>NC_034196.2:17690542-18006244 GCF_002021735.2 Oncorhynchus kisutch | reverse complement strand
ATCTGTCATTTTAACAACTGTCCTCCTTTAAAACAACTGGTTACAATATTATGACTTGTGTTTTTTTTCCCCTCTGTGGCCCTAATATTCTATCATTTTATATATAGCCTTATAGTCTATGGGAAACTGTAAATTATCTAATGATAGCAACATCATCTAAAAATCATTTTTTTATCCAAAATCATTGAAATTAATGATCACAAACGTTTAATAACAGTGGGTCTAGTTATGTGATAACAATGTATAGTGAGCAGTGAAATAACTATTAGTTTCCATTTGTGGTGACTGCTGACTGCCATTAGGGATGAGATTAAATAGAACCTGGAATTTAGCCTGGTCTGGAGCAGGCTAGCTCCACAGAATAAATCTCCATGGTAATTTATACCATAACATATCCTCCTGCCCCCTATCCATCTTTAGTGCAACCGGATTACGGATCAATTGAGCCAGGATCACCAAGATATCCTGGCTTAATCCCTTATCCTAGTTTTGTGCAACAGGCCCCAGGGTGTGACATGGGTTTATGTGTTGTGTTTCGTATTGGGGTTTTATAGGATTTGGGATTGCTAATGATTAGGGGTGTGTCTAGTTAGGTTTGGCTGCCTGAGGCGGTTCTCAATCTGAGTCAGGTGATTCTCGTTGTCTCAGATTGGGAACCGTATTTAGGTAGCCTGGGTTTCGCTTTGTATTTCGTGGGTGATTGTTCCTGTCTCTGTGTAGTGTTCACCAGATAGGCTGTATTAGGTTTCACGTTGTTGTTGTTGTTGTCTGGTGAAGTTGGTGCCAGCCTCACGCACCAGGCCTCCTGTGCACATCCCTAGCCTTGCACGTCCTGTGCCAACACTGCTCTCAAGATCTCCAGTACGCCTTCACGGTCTAGCCCATCCTGTGCCACCTCCACACTCCAGTCCTCCGGTAGCAGCTCCCCGCACCAGGCTTCCTGTGCGTGTCCTCGATCCAGTACCACCAGTTCCAGCACCACGCATCAGGCCTACAGTGCGCCTCGCCTCTCCTGCGCTGTCGGAGTCTCCCGCCTGTTCAGCGCTGTCGGAGCCTTTCACCTCTCCTGCGCTGCCGGAGTCTCTCGCCTGTTCAGCGCAGCCAGCGCTTTTCTCCTCTCCTGCGCTGCTGGAGTCTCCCGTCTGTTTAGCGCAGCTAGAGCCTTTCTCCTCTCCTGCGCTGCCGGAGTCTCCTGCCTGTTCAGCGCAGACAGAGTTGCCAGCCTGCAGGGAGCAGCTGGAGCTGCCAGCCTGCATGGAGCAGCCAGAGCTGCCAGCCTGCATGGAGCAGCCAGAGCTGTCAGTCTGCATGGAGCAGCCATAGCTGTCAGTCTGCATGGAGCAGCCAGAGATGTCAGTCTGCATGAAGCAGCCCGAGCTGTCAGTCTGCAAGGAGCTGTCAGTCTGCAAGGAGCTGTCAGTCTGCAAGGAGCTGTCAGTCTGTAAGGAGCTGCCAGTCTGCAAGGAGCTGCCAGTCAGCACGGAGCCGCCAGAGCTGTCAGTCTGTAAGAAGCCGCCAGAGCTGTCAGCCTATATGGAGCAGCCAGTGCCGCCAGTCTGCCCAGCGCCGCCAGTGCCGCCAGTCTGCCCAGCGCCGCCAGTGCCCCCAGTCTGCCCAGCGTCGCAAGTCTGCCCAGCACCGCCAGTCTGCCCAGCGTCGCAAGTCTGCCCAGCACCGCCAGTCTGCCCAGCGTCGCCAGTCTGCCCAGCGCCGCCAGTCTGCCCAGCGTCGCCAGTCTGTCAGGATCAGTTAGATCCACCAGTCAGCCAGGATCCACCAGTCTGCCAGGATCCGCCAGAAGTGCCAGTCAGCCAGGATCCGCCAGAAGTGCCAGTCGGCCAGGATCTGCCAGTAGTGCCAGTCGGCCAGGATCTGCCAGTCAGCCAGACTCTTCCAGATCCGCCAGTCAGCCAGACTCTTCCAGATCCGCCAGTCAGCCAGACTCTTCCAGATCCGCCAGTCAGCCAGACTCTTCCAGATCCGCCAGTCAGCCAGACTCTTCCAGATCCGCCAGTCAGCCAGACTCTTCCAGATCCGCCAGTCAGCCAGACTCTTCCAGATCTGCCAGTCAGCCAGACTCTTCCAGATCTGCCAGTCAGCCAGACTCTTCCAGATCTGCCAGTCTCTTCCAGATCTGCCAGTCAACCAGAATCTTCCAGATCTGCCAGTCAACCAGAATCTTCCAGATCTGCTAGTCAACCAGAATCTTCCAGATCTGCTAGTCAACCAGAATCTTCCAGATCTGCTAGTCAACCAGAATCTTCCAGATCTGCTAGTCAACCTGAATCTTCCAGATCCGCCAGCCAGCCAGGATCTACCGGAGCCTACTACCTACCTGAGCTTCATCTCAGTACTGGGCTTCCTCTCAGTACTGGGCTTCCTCTCAGTACTGGGCTTCCTCTCAGTACTGGGCTTCCCCTCAGTACTGGGCTTCCCCTCAGTTCCGGGCTGCCCCTCAGCCCCGAGCTGCCCCTCAGTCCCGAGCTGCCCCTCAGTCCCGAGCTGCCCCTCAGTCACAAGCTGCTCCTCAGTTCAGTGGGGTTCTGGGTGAGGACTATTAGGCCATGGTCGGCGGCGAGGGTGGATTATCCCAGGACGCGAAGGGGAGGAACTATGACATTTATGGAGTGGGGTCCACGTCCCGAGCCGGAGCCGCCACCATGGACAGACGCCCACCCGGACCCTCCCTATGGTTTTGAGGTGCGTCCGGGAGTCCGCACCTTAGGGGGGGGGTTCTGTCACGCCTTGGTCATAGTGTTTTGTGTTTTCGTTATATATTTTGGTCAGGCCAGGGTGTGACATGGGTTTATGTGTTGTGTTTCGTATTGGGGTTTTATAGGATTTGGGATTGCTAATGATTAGGGGTGTGTCTAGTTAGGTTTGGCTGCCTGAGGCGGTTCTCAATCTGAGTCAGGTGATTCTCGTTGTCTCGGATTGGGAACCGTATTTAGGTAGCCTGGGTTTCGCTTTGTATTTCGTGGGTGATTGTTCCTGTCTCTGTGTTTGTTTGCACCAGATAGCCTCAGTCACTTTGGTTTTTCTTTTTTCATTGTTTTGGAAGAGAAGAGAACGAGCGCCATTCTCCTTGCGGAGATGGTGCTAAATACATCAACACGGTCGGTCCCTGGGATTGGGCTGGCCAACACGATTCGTTTTGCTTGGAAGGAAAAGGAGTTGGAGCCTTTAGGACGGGAAACTTTTGGAAGGATAATATTGATGGGGATTCTAAAGCTGACGGTGAAGGACGTGTTTTGTTTCCAAGGCAACTCGTTGGAGGGAGCATACGACGTGGCACTATATACAGAGGAGAAACACGATGATATCCTGAGAAGGGCAAGAGCAGTGGGAGGCGAGAGGCCGATGAGCCACTATGAAATAACAAGCCTGGCGAAGAATAACTTTAGGGTTGTAACTGTCAACATTTACAACCCATACGTTAAGGATGAAGAGGTGAGGGCCTTTCTGGGGAGATACATGGATAACGTCTCCTCAGCAAGGCACCTCAAAGACTCCCTTGGGTTTTGGAATGGGAGGAGAGGCTTCCAGGCCCTCCTCAGAGAGGACCCAAAGGGACATGGTGGCTACCTCCATCCTCCTGCTATGTTCTCCCTAGGGGCTGACAGGGGGACGTTGTTTTATACACGTCAGCCCCCATTTTGCAGGCGCTGTATGGCCTACGGCCACATATTCGCCTCGTGCAGCACAAGAAAATGCAGATTTTGTGGATCTGAGGAACACGAGGCGAAGGATTGTGACAAGCCTAAGGCGTGCCACGGGTGTGGCTCGTCAGCACACCTGTGGCGGGGGTGCCCGGCTCGTCAGAGGTCATATGCGTCTGCGGCTGGGGGGGGAGCAGGAGCAGGGGATGGGGGAAGAAGAGGGGGGGAAGGAAGCAAGCCTCATGACCAGAGTACAGGTCCAGAGGGGAAGGCCGCAAGGAAGGAGGAGGAGCAAGAAGCGGCGGATGGAAGAGAGAAGGAAACGGAAGGCACGGGAGTAGGAGAACCAGGAAAAGCGGCGGAAGAAGGCAACCGAGTGGAGGAGCATGAGAGAGAAGAAAGCGAGGGAGGAGTGTTGGAGAAGGAGACGGTGGAAGAGCAAGTGGACTGGGGGGAAAGTGCCCTGGTGGAAGAGATGAGGGGTATGGTGGAGGAGCTGGTGGGGGGGGAGGGTGGTATCTCTCCACTACCGCCATCACCAAAGAAGAGAATGAAGAGGAGGGTGCGATTGGCCGACAGTGAGAGGGAGGGGATGGCCAAGAGAGTGATGGGGGTGGGAGAAACCTCTGGGTTGCTGCTGGTTTCCCCAGGCCCTCAACTTCTGTTGGGTGGGGACACACCTAACAAGACTCAGGACTGGGTACAGGAGGAGGTGGGGAGTTTTTTGTTTGGGGACTCAGCCTCCCCGATTTTTTTCCAATCCAGCTGCAGCACTGGGGAGGGGGAGGATTGTGGGGGTAGACCCAGGGTGCAGGGCACCCCGGAGCCAAACACTATTCCTGCATCCTGGGTTGGTGAGATGGAGGAAGTGGGGGGGATGTCGGGAGTACGGATGGTGTTTTCACCGGTAGATATGGAGCAGGGGAGCATCGGGTGAGTCTCCTGTTTTTGTTTTTTTCTGTCTGGGTTTAGAATTTGAGTGTATTACATGATTTTATTTGATTCTTTCATGGGGTCTAATTTTACTTTTGTTACTTTAAATGTAAGGGGTTTAAGGGATTTTGTTAAGAGGAGGGCGGTTTTTAGTTATTTGGAGGGTGTGGGGTTTGATTTTTGTTTTTTACAGGAGGTTCACCTGAGGGATGGAGGGGATGTTAGTAGGTTTAAGAGGGAGTGGGACAAGGGGGAGTCGGTTTGGGGTATTGGGGGGGTGCACTCATCGGGGGTAGGGATTTTGTGTGGGCACAGGGAGGTAAAAGTGGAGGATTCTTTTGTGGTAATGCAGGGGAGGGTTATAGGGGTGGATGTCACGATAAGGGATTGTAAATTTAGATTAGTGGTGGTGTATGGGCCGCAGGTGGTGGCAGACAGGAGGGAGATGGTGGACTGTCTGACGCCCCTGTGTGTCACAAATAGGAAATTAGTGATAGGGGGGGATTTTAATACAGATTTAGGAATAGGGGGGGATAGCAGTGCAGGCGCCATTACCAGGCTAATGGCTTGCCATGGTCTGGTTGATGGTGGTCTGCACACTACTCCGAAAATGGCCGGTCCTACATGGCGCAACTCCAGGGGGGTTGAGCGGAGGCTCGACTATATTTTTGTACCCAGGTCTTTGGGTAAGTTGTCTGGGCGGCTGTTGCCTGTTTTCTTTTCGGATCACGACGGGGTGCTCCTGCAGGTGGGGTCTCCAGTCTGCCTCTTTGGTAGGGGGTACTGGAAGTTAGATCGGGATGTGCTGGAGGAGCAGGCTTTTGTTGACAGGTTTTATGATTTCTTTTGGAGGCTTGAAGGCCTCCGGTCCATGTGCGAGGGGGTGTTAGAGTGGTGGGAATTAGTTAAGGTGAGGATTAGGGCTTTTATAATAGGGTATTGCAAGAGGAAAAAAAGGGAGGAGAGGAGGGAGGTGGATCGTATCCAAAGGTTAATTGAACTCGAGTATGAGGCAGGCAACCTCGGCGGGTCGTTTGACTGGGAGAGATCCGCTACCCTAAAGGCGCAGCTCAGGGAGTTGCAGGAGCGGAAGGCTCGAGCTTTCCTGGAGCGTGCGCATAGTGGCTTTCTAGAACACAATGAGACTTGTTCCGCTATGTTCTTTAAGTCGGTTAGGGCCAGACAGAGTAGGAAGGTAATGCATGGCATTAGGGAAGAAAATGGTAGTATAGTTAGAGAACCAGAGGATATGGTCAGGGTGACAACTGATCATTTCCAAGGTTTATTTAAGGAAAGGGAAATAGATGTAGAGCAGGGAAATGTGTTTTTAGAACACTTGTCCAGGCGGTTGCCGGAGGACATTAGAGAAGTGATGGAGGCCCAGATTTCACTAGAAGAGGTTGAGAGCGCTCTTAGGAGGATGGGAAAAGGGAAGGTGCCTGGGATGGATGGGCTGCCGGCTGAGTTTTATCTCAAGTTTTGGGGTATACTTGGACCAGTGGTCCTCGAAGTCTTGAAGGCCATCCTTGAGACGGGGGTCCCGGGGGGATCAATGGCTGTTGGTGTGCTGTCACTTTTATATAAGAAGGGGGAAGTAACAGACCTTGGCAACTGGCGGCCATTGACCATGCTGTGCGTAGATTACAAGCTACTTGCAAAGGTTTTAGCAGACCGGTTGCGCACAGCCCTTCCCTACGTCGTTCATGAGGATCAGACGTGCGGGGTAGAGGGCCGCTCTATTAGATGGAACCTACAGTTAATCAGGGACTCCATCGCTTGGGTTGAAGATAGAGGACTGCCTTTAATGGTAGCAGCGCTAGATCAGGCGAAAGCCTTTGATCGCGTGAATAGATCCTTTTTATTCAGAGTGTTAGGTCGATTAGGATTTGGGGAGAAGTTCATAGGATGGATTCGTACATTATATGTCGGAGCGGGGTGCCGAGTTAGTGTAAATAGTCACTTGGGTGACGTTTTTGACCTCTCGTCTGGGGTCAGGCAGGGGTGCCCACTCTCGGCTCTCCTCTTCGTTCTGTACATGGAGCCTCTGGGGGCTGCCATTAGGGCAGACACAGGGGTGGAAGGCTTGTTGATCCCTGGAAGTGGTGGGCTGCGTGTTAAGATGACGCAGTACGCCGACGACACTTCCTTGCTGCTGTGCAAGGACTCGTGCCTGACAAGGTCCCTTGCCATCTTTGGGGATTTCACCCGAGCGTCGGGAGCGGTTCTGAACCATGCAAAGTCTTCCGTCAAGTTTTTCGGTAGATGGCGCGGTAGAACGGATGTGCCCGGGGGGTTATCTCTCTGTGAGGGGGCCCTGAGGATTCTCGGGGTCCATTTTGAGACCTCCGGCTCAGCGACGCTGAACTGGAACATGCGTATCGCAGTGGTACAGAGGAAGCTAGCAATGTGGAAGGCTAGGTATTTGTCTTTTATGGGCAAAGTCCTGGTCCTAAAGGTGGATGTGTTGCCGTCTCTTTTGTATTTGGCGTACATCTACCCATTGCCGGCTTGTCTGAGGAGGCCTCTAGTGAGGCTTGTGTTTCAGTTCATGTGGAGTGGCAGGTGCGAGTGGGTCGCCAGGGCACGCATGCTCTGTCCCATCGGGGAGGGAGGTAGGGGGGTACCACATTTCCCCCTCAAGCTGGACACAATTTTTGTTTCTTTCTTGTTAACGGAGCTTGCTCATCCAGTGATACACCCGTCCGGTTACCTCCTGCGGGTGTTTTTCTCATATCAGGCGAGAAGCGTAATGGTGTGGTCTAACACGGGTCCTCGGGCGGAACAGCTGCCGTGGCACTTTGATCATGCGGCCAAGTGGCTGCGTGCGCACCCTGAGGTTGAAGTTGCCCGAGTAGGTTTAGATCACAGGCACCTGTACGAGGAGGCCAGAAAGGCAGGGAGTCCGGTGCCTGTAGTGGGCATCTCGGAAGTGGTCTGGGAGGGAGTGCAGACGCGGGGTCTGGACAACAGGCTCAAGGACCTGAATTGGTTGAGCCTCCATAAGTGCTTGCCGGTACGTTCCATCATGTACCGGTATAGTTTGGTGCAATCCCCCACCTGTCCAAGATCCTCTTGTGGCAGGGAGGAGACTGTGCGCCATGTCTTTTGGGACTGTGCCTTTGCCGGAGTAGTATGGTCTAGGGCACGGGTGTTGTTAGGTTTGGTAAGGGGGGATTTTGTATTGACGTGGGCCAGGTTAGAGAGAGGTGTAGGGAGAGCGAGAGGGACGGATAGGGACAGGTTTCTGCTCTGGCTTCTCATGAGTCTCTTTAAAAGGGGGCTGTGGGAAGCCAGGCAGAACATGGTGAAGACAGGGAGAGATTGGGGGGTGGAAGGGATAGTGAGGAGGGTGGAAGGAGATTTGAGGGGGAGGATGAAGAGGGAGGAGAGGAAGTGGGGGCAGCATGCTGCTCGGGAGAGGTGGAAGGGGGGTTTAGGGCTGGGTGTCATTTAGATTTGTAAGGGGATAGATTAGGGATGGGGAGATAGGGAAAGGTATTTTGTAGGGTGACGGGAGGGAAGATGCTCCCCTGAGGTTTTGTTTGGGGTTTATGTTTAGTTAAATTAGTTAAATTAAAATACCATTATTTGAGTATGTATGAAAATTATGAGTTGTAAAGAATGAATGGTATTGAAGATAATAAATTATTTTTTATTAAAAAAAAATAGGCTGTATTAGGTTTCACGTTCCGTTTGTTGTTTTTTGTGTTTATAGTTATTTCATGTACCGTCATTTCTTCATTAAAGACATGAGTAACCACCACGCTGCATTTCGGTCCTCTCTTTCGACAAACGAAGAACGCCGTTACACAACCATCTTCATGAAGTAGTCACCTGGAATGCACTTCAATTAACAGGTGGGCCTTGTTAATAGTTCATTTGTGTAATTTATTTTCTTCTTAATGTGATTGAGCCAAACAGTTGTGTTGTAAAAAGGTGGGGGGGTATACAGAAGATAGCCCTATTTGGTAAAAGAACAAGTCCATATTATGACAAGAACAGCTCAAATAAGCAAAGAGAAACGACAGTCCGTTACTTTAAGACATGAAGGTCAGTCAATGCGGAAAATTTCAAGATGTGGAAAATTGCACGTTTCTTCAAGTGCAGTCGCAAAAACCATCAAGCGCTCTGATGAAACTGGCTCTCATGAGGACTGCCGCAGGAAAGGAAGACCCTGAGGATAAGTTCATTAGTGTTACCAGCCTCAGAAATCGGCATTTAACTGCACCTCAGATTGCAGCCCAAATAAATGCTTCACATAGTTCAAGTAACAAGTAACAAACACATCTCAACATCAACTGTTCAGAGGAGACTGTGTGAATCAGGTCTTCATGGTCGAATCTTGACTGCCACTGCACAAAAAAATCCAGATTTGGTTGAGGGTGAGGGCGACAAAACATTTTCTCACTTAACAGCGGAGAGAAAATGTTACATTTTAAGGTTAGTTTCCTGCAATTCTACACATTTTTCCATAGGGCAGAGACAACATTTTCAGTTTAAACTAAAACGACAAAGATAATAGGGACGATTCAAAATCCCCAAATGTCATGTCATGAGCCCCTTATGTCACGACTTCCGCCGAAGTTGGCTCTCCTGCCTGTTCGGGCGGTGCTCGGTGGTCGTCGTCACCGTCCTACTAGCCACTACCGATCCCTTTTTCGTTTGTCTGTTGGTTTTGTCTTATTAGTTTCACCTGTGTGTATTTTAGTTTAATTAACGTCCGTATATGTAGTAGGTTGTCCCGCCCTTGTTTTGTGCGGGATTGTTTTTGTATTCATGTCATTTGGTGTAGTGCTTGTGTTTTATTCTCCGGTCTATTTTGATCCTGTGTTGGGTTGACCGTGTTTTTTGTGCGCCGGAGAATAAACTGTCGAATCACTGAAACCTGCTCTCTGCGCCTGATTCCACCCACCTTGATAAAACGTGACACCCTATTCATTTTGCTGTAATGTTTGAGTCACGTTCAGCAACATTTTTCTTTCCAAACAGATTTAACTTTTTCATATAAAACTGTGCCATTGGCCAAGCCCGCTGCCATCCTGTTTACTATTATTATTATTATTATTATTTCTCCTAATTGTAACGTAGTGGGTGAGAAGTCAGGCGCAGGAAGCAGAGAGTTCAGGGTAGTGCTATATGTAATGCACAAAACGGCGAACATAAGCCAACCCCACGAAACACAGGGCGCACAACAAAACAAATGCCCAAACACGGGGACTTAAACTGTCCAGCAAAACCCACGAAATGGGAAACACGTAACCCACATATTTGCACACAAGTTACGCAAAACAATCTCGCACAAAGAGCAGGCGGGCCTAGTGGTAAATAAAGCCCGACTAATCAGCCTAAAACACAAACAGGTAAAACCAATACACAGAAAGGGGAAAAAGGATCAGTGGCAGCTAGTAGGCCGGTGCGCCGAGCGCCACCCGAACAGGAAGAGGAGCGACATTCGGTAGTAGTCGTGACACTAATCTCTGCCTACATTTACACTATATACCTTAAATACTCCAGTTTTGTACAGTGAGTGTACACTCAGTCTATATTTACACTGTATATACCGTGCCAGTCGTAATTGAATTTTTTTTTCTTTTGGCTACAAACTCAAAGTTTGGAATTGAAATCAAACAATGACTATGAGGTAAAAGTGCTGACTGTCAGCAATATGATATTTTCATCCATATTGGGTGAACTGTTTAGAAGTCACAACACTTTTTGTACATAGTCCTACTACTTTAGGGCACAAAAGGTATTGGGGCAAATTCACTTGTATGTGTATTAATGTCTGCACTTGTTGTGTGGTATGTATTGACATGTATGTGTAACTGATAGATGTGCACTCACACTATACATTTTCATGTTTAGTGTATCTCGATTGTGAAGTCTTTAGTCTGTATTCTTTTCCGTTATGTGTCGGACTCCAGTAAGACTAGCTGTCGCAATTGGGGTCGGCTAATGGGAATTCTAATAAATCAAATCAAAGTAGTAAAAAAAGTATTTGGTCCCATATTCATAGAACGCAATGACTACATCAAGCGTGTTACTATAAAAATGTGTTGGATGCATTTGCTGTTTGTTTTGTTTTGTGCCAAATAGAAATGAACGGTACTGTAAATAATGTATTGTGCCACTTTTTATTGTAAATAAGAATAGAATATGTTTATAAAAACATCTACATTAATGTGGATGCTACCATGATTACGGATAATCTTAAATGAATTGTGAATAATTGAGTGAGAAAGTTACAAATATCACACCAAATATCATACCTGTATTTTCTAATGATGAGAGGTTAGCATGTCCTACAAAATACTTTGTAGGTCAAACAGTTTGGATGCTACAGAAGAATTTGTGAGAAGACCAATTTTCGGGATGACCCATGGTCTGAAAAACACCTCTTTAGATCTTTCACCGCAGATATGGGAAGTGCGAAGCATCCATGGCAAAAAAACGGATATTGCTAGTTTAAACTGGCAGATTTATGTGGGACTTTTTTTATTATTCTAATTAGATTTTCACAGGGCCACGGAACTGATATCATTTTTCTTGAGTGTACTTTTTAACAGAGCAGAGATTTACTTCAAAGTGCATTCACCCTATGCTTATCCATATATAGTTGTTTGAGATCTACACAAGTGCCTAGGGAGAAGGGGTTAGGGTTTGCTTCTGGACAGGGCCTAACTACCTAATAAGCAAATGCCTTTAGGGATATCCCTTATTGGGACAGTGGTTAGGGCATTTGTTATTGGTGAAGGTGGCCTGGGTTTGAGACCCACTAGGGGAGTCACCATACCCTCATAATCTTAGCAATGCATGTCATTATTTGTCAACAGTTACAACACACTTATCTGATGTAATTAAAATTAGCTAGTTTCTCATTGAAAGATGGGAATCTGAAGGATTTCCCATTTAGCATAAATCATGACCACATTTCCGGTACCTCCTAAACTGTCCGAATTTGAGTTTTATTTCAAGATTTAAGTAATCTAAAACTCATTCCAGGCCTGCTAGGCAAAGGTAACATGAGGTGAGCATTAAAATCCTCTGGTTCATTCAACATAGAGCCTAGTCTGCCTCATTTCCATTCTGAATGACAGATGTAAACCCTCGAGCAGGAGGCTTCAGGAGGGTTGTATTTTAGAGGACTCATGGGCTAGCTAACAGCTACACTGCACAAAGCATCTGATATTGGATCCTCTGTGAATGTCTATGATTAGCTCTTTCATACTTGCGGTTGTCTTGTTGACAGATCTGAGATATACTGTCGTATGTGCTCTTCATTTTTTCTTCCCCAGAGAAACAGGTATTCGGTCCATAGTAAACCAGTTGCATACATTTGGTGACAGGCCCCATTCCAGGTATTTAGCTGTTACTTCCTTGTGTTTATGAGAGTTACTTAGTGACAGTGCTTTGAAATGATGGGATAGGGATATAGAGGCCATTGTCTGAAATGCTGCTGTGGCACAAAATAAGCCCTTGAGACTTAGTGGGCTGAAATTGTGTGCATGTATGCATAATAACATTCATTATGGTTTGCTGACTTAGGCCTGTGTGGTAGGAAAAGCTGGTGCCCTCCTTTTAGGGAGTTATATAACAAATGCTGAATCAAATTAATTTAATAAAATGATACCACCACGGAGCAAACGATTTCTAAAGCTTCAATGCCACATTTCCTCTCATTTCGCTCATCACTCAATTGTTGGTTTGGGGGGTGGGCTGTGTGTCTTAATGGTGGTGGGGGCATGGGAGCATCTTATTGGTAGATAACCCCTTCTTCCTTGTGTCAGAATGGGAGTTAGGGGTAAGCATTACGGGGCTGGTAATATCAATCTGTGTGATATATCCCTGATCCCATGCCCCCCCCCCCATTGACCCATGTGATGTTGACCTCTTCAGGTGGATGCTTGCATCATCACTCACTGCCACCATGCAGGGTCAAGGGTCAGGGCTCAGGTGTCAATAGATCACTGTTACAGAGGATGGATTAGAGGTCAAGAGATTTTGGTTTTCTTGACGAGATGTTGTGTGGCATATACAGTGTGACTCATGCTTACAGTCTGAGCTGTTGTTGGGCAGAGGAATTTAAGTGACTTGCTTAACATTCAACCAGGAGTTCCATCTCATTGTCGATACATCCTCCCTGTTTTCATCTCTCCCCATTCCTTCCCCCCTTCTCTTCTCCGGCTCCTACTTTTCATTCAGTTACTTCAATCGATCTCTGTTTACAATGGGGGAGTTACAAAGACATGGCATCATGAGTCCTGATCAGTTCATGGGATAGCAGCATACAGTGTTCAAACAAGCCTAAAGTCAGTTGTACTAAAACAGCAGTGGTGTAAAAATACTTTAAAGTACTACTTAAGTCATTTTTTGGGGTATCTGTACTTTAATTTACTATTTATATTTTTTGACAACTTTTACTTTTACTCCACTACATTCCTAAAGAAAATAATGTACTTTCTACTCCATACGTTTTTCCTGACACCCAAAAGTACTCATTACATTTTGAATGCTTTGCAGGACAGGAAAATTGTCTAATTCACGCACTGAAAGAGAAAATCTCTGGTCATCCCTACTGCATCTGATCTGGTGGACTCACTAAACACAAATGTTTTGTTTGTCAATTATGTTTGAGTGTGTCCCTGGCTATTCGTAACTTTAGAAAACAAGAAAATCATGCTGTCTGGTTTGCTTAATACAATAAATTTGAAATTATTTATAAATGTACTTTTACTTTTGATGCTGAAGTATATTTTAAACAAAATATTTTTAGACTTTTACTCAAGCAGGATTTTACTGGGTGACTTTCACTTTTACGTCAGTAATTTTCTATTAAGGTATCTTTACCTTTACTCAAGTCTGACAATTGGGTACTTTGTCCACCACTGTAAAACAGACATTACACTACAATATGTACACATGGAATAATTCAGTGTAACAATCAAGCAATAAAGGGTGTAATACATTATACATTTTTCTTTTAGTTAGTATGGCCACTGGTAATTTTGGTGAGCTGAAACAATCTAATCTGAACAAATACTTGAGAATCTTGCCCACAAACAGAACAGGCAGAAATGTTATTCCAATTCCTTTTCTGGATTTATAAAACCTGTTTTACTATGTAATACCACAGGGAGGTGCCCAAGATCTATATCCTGATAGCAGAGCAGCACTAGCACAGCACTGGTTGTCAGGAACAAAGAGGAGAATCAAGTGTTATTTTGAAGTCTATGATTAAGTTTTCACTACTCATTCACATCTATTCAACAATGATATTTACAGTAGTGTTTATAGTCAGAATGTTTTCTAAGTTAATGTAAAAAAAACGTCCTCATACTTGAACGCAGGTAGTTTGATGCACTTGATTCTTGTTTACCGCTTCAAGACCTAGGGCTTCTGCAGTACTCTGACTTGCCATTGGAGGTCAGTGTTTTACCAATCGTAGAATGAGGATAAAAGTTTAGAAATGTATTTCGCTGTTCTCACATTCCACACAGTTCAAGGCCGTAATTTTAAAGCTGAGTCAAATCCTCACAAACGCTATGAAGCTCCGTGTGACATTATCTGTATATTTGTATGATGTTGTTGAGTTATTCCTGACTAGCTCCTACATGTTTCTGATTATTAAAGAAACAGAATTAGAATCAATAGAGCTCTGTCATATGTTCTTCTCTGCCTAATCTACTTCTACTGCCACGATAAGCTTCACTTTGTCTTACCACTTTCCAGGAACACAGCTTTTCACTTAGAAATTGCTATACGAACCATCACACAGCACAACCTACAAAGCAGTAGATTGCATGGGCAGAATAATTATACATCTCATGCAGTTATGCATTTGCTGCATAGAGTACGTTCACTTCCAAGACAACGCATCTATTCTTCTACTAACTCTCCACTGTGCCCCCCCGCCAACACACACACACGTGCACTTGCATGCATGCAAGCCCACACACCCTATTCCAATTTGCTGTTGCATTACTGGTCCCAGTGAGACAGGGGTGTAAGGAGTTAGGCGTTGTGTGGCGCGTGTCTCCCACCCAATCCTACCTACCACAACAACACACGACACGCCACAGAAATAATGAATCTCTCTATAAACACAAATATTGTGATGCCTGTGAAGATGATCTTAACTTGATGATCCCAGTTCGCATATCACAAATGTACTGTAATACACATACTGGTTGAATTGATATTTTCTTTAATACATTCTTAAGTCAGGGCCTTTTATAGAGGGATTTGATGTCACTTTGAGAAATCAACATGCACCACAATTGGGCTTCAAATGTTGTGTGCGTGCTGCCTATTGTTCTGGTTGCAGCGTCAGGTCTTGACACTGTAAGACCCTGCCTCACTCGTCCTCCCCAACCTCCCCCTCCCTCCCTCTTTATCACCCCCATGCTCTTATCATATAAGGAATTATTTACAGTGAGTTATATATCATAATCCCCCCCTTCCCAGCAGTCCATCTGTCAAAGTGGGCAATGAGGATGTAGGCTTCAGCAACTCTATTTAATGAGGCACAAATCTTCAGGAATACCATCAATGTAATAAAGTAATGGGGCCTGTTCTGATAATGCCCCCCATTTAAATAAAATTACCCCTCCCCCCAAATAAACAGGTCAAATACACAATATATGTCTGGAGCATAGGCTTAAGGATCATCCCTTATTGAGCCTGTCAAATGCAGGTCTTCCTTCAATTCTGTAATTTCATAAAGAGCATGTAGAAGAGGAACAGTATGTTTTGGGGTGGATTAAGTAGTCCTATGACCTCTCTTTGATTTAAGATAGTATACTGTATGAAAAATGAATCCGATATGGACGCATGAGACTAAGCATACTGTTATTGTTATCGCTCTAGGATTTTCCCTATAAGCATTTGACTTAAATAATAATATATGCCATTTAGCAGATGTTTTTATCTGAAGTGACTTACAGTCAGGCGTGCATACATTTTATATATATTTTTTTACAAATGGGTGATCCCAGGAATCGAACCCACTATCCATCCTGGTGTTACAAGACCCATGCTCTAGTCAAAACTATCATAGAGGTCATCCTTGTCATAGTGTAAGGAATCATTTGATTGCCATGATAGGCCTATATTTTACACAAGATTGCAAATGTTGCTATTCAAATAGTTATCTATATTTTGATATACTGTACTGTTTCCTTAATATTTCCAATTTGGAATGTTGGCTTCCACATTTTGCAAGCTAGAGAGAATTATTATTACATTTATTCAAATCAGAACTAGGCATACCCAATTAGCCAACAGTCATTTCAAATTCTATAGCATTTTTTATGTGGTCCTTTGTGCCGGACTATATTGCAATCTAGATATTATATCATTTGTCAGTAACCATATTTGTTTTTGATCGTTTTACGTTTCTGCCAAGAATAATATTTTTCTTCTTGCAGTATTTTGACAGAATAGCAGCCTCTGATTTTGCACATTTATCATTGTGTAAAACAAGCGGGGACAGTAAGCTCCTCAAGACACCTATTTCATTAGTCCTAGAATGTGTTCTCAGATGCACCAAAAACACACTGTTTTTCCCCAGGAGGGCCCTTGGACGTTTTGGTTTTCTACTTTAATCCCTTAGCTGTACGCCAGAGGCTTTTCTTCCGTCCCTCCTAAAGGTTGCAGGGCTGCAAGAAAAAAACAAGACAAAATGAGATTGGGAATAAGCTGATTTTAGGTTTAAAATGGGCAACTCAAATGTATTTCTTTTTTTATTTTGGTAACTGTCTATTTGACAAAAACAAAACCATCTGTCTCCATTACCTTGCTGTTGTTGTCACTTGATGTTCTATTCTGCCTGGCATGTTTGATTGACTTGCCTCTAAGTGGAGCATGTATCTTGTAAAACTATTGTGTTTTTGGCATCTTCATAATGAGGGAAATGTCAAGTATTTTGTGTAATTCTTTACATTTTCTCCTACTGCATGCAGACATTAATTCACCCCACTTGACCCTAACAGCAGAGAATAGGTTAGTGTGGTGTCACACCCTGATCTGTTTCACCTGTCTTTGTGCTTGTCTCCACCCTCCTTCAGGTGTCACCCATCTTCCCCATTATCCCCAGTGTACTTATACCTGTGTTCTCTGTTTGTCTGTTGCCAGTTTGTTTTGTTTTGTCAAGCCTATCAGCGGTTTTTCCCGTGCTCCTGTCTGTCTTTAGTTCCTGTTTTCTAGCTTTCGATCATTCTGCCTGCCCTAAGCCTGCCTGTCCTTCTGTACCTTGCCATACCACCCTGGATTACTGACCTCTGCCTGCCCTGAGCCTGCCTGCCCTTCTGTACCTTACAGACTCTGCTCTGGATTACTGACCTCTGCCTGCCCTGACCCTGAGCCTGCCTGCCATTCTGTACCTTTCGGACTCTGCTCTGGACTACTGACCTCTGCCTGCCCTGTCATTTACCTGCCCCCCTGTTTTTGTAATAAAATGTTGTTACTTCGAAACTGTCTGCATCTGGGTCTTCTCTTGAGCCTTGACATGTGCATCCTCTAAGCGTCTCCAATAGTTATCAGTAGGCTATTCTTGAATTGAAGTATGATTTTCTTGAATTGTATTATGATCTTTACTGAGTACATTAGCAGGTACTATGACTTTTTTCAAGTACATTTTCACCACAAAAAAAAACTCACATAAATGGTGTGAGGTGCAGGATTAAAGACATGCTCCGGATCTTTGGTAACTACTAAGTATTTTTTCATCCTCCCGCTTTGGGCTGGATGTGTCAATCTATAGTTCATTCATTAATAATCTATGAGCAGAATTAACCATGAAATCCCTAGTTTGACACCGACTGTTTTTTTTGGAAGCTGTGCTGCGCCATTTTCCTTAAATTTCCCCCCACGTGGGCCAGCCCCGCAGCAATTCAAGTTCCAGCCAATGAGACTCAGCCCCTCGCCATTGGTGACATTTAGCAAGTTTACACACAGCAGAGCGAGAGAGAGCAACGACGTGGTGCACATATGTGACGTAGTGCGCAATTTTCTGTGACCACTTTAGGCTCGTGATCTCTACTTTCAGAACTACTGGCTAAAAAGTATCCAAAAGTACCACAGAATCTCTTTAAAAAAATCTGAGATCATTAGAATGAATGATATGTTAATTATATAATTATTAGATGTTCAGTATATCTGCCCAATGATGTCTAGTTTCTACAAAGACACAACCCCTGCAATACCTGGTGGTCATTATCATTGTCCAATTACATGGACAATCACCTTCACAAAATTGACAGGTTCCTGACATAATCAGCCCAGATGGACAGCTTACTACTGGGCCTCTGCATCAGCTCAGTTCAGGGATAGGAGCTGAAAGCAGGGCAGTGGGTGAGAGAGTGTAATGCACCAGCTTAGTATCTGGCTACGTATTCCATGCTGCATCGCCCTAACAGGAAAGTGATCTCTTTGGCGAACCTAAACAGTGCCATGACAGGGAAAACCAATTTGCATAATGAAAAAGTATGAGCAAATCTTCCCAAAGCCTGGCTCTGGGAGCAAGGCTGGGAAAAGAGGAAGAGGAAGAGGGAGGGGAAAAGAAAGAGAGAGAGTGGGATGAGCTCTTTAAATCTACAGCATTGTTGTCATTGCTCTCCAATGTATCTCAGGGATCCAACCAGAGCCCTCCTGTAAAACCTCTTAAAACTCCCGCTCTGCAACGTAATCCCCAAGACAATGCCTCAGCCCGGGCCAATCTCCTTACTCTAATGGCCATTTTGCCTTTGACTTGTGTCTGCTTCAGCTTTCACATAATGCCTTTTTCGCCCACTTCGGTAAGCTGGTCAGGGCGCTGGCAGCTTAGCATTTGGATTTGAAGACATGGCCTGCCGGCCCTCTCGTGTAGGGGACAGGGACGGCACGTACAGCATAGGAGCTCAAACATAGTGGGATGAATTTCAAAAAGCTCGGCTTGATGTTCTCTTAGTATAATTCCCCTCAAATCCATATTGTTTTTAGTTCATTGTTTGTTTCTCTATTCTTTTTTTTTTGCTATTGTCTTGTTTTTTTCTTGCAAATGGCATGTAATGGTGTATATGTAGGATTTCTGTATCTGAAGAAGTGCAGTCTTAAGAGCATTATCCATTTGTCCTAGTGACGGGCACTTTCAAATTAATTTAATTGATGTTCTCAGAAAAAAAGTGTACTAAAAAGCTGATTTTTTTAAATTTTATATTTTTGTATCTGTGTGTAGAATGTGTTTAGCTCTGTAAATTAATTATAGGCGATAGCATTAACTGAGTATCAAAGTCCATTTTCAATGTGTTCATTATTGCTACCTGATTGACCACAGACTTTATGTTTTGAAATCAATCATCAAAATCATGTGATTATGGCACCGCGGCTGTCACGCCCTGACCATAGTAAGCTGTTTTTTCTCTGTGTTGGTTGGGGTGTGATAGTGACTTGGGTGGGTGTTTTTGTATTTCTATGGTGGCCTGATATGGTTCCCAATCAGAGGCAGCTGTTTATCGTTGTCTCTGATTGGGGATCATATTTAGGTAGCCATTTCCTCATTTGTGTTTGTGGGATCTTGACTATGTGTAGTTGCCTGTCAGCTCTATTTTGTATAGTGTCACGGTTCGTTTGTTCATTTTGTTGGTTTGTTCGGTGTTCATTCATTAAAGGAGAATGTACACATACCACGCTGCGCCTTGGCCTCATTCTAATGACGGACGTGACAGAAGATCCCACCAACAAAGGACCAAGCAGCGTGCCCAGGAGGAGGAAGTATCCTGGACTTGGGAAGGGATCCTGGACTTGGGAGGAAATCCTGGCAGGACAGGATCGCATTCCTTTGACGGGAGTCGCCTAGGAGCATGAGAGGACAGCAACAATGTAGGGGGGGAAGGCCACAGGAACCCCAAGAGAATTTTGGGAGGGGGCACATGGAGCAGTCGGCAGAGCCGAGGAGTGAACCAGAGCCAGTCAGGGAGTTGAGTGAGGAGCTCGACACAAGATTCCGGAGAGAGGTGCTGGCGTTGAGAGCGCTGCAGAGCGGGCGTGCTGAGGTGCGTGTCATCAGCCCGGTGCCACCTGTACCGGTCTCACGCATCAGGTCTCCAGTGCGCCTTCACAGCCCAGTGTGTCCTGTGCTAGCTTCCCGCACCTGCCGGGCTGGAGTGAGCATCCAGTCAGGAAGAGTTGTGCCAGCTCTGCGCTCTAGACCTCCAGTGCACCTCCACAGTCCAGTACGTCCTGTGCCTCCTCTCCGCACTCGCCCTGAGGTGCATGTCATCAGCCCGGTACCACCTGTACCGGTCCCACGCATCAGGTCTCCAGTGCGCCTCCACAGTCCAGTACATCCTGTGCCTACTCTCCGCACTCGCCCTGAGGTGTGTCATCAGTCCGGAACCTCCAGGGACGTTCCCCAGTCCGGAGCCTCCGGCGACGTTCCCCAGTCCGGAGCCTCCGGCGACGTTCCCCAGTCCGGAGCCTCCGGCGACGTTCCCCAGTCCGGAGCCTCCGGCGACGGTCCCCAGTCCGGAGCCTCCGGCGACGGTCCACAGTCCGGAGCCTCCGGCGACGGTCCACAGTCCGGAGCCTCTGGCGACGGTCCACTGTCCGGTTCCACAGAAGCGGAGGGGTCATTTCTCTATTTGGTTAGGTCAGGGTGTGATTTGGGGTGGGCATTCTATGTTGTGTATTTCTATGTTGGCCTGATATTGTTCCCAATCAGAGACAGCTGTTTATCGTTGTCTCTGATTGGGGATCATATTTAGGCAGCCCTTTTTCCCACCTTCTGGTGTGGGATCTTGTCTACATTTAGTTGCCTGAGAGCACAACAGTAGCTTCACGTTTCGTTTGGTTGTTTGTTTTTGTTCAGTGCGTTACGGTTTATTAAAATTATGTGGAACTCTACTCACGCCGCGCCTTGGTCTCATCATTACGACGAACGTGACAGCGGCAGTCATTTAAACAGCATACTTATTTCAAATGTAAATATCTCAGCCAATTTTTAAGTAATGTTGCACTCCATCCTTGAATTTACATAAATAAGCCAATTTAACACATGTATGTTATATTTTCTATATCAAGAACAGAATGAGTGTTATAAGCAGTTTTAAGAGGACAAGATTTTGGGGGGAGTGCCAAAAAGTGTGTTTTTCTTCAAATCCTCCTACAGAGTCACATGCAGGTAAGACGTTTTGATTTCTATATAGTATCAGAACGAGCAGATTCAGAGGTTTCCAAAGTACTTACCTAGGCTAATAACAAAAATCCAAGAATAATATCTGTTCCTTGATCTCCACCTGTCTCATCAAAAATCTAATCAAACTTGATTTGATCAGGCCTCCCGAGTGGCGAGACGGTCTAAGGCACTGATCAGTGCTAGAGGCGTCACTACAGATCCGGGTTCGATCAATTTAATAAAAATATATATACCCTGCTCAAAAAAATAAAGGGAACACTAAAATAACACATCCTAGATCTGAATGAATGAAATATTCTTATTAAATTACATAGTTGAATGTGCTGACAACAAAGTCACACAAATTATCAATGGAAATCAAATGTATCAACCCATGGAGGTCTGGATTTGGAGTCACTCTCAAAATTAAAGTGGAAAACCACCCTACAGGCTGATCCAACTTTAATGTAATGTCCTTAAAACAAGTCAAAATGAGGCTCAGTAGTGTGTGTGGCCTCCACGTGCCTGTATGACCTCCCTACAACGCCTGGGCATGCTCCTGGACAGTCTGTGGTGCAACGTGGCGTTGGTGGATGGAGCGAGACATGATGTCCCAGATGTGCTCAATTGGATTCAGGTCTGGGGAACGGGCGGGCCAGTCCATAGCATCAATGCCTTCCTCTTGCAGGAACTGCTGACACACTCCAGCCACATGAGGTCTAGCATTGTCTTGCATTAGGAGGAACCCAGGGCCAGCATATGGTCTCACAAGGGGTCTGAGGATCTCATCTCGGTACCTAATGGCAGTCAGGCTACCTCTGGCAAGCACATGGAGGGATGTGCGGCCCCCCCAAAGAAATGCCACCCCACACCATGACTGACCCACCACCAAACCAGTCATGCTGGAGGATGTTGCAGGCAGCAGAACGTTCTCCACGGCATCTCCAGACTGTCGTGTCTGTCACATGTGCTCAGTGTGAACCTGCTTTAATCTGTGAAGAGCACAGGGCGCCAGTGGCGAATTTGCCAATCTTGGTGTTCTCTGGCAAATGGAAAACGTCCTCAATGGTGTTGGGCTGTAAGCACAACCCCCACCTGTGGACGTCGGGCCCTCATACCACCCTCATGGAGTCTGTTTCTGACCGTTTGAGCAGACACATGCACATTTGTGGCCTGCTGGAGGTCATTTTGCAGGGCTCTGGCAGTGCTCCTCCTGCTCCTCCTTGCACAAAAGCGGAGGTAGCGGTCCTGCTGCTGGGTTGTTGCCCTCCTATGGCCTCCTCCACGTCTCCTGATGTACTGGCCTGTCTCCTGGTAGCGCCTCCATGCTCTGGACACTACGATGACAGACACAGCAAACCTTCTTGCCACAGCTCACATTGATGTGCCATCCTGGATGAGCTGCACTACCTGAGCCACTTGTGTGGGTTGTAGACTCCGTCTCATGCTACCACTAGAGTGAAAGCACCGCCAGCATTCAAAAGTGACCAAAACATCAGCCACCTGGGGGTGTCCCGTCAGGAAATCCAGGACCCAGTTGCACAGGGCGGGGTTCAGACCCAGGGCCCCAAGGTTAATTATGAGCTTGGAGGGTACTATGGTGTTGAAGGCTGAGCTGTAGTCAATGAACAGCATTCTTACATAGGTATTCCTCTTGTCCAGATGGGATAGGGCAGTGTGCAATGCGATGGCGATTGCATCGTCTGTGGATCTATTGGGGCGGTATGCAAATTGAAGTGGGTTTAGGGTGTCAGGTAAGGTGGAGGTGATATGATCCTCTCAAAGCACTTCATGATGACAGAGGTGAGTGCTACAGGGCGATAGTTTTTAGTTCAGTTACCTTTGCTTTCTTGGGTACAGGAACAATGGTGGACATCTTGAAGCATGTAGGGAACAGAAGAATGGCAGCCTTGCAAGGGTTAACACACTTATATATCTTACTAACGTCGGCCACAGAGAACGAGAGCACACAGTCCTTGGGAGCGGGTCGCGTCTGTGGCACTGTGGTATCCTCAAAACGGGTGAAGGGGTTTAGATAGCCTACTGTAATAAACAAATTAAAATGCCATTGTAATCTTTGATATATATTTTTTCTAATGTTACCAAAGACCTTGATAAACACAACCAAATAATTATATTTTTGGTAACATAAATGAAATGTAGTTATTAGACTGTTAGAATGTTGCAATTAAAATGGCTGCTATTTGGGGTATTAAGGCACAACAGTTCTTGTGTTGAGAATGTATTTCTACTATTCGTTGACCCCATTCATATTCTTCTAGTCATCTACAGTACAGTGCATTCGGAAAGTATTCAGACCCTTCAACGTTTTCCACATTTTGTTACGTTACAGCCTTATTCTAAAATGGATTAAACTGTTTTTTCCCTCATCAATCTACACACAGTACACCATAAGGTTAATTTATAAAAAATGTAAACATTTTAAAAACTGATATCACATTTACATAAGTATTATGACCCTTTACTCAGTACTTTGTTGAAGCACCTTTGACATCGATTACAGCCTCAAGTCTTCTTGAGTATGACGCTACAAGCTTAGCACACCTGTATTTGGGGAGTGTCTCCCATTCTTTTCTGCAGATCCTCTCAAGCTCCGTCAGGTTGGATCGGGAGTGTCGCTGCACAGCTATTTTCAGGTCTCTCCAGAGATGTTTGATCGGGTTCAAATCTGGACTTTGGCTAAGCCACTCAAGGACATTCAGAGACTTGTCCCACTCCTGCGTTGTCTGTATGCCTAGGGATGTTCTCCTTTTGGAAGGTGAACCTTCACCCCAGTCTGAGGTCCTGAGCGCTCTGGAGCAGCTTTTCATCAATGATCTCTCTTTACTTTGCTCTGTTCATCTTTCCCTCAATCCTGACTATTCTCCAAGTCCCTGCCGCTGATAAACATCACCACAGCATAATGCTGCCACCACCATGCTTCACCATATGACGGTGCCAGGTTCCTCCAGATGTGGCGCTTGGCATTCAGGCCAAAGAGTTCAATATTGGTTTAATCAGACCAGAGAATCTTGTTTCTCATGGTCTGAGAGTCCTTTAGGTGCCCTTTGGCAAACTCCAATCGGGCTGTCATGTGCCTTTTACTGAGGAGTGGCTTCCCTCTGTCCACTCTACCATAAAGGCCTGATTGGTGGAGTGCTGCAGAGATGGGACAACCTTCCAGAAGGATAACCATCTCCACAGAGGAACTCTGGAGCTCTGTCAGAGTAACCATCGGGTTCTTGGTCACCTCCTTGACCAAGGTCCTTCTCTCCTGATTGCTCAGTTTGGCCAGGCAGACCGCTCTAGGAAGAGACTTGGTGGTTCCAAACTTCCTCCATTTAAAACTGATGGAGGCCACTCTGTTCTTGGGGACCTTCAATGCTGCAGACATTTTTTGGTACCCTTCCCCAGATCTGTTCCTCGACACAATCCTGTCTCTGAGCTCTACGGACAATTCCTTTGACCTCATGGCTTGGTCAACTGGGGGGACCTTGAAAAGACAGGTTGTGCTTTTCCAATTCATGTCCAATCAATTGATTTCACCACAGGTGAACCCCAATAAACTTTTTTTTTTTTACCAGTAAGTTGACTGAGAACACATTCTCATTTTCAGCAATGACCTGGGAAATAGTTACAGGGGAGAAGAGGTGGGATGAATGAGCCAATTGTAAGCTGGGAATGATTAGGTTGACATGATGGGAATTGGGAATTAACCCCAGTGTCCTGGTTGAACCCCTACTCTTACAATGAGTGCCATGTGATCTTTAGTGACCACAGAGGACACCCGTTTAACGTCCCATCCAAAAGACAGCACCCTACATAGCAAAATGTCCCCAATACTGCCCTGGGACATTGGGATATATATTTTATTAGACCAGAGGAAAGGGTGCCTCCTACTGACCCTCCAACACCACTTCCAGCAGCATCTGGTCTCCCATCTTGGGTCCAACCCTGCTTAGCTTCAGAAGCAAGCCAGCAATCAATGGAAACAGGATGCCCCTGAGCTCAATTTTGAGTCTGAATAGTTATGTAAATAAGGTATTTCTGTTTTAGATTTTTTTTATACATTTACAAAGATTTCAAAAAAAAAATCTGTTTTCACTTTGTCATTATGGGGTATTGTGTGTAGATTGATGAGAAAAATAAAGGCTGTAACGTAACAAAATGTGGACAAAGGGGTCTGAATACTTTCCAAATGCACACATAATGGGATCCATTTTTGTGCTATGTATTTCATCATGTTTTCAGAACATGAATGTAGTTTGGCCTGGCTGCCAGTGTGTGGCAGTATTGTTCAGTCATCCTTTTCTGCCACAGAGCCCCACAAATACATTTTAGTCCAGAGTGACTTACAGGAGCAAGTTGGGTTAAGTACCTTGCTCAAGGGCATATTGACAGCTTTTTCACCTAGTTGGCTTGGGGATTCGAACTAGTGACCGTTCAGTTACTGGCCCAACTCTCTCAACCACTAGGCTACCTGCCACCCAAATACTGATCGTTACAACCAGTCATTGGATGCTTGAATTGAATTACACAAATGTTTTTTAAAGGATTACAGGTAGGTTACAGACTCTAGATAATTCACTCAAGAGTTTATTGATATTTTCATAGATATTTGTGTAGCAATGATGTCTTTCTAGTTTTGATGTCATTATCGTGAGACTATTTATAGCTGAGTAAGCATAATGATCATGTGTGTGCACATTGTCCTTCATTGTCATGCTGCCAATTGATTTAGGATATCTCAGGAAGTGTGTTTGTGTTTGTGTTTGTGTGCATATGGGAGTGCGTGAGTGTGTGCGTGCGTGTGTGTCCTGAGTGCATCATGCAGCCCCAGAGTTTGTATTACATTACCTTTTAGAGGGGAGACCTGACCATTGACCAGATGCTGAGGGAACACTGTCACAGGCCTGTCGTGGTTTTAGTTACCTGTCGTCAAGGCAGCCAATCACAAACACTGGTTTCCCTGGTGACAAGCCCATAGTAGCCCACTCACAGCTCTGTGAAGTTGGCACCTCATGACAATAAATAATCAATGAATTTATTCATGAGTTTGTGCTGTTTGCACTGGTTTGCGCTGTAAAATTAAGCTAGTACTAGTATGGGTTCTTGGATACTCTTTTTACAATAATTCTCATTAAAACCAGTAGGGAATGGGTGCTGCACATAATTCACACACAATTGAAAATGAAAGAATCTTACCTCACAATATCAGCACAAATGAAAGTGTCAAATAAAAGTATGAACAAATGGTCCTAAATCTGATATTATTGATTGATTCTTAAGATAACTCCCTCTCACTCCTTCACCAACACCTCACTAGGTCTTATCCCTCTTTTAAGGCCCCGCTGCACTCAAAGAAAGTGCCCTGTCTAATCTGGGGGAGCAGGCCTGGAGCCTGGAAAAGGCGCCAGAGCAGAGCTTTGCCTCCTACTGGGCCAGTCAGTCAGCCCAGCGACATGCAGCCATGTGGGCCTAGGCCTGCCAAGCCCTGTGTGTGTGTGTGTGTGTGTGTGTGTGTGTGTGTGTGTGTGTGTGTGTGTGTGTGTGTGTGTGTGTGTGTGTGTGTGTGTGTGTGTGTGTGTGTGTGTGTGTGTGTGTGTGTGTGTGTGTGTGTGTGTGTGTGTGTGTGTGTGTGTGTGCGTGCGCGTGTGTGTGTGTGTGTTTCAGCTGCTTGTACGTGAGTGTGAATGCGTGAGTCCATGCTGGCATCATGAACTTGGTGGTGGTGAAGCTGCTTGCCTCCCCTGTGGAGGATCCTGGTTCTTGGCCTACTTTGGGAGAGGTGAATTGAGGGCAGCTCAAGTCTAGGGGTAAGGGGATTAAGTCCAAACGCGCTCCTCTCCAGTTTGGGATTTTGCCCCGATGCCAAACACTTAAAGTCTGCCAGAGATTAAGATAAAGAGAGACATAAGACCGGTGTGGGTTGTGTTGCACGTGGGGAGATGTTTTCTGAAAGAAATGGACAGGGGAGTGGGAAAAAGGAAAACAAAAAAACAAGATACAGCGAGTAACATCTAATGCTTAGACTCTGCTTTGTTGACCCGTTTTACATCAGGCACGCGTCATGTTTTAAATCATTATGTTAACAATGGGTAAGACGAAATAAAGGAAAAGCTGTTCTTTTCTTTAGTCTTGTATGAGTGGATGATCTGTGATAAATTCACTGGTTTAATTAGGAAATGGCTTGGATTTCTATTTGGCCGCCATTTTCTTTTCCCCATGATCTGGGAGTTTCTCCTATATGGCATTCTCCAATCAAAAAAAAATCCTGTGAAAAAAATGGTTTTCGGACACGTGTGAATACAAATTTGCGGAAAAATCATGTACAAGAAATCGAATGTGACTTTTTCAATTTGTTTGAGTCAGACATGTGAAGTTCCACATGGCTTTTTCGCATACATTTTTCACATGTGAAACTTTTTTCAATTTTCCCGTGACATTTTTTGTCATCTGAAACCGCAAATTTCACATCTGAAACTGTAATTCACATGTAAGGTGAACATGTTATTCTAGTCACGTGAAAGGGTGGTGTTAACATGTGAATTCTAAATGGAAAACATGTTCAAATATTTAAGCTCAAAATGTGAAAACAGCCATTTCACATGTGAAAGGGTCGCAGCAGGAGGTACAGTCTACCTGTTAAAGGGGCATCCAAACGTGCATCTTGAGCTGTCTGGTAAGATGGTGACGGTAATACCAGATGCCACAAGCCTCTAAGGGTTGTTCTTGACTAGCTAGCACTGTCAATCTGCTTTACGAATGATTAAACACTATACTTTGTCCATTATGCATCACAAAATCTGAAGCACCTGCAAATATCAGTTTCCTTGATGGGTAAGAGCTGACAAAAGCTATGTAAGTGGTAACTAGTGGTGAACTAGAGAGCAGCATCAGTAGCCTTCCTTGTTCAGCACCTTGATAAAAGTCCCTGTAGGGAAGGACAACTTCCTAAAAGTCCATTTATGGATGGATGTTGAAAATTATCGTAAAACTAGCATATAGTACGTATATCAAACTTTGAGATTAGGAAAAGAACTAGGACAGGGCTGTGGCCGCAAGAGGCCCCCAAGGACCAGGAGTCTGTTCATCCCTTTGTCTGGGGGTCCCTCCACTACTCCAACCCCTCCACCCTGCCTTCTGGAGGCTCCTGGGCTGGGCTGGGCAAGGGCCTGCTTCATCCCGCTCCTCCAAGAAAGTGGGTCACGAGTCTAAGACTATGGGATTACTGTTGTGTGTTGTTCGTCGGGTGTCTCTTATCCGTGATTTTTAAATCCCCTGCCGTCGGAAAAAGAAAGAAAAAACAACATGCCTCCCCCATAGTCAAACACACACTCTTGCATGCCCCTGACTGCCACAACTGCCCGCTCTCCTCCCTCCACAACCTTAACCTCCCCCTGTTTGGGTTAGCCTGTCATGGCAGGGAAGATGGATAAACATAGCCCAATTAACAACAAGAAACTATTTAGAGGAGGTTCAAGGAAAGATGAACAAATCTAAATGTCAACCACACTAAGACAAGCAACTTGCTTTTTAAGCCCAGGGTCTGATGTGTGTGATTTGCAGTGTTCCGATAAATCGGTTTCTAATTTACTGAATCAAGAACAGCTCAGCAATAATGACATCTAATAGTGACACCATGATAAATTCGAGCTTTTAAACACCTGACCCCTCTGATCCTTGCGGCAGGCCGTTTTTCCAGCATGCTCTGACACAGAGTATGATTAATCAGCAAATAAATTACTAATAATAAATACATTCATTTTGGAGCGGAATGATTACATCCATCATAAGGGGAGAGGAGTGTCCGCGCGGCGATGTCGCTGCTGATGGTCCGAGAGAGAGGGTGAGAGATGGAGAGATGGAAAGAGAGAGGAAGTGACAGAGGGAAAAAAGAAGGTGAAGAAGACAATATAAAAGTGACAATTCAAGCAGATTGGGAAAAAGACAGAAAGAAAAATAAGGAGAAAGAGTGGTTCTAAAAATAGGAAGGAGAGAAAGAGAGAGAGAACAGAAGGAGAGCGAGAGAGAAAGGTGAAAACGAGCAAGGCTAGAGGTGTGAGGACATGGAGCGGCTTTGTGTTTGGGGATGGGAGCCCTATAATTCTGTAGACAGAGAGCTATAACTCATTGCCCTCATCTCATCTTTGGGTGTGCAGAAGGGAGCGAGGGAGTGTGGAGTCTGGGGGGGAGGGGCAGGACAGAGATTTCAATTAGAATCCAATTAAGAGCCACCAGTGGCACAGATGAGCTGCTGAAGTGTCCCTGAGCAGATTCACAACCTTGAGTGTCTCTCCTCTCCTGTCTCTCCTCAATTACAATGGAAAGTCATTATAACTCTGTTATCCAGCTGTTTGTTTAGGAGTTATGGGTGGGTGATAAACACCTGTAAAAGACAAATGATGACTTTGATCAATAATTGTTTATACAAAAGTTAAATCTTGAACACACATTGTTCAAGTAACAGAATGTTCAATACAGAACCTAGAACAGGGTTGGTTCCGGAATGTCCAGTTAGGAACCTAGAACAGGTATAACTCCAGAATGTCCAGGAACCTAGAACCGGTACGGTTTGAGAATGTTCAGTACGGAACCTAGAACATGTATAATTCCAGTGTTTCCAGATAGGAACCTAGAACAGCTACCATTCCAGAATGGCCAGATAGGAACCTAGAACATGTAGGGTACCAGAATGTTCAGAATGGAACATAAAACAGGTTAGGTCGAGAATGTCAAGGACAAATGTGTTCCTCTGTAACTCAGTTGGTAGAACATGGCACTTGCAGCGCCAGGGTTGTGGGTTTGATTCCTGGGGACCAACTGTACGTTAAATGTATATACACACGCATTACTGTAAGTTGCTTTGGATAAAAGTGTCTGTTAAATTGTGTATTCCGATTCCTTGATTTTTTTCCCACATTTTGTTACATTACAGCCTTATTCTAAAGCTGATTCAAATGATATTTTTCGTCCTCGTCAATCCACACACACAATACCCCATAATGACAAAGCAAAAACAGGTTTTTAGAAATTATTGCATTTTTTTTTTAAATCTGAAATATGAGATTTACATAAGTATTCAGACCCTTTACTCAAAACTTTGTTGAAGCACCTTTGGCAACGATTACGGCCTCGATTCTTCTTGGGTATGACTCTACAAGCTTGGCACACCTGTATTTAGGGAGATTCTCCCAGTCTTCTCTGCAGATCCTCTCAAGCTCTGTCAGGTTGGATGGGGAGCGTCGCTGCACAGCTATTTTTAGGTCTCTACAGAGATGTTCGATCGGGTTCAAGTCCGGACTCTGGCTGAGCCACTCAAGGACATTCAGAGACTTGTCCCGAAGCCACTCCTGCGTTGTCTTGGCTGTGTGCTTAGGGTTGTTGTCCTAAATGTGAAGTCCTGAGCACTCCGGAGCAGGTTTTCATCAAGGATCTCTTTGTACCTTGCTCCGCTTATCTTTTCCTCAATCCTGACTAGTCTCCCAGTCCCAGGTGTGTGCCGTTCCAAATCATGTCCAATCAATTGAATTTACCACAGGTGGACTCCAATGAAGTTTTAGAAACATCTCAAGGATGATCAATGGAAACAGGATGCACCTGAGCTCAATTTCGAGTCTCATAGCAAAGCGCCTGAATACTTATGTAAATAAGGTATTTCTGTTTTGTTTTTTTATAAATTTGCTAAAATATCTAAAAACCTATATCCGCTTTGTCATTATGGGGTGTTGTGTGTAGACTGATGAGAAAAAAAAACATTTAATACATTAAGAATAAGGCTGTAACGTAACAAAATGTGAAAAAGGGGAAGGGGTCTGAATACTTTCCGAATGCACTCTATTATCAACTCTTGTTATATGGAATGATAAAGGGTTGTTTATGTTGTTTTGTGTACAATAGTTGAGGTTGGAGTGTTTTGAAATATTTTTGGTACCAAGGACCAACATCCCTGTCTCCTATCGGCCTTTCTTATTATTTTAGTCTGTCATCATTGAGTAATACATGAGTAATATAATATTAATAATAATAATTTATTCAACTTCTATAGTGCTTTTCATTACAGAAAGAATCTCAAAGCTCTTGTAGGACAACGTGGAATATAATTGGCTAAAGATTTTTGGCTACCCTGATCTGCAAATATCTTTGCCCAGGTTAGGATGAAGGTTAGCAATTCTAGGTCTATTTAAGTTAGCCACAGAAATATGGGGGTTATGGGCCATGTTTTTCACAATCTGATCCATGTCCATTATGAATTGATCTAAACGCATTAAATTGACTTAAAGCTAAACAAGCCCTATTTCTGTCTGTCAGTCTGTTTGTCCATCTGTCTAGCTGTCTGTCCATCCGTTCATCTGTATGTATGTCTGCCTGTGTCCCTAGTTGCCCCTCAGAAGACCCCACAACAACCACCTACAACCCAGACAGACATATCCTCAACCGGTCAGCATCCCCAATCCAAAGCTGCGAAGAGCCTTAACTCTGCCTAAGAGTTTTGAACCCTGACCTCACAGCATTATGTCTGCCCTGGGGTAGGTTGACGTTGCACTAAAGAGACAGATACTCCACATGAGACAAAGCCACGCAAAACACAACAAAACCCAAGAGTCCACAGAAGGTTAAATTAGCCTCGTCCAGCCATGGAGAGCCGACATAAATTAGACAAAAAAGGAAAAGTGAGCACGCAAGATTCTGCAAAGGATGAACCATTGTTGGTCCCTTCATTGTCTGAGCCTGAAGCAAGAGACACATGTTGGGTTGTAAAGGTGTCAGGGCCTGAGTTAAGGACCATTGTATTGGTGTCCAGTGGTAGCATTGGGCCTTCGTCCCCTGTAGCGTTGGGCCTTTGTCCACTGTTGTACGTCATTAGCATCTCAATATTCATTTGAGGTTGATGTCGGGTAGAGTTGGCAGCCTCTTTAGACCGAGCTGAGCACACTCTCTCACACGGGCACTGAGGAACTGCTATTGAGTTAAAAACTTGTGGAGATCATTGATAAGACACAACTGTGGAAGAGGCCATGGCGGACTCATAAAGAGAGGATGTTACATATATATATATATATGTATGTGTGTGTGTGTGTGTGTGTGTGTGTGTGTGTGTGTGTGTGTGTGTGTGTGTGTGTGTGTGTGTGTGTACACTACCGTTCAAAAAATTTGGGTCACTTAGAAGTGTCCTTGATTTTGAAAGAAAAGGTCATTTTTTTGTCCATTAAAATTTTATTTTTTTATTTATTTATTTTACCTTTATTTAACCAGGCAAGTCAGTTAAGAACACATTCTTATTTTCAATGACGGCCTGGGAACAGTGGGTTAACTGCCTGTTCAGGGGCAGAACAACAGATTTGTACCTTGTCAGCTCGGGGGTTTGAACTCGCAACCTTCCGGTTACTAGTCCAACGCTCTAACCACTAGGCTACGCTGCCAAAATAACATCAAATTGATCAGAAATACAGTGTAGACATTGTTAATGTTGTAAATGACTATTGTACAGAGGCCCATTATCAGCAACCATCACTCTTGTGTTCCAATGGCACCTTGTGTTCGATAATCCAAGTTTATAATTTTAAAATACTAATTGATCAATAGAAAACCCTTTTGTACTTATTAAAGAAGTAAGAAAACTGGCCTTCTTTAGACTAGTTGAGTGTCTGAAGCATCAGCATTTGTGGGTTTGATTACATGCTCAAAATGGCCAGAAACAAAACTTTCTTCTGAAACTCATCAGTCTATTCTTGTTCTGAGAAATGAAGGCTATTCCATGCGAGAAATTGCCAAGAAACTGAAGATCTCGTGCAACGTCCCCCCAGGAGTGGGAAGCCCCGGTGCACAACTGAGCAAGAGGACAAGTACATTAGTGTCTAGTTTGAGATACAGATGCCTCACAAGTCCTCAACTGGCAGCTTCATTAAATAGTACCAGTAAAACACCAGTCTCAACGTCAACAGTGAAGAGGCGATTCCGGGATGCTGGTCTTCTAGGCAGCAGTGTAAAAACAAAGGGGGTGTGTCAATGTAAATAGTCGGGGTAGCCATTTGATTATTTGTTCAGCAGTCTTATGGCTTGGGGGTAGTACCTGTTAAGGAGACTTTTGGACCAAGACTTGATGCACTGGTACAGCTTGCTGTGCGATAGCAGAGAGAACAGTCTATGACTTGGGTGACTGGAGTCTTTGACAATTTTTGGGGCCTTCCTATGACACTGCCTAGTACATAGGTCCTGGTTGTCAGGAAGCTTGGCCCCAGTGATGTACTGGACCATGCGCACCACCCTCTGTCGCACCTTACGGTCGGATGCCGAGCAGCTGCCATGCCAGTTGGTGATGCAGGGAGAGGTAGTTGTCCTGGCACCACACTGCCAGGTCTCAGACCTCCTCCTATAGGCTGTCTCAACGTTTTCAGTGATCAGGCCTACCACTGTTGTCGTCCGCAAACCAAATGATTGTGTTTGAGTCGTGCCTTATGCAATCGTGGGTGAACGGGGAGTACAGGAGGGAAGTAAGCACGCACCCCTGAGGTGCCCCAGTGTTGAGGATCAGCGTGGCAGATGTGTTGTTGCCTACCCTTACCACCTGGGAGTGGCTTGTCAAGAAGTCCAGGATCCAGTTGCAGAGGGTGGTGTTTAGTCCCAGGGTCCTTAGCTTAGTGATGAGCTTTGCGAGCACTCTGATGTTGAATGCTGAGCTGTAGTCAATGAACAGCATTCTCACATAGGTGTTCCTCTTGTACAGGTGTGAAAGGGCAGTGTGGAGTGCAATTGAGATTGCGTTATCTGTGGATCTGTTTTTGTGGTATGCGAATTGGAGTGGATCTAGGGTTTCCTTTCAAAGCTCTGATGTGAGTGCTATGGGGCGGTAGTCATTTAGGCAGATTACCTTCGCTTTCTTGGGCACAGGGACTATGGTGGTCGGTCTGCTTGAAACATGTAGGTATTACAGACTCGGTCCAACTTGCCAGTTGGTCCGCGCATGCTCTGAGTACATGTCCTGATAATCTGTCTGGCCCTGCGGGCTTGTGAATGTTGACATGTTTAAAGGTCTTGGTCACATCAGCTATGGAGAGCATGATCATACAGTCGTCTAGAACAGCTGGTGCTCTCATGCATGCTTCAGTGTTGCTTGCCTCGAGGCGAACATAAAAGGAATTTAGCTCGTCTGGTAGGCTCACGTCACTGGGCAGCTCGTGGCTGGGTTTCCCTTTGTAGTCTGTAATAGTTTTCATGACCTGCCACATCCGACAAGCATCTTAGTCCTGTATTTACGCTTTGCCAGTTTGATGGTTTATCTGAGGGCATAGTGGGATTTCTTATATGCATCCGGATTAGTGTCCCACTCTTTGAAAGTGGCAGCTCTAGCCTTTAGCTCGTTGGGGATGTTGCCTGTAATTCATGGCTTCTGGTTTGGATATGTATGCGCGGTCACTGTGGGGAATACGTCGCCGATGCACTTATTGATGAAGCCGGTGACTGAGGTGGTATACTCCTCAATGGCATTGGATGAATCCTGGAACATATTCCAGTCTGTGCTACCAAAACAGTCACTGGTACTTCATGCTTTAGTTTTTCCTTGTAAGCAGAAATCAGGAGGATATAATTATGGTCCGAATTGGAGAGCTTTGTATGTGCCTCTGTGCATGGAATAAAGGTGGTCTAGGGTTTTATTTTCTCTGGTTCCTCATGCTGGTAGAAATTAGGTCAAATGGATTTAAGTTTGCCTGCATTATAGCCCGGCCACTAGGAGTGCCGCTTCAAATACCTTATTTACATAAGTATTCAGACCCTTTGCTTTGAGATTCGGAATTGAGCTCAGGTACATCCTGTTCCGTTGATCATCCTAGAGATGTTTCTACAGGTTGATTGGAGTTCACCTGTGGTAAATTCCATTTTGAAAGGCAACACCTGTCTATATAAGGTCCCACAGTTGACAGTGCATGTCAGAGCAGAGGTTGTAGGAATTGTCTGTAGTACTCCAAGACAGGATTGTGTCGAAGCACAAATATGGGGAAGGCTTCCAAAACATTTCTGCAGCATTTAAGGTCCCCAAGAACACAGTGGCCTCCATCATTCTTAAATTGAAGAACTTTGGAACCACTAAGACTCTTCCTAGAGCTGGCCGCCCAGCCAAACTAAGCAATCGGGGGAGAAGGCCTTGGTCAGGGAGGTGACCAAGAACCCAATGGTCACTGACAGAGCTCCAGAGTTCCTCTGTGAAGATGGGAGAATCTTCCAGACGGCCAACCATCTCTGCAGCACTCCACCAATCAGGCCTTTATGGTAGAGTGGCCAGACAGAAGCCACTCCACAGTAAAAGGCACATGACAGCCCACTTGGAGTTTGCCAAAAAGTACCTAAAGGACTCTCAGTCCATGAGAAACAAGATTCTCTGGTCTGATGAAACCAAGATTGAACTCTTTGGCCTGAATGCCAAATGTCATGCCTGGAGGAAACCTGGCACCATCCTTACGGTGGCAGCATCATGCTGTGGTGATGTTTTTCAGAGGCAGGGACTGGGAGACAAGTCAATAATGAGGGAAAGATGAACAGAGCAAAGTACAGAGAGATCATTGATGACAAGCTGCTCCAGAGCGCTCAGGACCTCAGACTGGGGCGTAGGTTCACCTTCCAACAGGACAACGACCCTAAGCACATAGCCAAGACAACGCAGGAGTGGCTTTGTGACAAGTCTCTGAATATCCTTGAGTGGTGCAGCCAGAGCCCGGAGTTGAACCCGATCGAACATCTCTGGAGAGACCTGAAAATAGATGTACAGTGACGCACCCGATCCAACCTGACAGAGATTGAGAAGATCTGCAGAGAAGAATGGGAGAAACTTCCCAAATACAGGTGTGCCAAGCTTGTAGCGTCATACCCAAGACGACTTGAGGCTGTAATCGCTGCCAAAGATGCTTCAACAATGTACTGAGTAAAGGTTCTGAATACGTATATGTAAATGTGATATTTAGGTTTTTTACTTTAAATACTTTTGCAAACATTTCTAAAAACCTGTTCTTGCTTTGTCATTATGTGGTATTGCTTGTAGATTGATGAGGTGGAAAAAACAATTTAATTAATTTTAGAACAAGGCTGTAACATAACAAAATGTGGAAAAATTCTAGTATATCGTCAGATGAGTGAAAAGTTTTAGTTAGCTACAATAGAACGTTCAATATTATTGTAGCTCTACAATGCCAACTACCTCTTCAACAACATTGAAAATACTTTACTATCTCTGCTCATCATGTCATTAAATTGTTGTAAAAAATGATCTTCAGTCTAAAATATTAACCAGGGAGTTAGTCCCTCCACTCCCCCACTCTGCCCTCACCCACTCCCTGCCCAGGGATGAGTAACAAAGGGCTCAATGGTGTCACCCGTCCCCTCCAATCCCTCTCCCCTCCACCTCCCCCTTCTCTGGCTGGCTGGCTGACCCCCTGACTGACAAGCCAAGTGCTTGGGCTTGGGGGCAGTTAGTGTAGCGGTGTGGGCCGATCGGAGGGAGCAAGGCGGTTACACTGAGGCCAAGCCGAAAAGCGGTTGGGCAGTTTCGCCAGCTGCTGGGGAGCCTTGCCTGTTACTGGCCAGTGAAACCTGCCAGATGGAGGCACTTCAAAACAATGAGAGATGTTCGCTTTGGTTAAAGCTAGGAGTTTCTGGCACATGTATGCTACTATGCTAACTTACAGTAGATGGTGATAGAATATGTTATGATCATTATCTGGCTAGTTATACAGTACGTACTGACTGCTAGACCATTAAGTGATAGTTTTTGGCTGTACACTCGTTTAGCAAGTCCAGCTACTTAGGACAGTAGTGTGTCCTTAAGCCTAAGAGCCTCTGTCCTAAATTAACCCCCTCCCAGCCTAAGTTTTAAAAAACTTCCCACCCTTACCCTAGGTCACCTCTCTTAACAAACAACAGCATCTGTTTCAGACAAGTCAAGGTCTGAATGCTGTTTGTGATCCTCCCCATGTCACACCAACAACTCTTTTATATATTCAGTCCAATGCTTCCTCCTTTCAGCAGTGTCTATGTGACCAAAGCACAACATACAGCTATGAGCCCCAGTCATCTTTCTAGCCTTTCTCTCTCCGTGAAGGCCAAACGCCTCAGACAGCAACATGCTCAACAGGCTGAGTGTCCCGGGACCACTAGAGTGACCACTAGGGCTCGGGGTAACCAATCCAGGGTAATGAGGCGTGTGATTGGTGCCCTCCCTCCCGCACAAGGCCAGTCATTGGAGGACACGATTGATCATGACAGGCACACAATCGAGACCTGGTGTCAGAGGGGTGGCATAGGCACACCGAGTCATGTGGCGGGGGTTAGCAGTGGTGGAAATACTACCCAATTGTCATACTTGAGTAAAAGTAAAGATACCTTAATAGAAAATGACTCAAGTAAAAGTGAAAATCACCCAGTAAAATACTACTTGAGTAAAATAATAAAAGTATTTGATTTTAAATATACTTAAGTATCAAAAGTCAAATGTAATTGCTAAAATATACTTAAGTATCAAAAGTGCAAGTATAAATGGTTTCAAATTCCTTATATTAAGCAAATATTTTTAATTTACGGATTGCCAGGGACACACTACAACACATAATTTACAAACAAAGCATTTGTGTTTCGTGAGTCCGCCAGATCAGAGGCAGTAGGGATTACGAGGGATATTCTCTTGATTAGTGCATGAATTGGACCATTTTCCTGTCATGCTAAGTATTAAAAAATATAACGAGTACTTTTGGGTGTCCGGTGAAAATGTATGGAGTAAAAAGTACATACTTTTCTTAAGGAATGTAGTGAAATAAAAGTACAAATAAAATATAAATAGTAAATGAAAGTACAGAGACCCCAAAAAACAACTTAAGCAGTATTTTTACTTAAATACTTTACACCACTGGGGGTGAGCTCCCCCAAACTCAGCAGTTATATGTATGAAAACCCTGTGTGTGCACACATATTCAAATACACTAATATGCTTGAGAGGACACACTTGTAAATACAGCATGTGTGGATGGACACACACATGGGTAGAGAAAACATAAGCTTGCAAATGCAAAGACAAAAATTCTTCCACATTCCATACTCTAACACTCACTGGCCTACAAATACACAAACTGACACACACAAGCACTACATCCTTCCTTCCAATTTAGTTGCACTGACTTGACATTTCTACAGAGTTTTATGTGACTTCCTGACAGGCACATTTCTCCTCAGAAGTTCTGCCTCTGTAGGTAAGTGATACTGTGACATTACAAAACACAATTTCTTGGCTAAAAAGTGCCAACCTGGCAACATGGAGAGAAGCCAATATTCTTGCATGGGGGAAGCAGGATACATGGCTTTACATTACAGTGTTTCCCTAGAGAGTGTTGCAGCTGTGAAATGGACTAGTTTTTCCACAGATGATTCACTCTACCCCTCAATAGTCTGACTTCAGGCATTTAGTGGCACGGTGTGTTTGTGGACCCGGCTGCCAATATAGCCCAGTTAAGCTGACTCCACAAAATACAGTTGCTGCATCTGAAAATGTTTTTGCTCCTATTTAGAGCTAAACTTGGGCTGTTTCTGCTGATACAAGCAAGTTTATTTCTTCTCTCGAGCTGCTTCTATAAACTTGACCTTAGGAGCTCTTGTGGTAATAGTAATCATTGCAAAGTCAAGAACAGAAATGTGGTCTTATTTTAAAGGAAACCTCCACCCAAAAGCTATCTTTTGGTATTTGTTTCAATGGTCCATTGTTGATATAGGCCCTAAATGTTTTGCATGTCAGCAATCAAGTAATCAAGTTTTGGGTCTATATCAACAATTAATTAATGAAACAAATTCTCTCTCCGTGAAGGCCAAATGCCTCAGACAGCAACAGGCTCAACAGGCTGAGTGTCCCAGGACCACTAGAGTGACCACTAGGGCTCGGGGTAACCAAGCCAGCATAATGAGGCGTGTGATTGGTGCCCTCCCTCCCGCACAAGGCCAGTCATTGGAGGACATGATTGATCATGACAGGCACACAATCGAGACCTGGTGTCAGAGGGGTGGCATAGGCGCACCGAGTCATGTGGCGGGGGTTAGCAGTGGTGGAAATACTACCCAATTGTCATACTTGAGTAAAAGTAAAAATCCCTTAATAGAAAATGACTCAAGTAAAAGTGAAAATCACCCAGTAAAATACTACTTGAGTAAAAGTCTAAAAGTATTTGGTTTTAAATATACTTAAATATCAAAAGTACAAGTATACATCGTTTCAAATTGCTTATATTAAGCAAATATGTTTTATTTACGGATAGCCAGGGACACACTCCAACACTCAGACATAATTTACAAACAAAGCATTTGTGTTTCAATTTTTGTGTTTGTGCCTTCCCAAGTGCAGTTGGCTGAATGTGACATTTTCCCCACCACTTACACTTTGTTATTATGCATTGCTTTATATATCAAGTTTGAGTGAGCCATAAATTCAGAATAGCTCCGCAATCAATATTACCATGGCGTAATAAGCCGGTTGCATATGCAAAGAAGTCCACTGCTTGGTATTGACAGGGGAGAGAGGAAGATTTACGGAACGTATAAAACTTTTCTCCCCGCTCAAATTAATCATGCAAGCAATATTTAGCAACACACATACATTAGTGCAAGAAGAAATGAGAAATCATCATATTTCATATTTACCTTTCAATACTTGCAAGTCATCGTTACAGATTGTTAAAGTGATTTGTGGTGAGTGCGCCATGCTTGAGCTGTTACATTTTTACATCGTATTCCATCCTGACAGGCCTAGAGGTAAAATAAACCTTCACAATGGTGCAGTTTGAAGATTGCTATTCAAAATGTGAATAAACCAAACGTACTACCTGTATTTAATTTCGTTGTTTTTTTTTGGGGGGGGGGGGTGCACACATGGTTGATTTATAGAATTGTTTTATTTGTATTTGTTTTGGAATTAATTTGCCTCCATGAAAACATATGTCATCATGTACAATTCTTACTGTAAATTCTGAGACAGACTTGTAAGACATACTGACATTTCTCATGACAAGTGGGTTACAGATCCAAAAGACATGTTACTATCTGTTTTAACTCCAAATATCAATCCATTCACATTGCTGATACAATAGGAACCCGACATGTTACAATTGCCCCTAGGGGAGTTGTTTTAATGGGATACTGTGTTCTTATAATAAGACAAACTCATCCAAATACACTCCGGCTTTCGGGGATGCTTCAATCCAAGTACATCCAAAACCAACTCTCCAAACCCAATTGGCTCAACAGTACTTGAGTGTGATATAGTGGACTGATCTGTTTGGGAAACATCACATACCAAACACTGAGATGGAAGATGAGAGAGTCTTTGAGAGACTCTCATGCTTTCAGAAGACGGGCATGTGTCATGTCTCCATATCTCCCATGTGTCCCCCCCGACAGTCAGCCAGGCCAGACCTCTAGACTTTGAGGGCAGGTGTATGTAGGGGTGTAAACGCTGGAGCCTTTGGTGGAGGGCCATTAAAACCTGATTGTGGGCGCTCTCTCAAGTGGGTCCCAGGTGCATTAACACTTTACCAATCTCCTGTAATGATACTCCCCAGTGCACAGAGTGGTGGAATAAGAGCATCATCCTTTTAAGGTGGCCCCTTTAATGAAATCATGTCTGGGGCCTTATGTGGGGGCTAAGACCAAGACCAAGGAAGCCGCTGGCACTGTTTTTCTACTTTTACAACAGAAAAGTATAGAGTGGTCCAACGTTCCAGTATATGTAATCTTACAGAGATAGAGTAGATAATAGCTATACTGTACACACTGCACAAATACAAAACATCCCTATTAAAAAAGATAATTTCAGGATTATTATGAAAACTAAAACCTTCATTATTCTTATTATAGTTGTTGTTGCTATTATAGATGTTTTTGTTATTACATTGTTGCAATCATCATCCGCTGCATAATTCAGCAGGCTACACAGTAGTCCTGTTTTCTGCTTATTTTCGTCTAACAGAGAGGAATTGCAGACAGAGACCTTGGACCGGATATGGCCCTCTGATGAGCAGTGTCAGGCATAGGGCATGGTTTTATCCTACAGGTGACTAGTGCTTCAATCTAACTTGAAGTGTGACTCCATAGCAGGCCTATTGTAAAAATCATTGAATAAAAACAAAAAACACACTCGGGTATCTAAAAGTCAGGGAGAGAAAAAGAGAAGATAAACAGTAATGCATGAATGTTCTTCTCTGTTGTTATGTTGTTTTCCTATCAGCTCCTTTGAGGCAGTAATTGCATTCGGATCCTAGTTACAGTATATGGCTCCTTCCAGATTTACTGGCGTTTCTTCTTAATCGCCATAAAGACATTAGACTGACTTGTTGACTGGGGATTACTGCGGAACACAAAAATTCGTCTGGAGCGATGAAAACACGCGTGTTTATCCTATAGAAAAAGTATATACAGTAAGAAAAGCTATATTTACAGCCAGACTTAGAGGGTGGATAGTTCATGGGTGAAGAAATTAGATCATAGATCGATAATGACCTTGGATGAATGGGGAGGCTTATGATATTATGTGGTGTTTTTTGAAGTTTATAATTGCCCTGTAAGGAATAGCCTAATGAATTAAGTAATTAAGTAATTGGCTTAGACCCACTGGTGAGTAAGCATGCTGCACAGCTGAAATCAAAGCTGTGGGACAACGTCACCACTATGTCAGACTAAACTATTGCAGCGAGTTTCAGAGAGAGAGAGAAATTAGAGATATAACGAAAGAAAGAAAGAAAGACAAAGAATCTCCAAATTATTCACATTTGTAAAACATTTTTTTAAATTCTGAAACTGTCATCACACAAGTTTTAGTGATTGTAAAAAAAGTTTCCCTGTAACAAAGCTTTTGTCATTATTGAAATGAGTTAGAATTGCTATTCTATTAGGCTTGAATAAAACATATCCTATTAGGCTAGAATTCAAATACAATTTTCAACAATGCTTCAGAAATGCTGTGGAACTCCTAAAAAATGTATGTAGGCCTGTACGCTATTACAATCAGATTCAAACGAAACGCCCTTGTCAAAAATCTGTTTGGAAATGTCAGAATTTGCTAACTAGTGTTGGAATACCATTGGCGTCCTCTTCGGGGCATAATAAGGAGAATAGATGCTGGTAGCTCGCCACAGATAGCATGGACAGTCTGAATAAAAACGGCAAAATGGAACTAGCCAACCGTAAACATGTCCTCCCCCACGAATGATGCATGCTGGCTGACGCTTTACCACATTTCAGTTAATTACTATAGTTCCCGCCTTAAATTTTGTAGATTCCGGATCTCTTTGGCAAGACGTATCATTCACCCAAGATCCGTGCTGTCTGAGACTGAGATATCGCGTGTGACTAACGTACAAACAAACGGAAGGTGACAGTTCCACAGTCCCCTCCCGTTTTCATCGTGGGGGGCAAACAATGACGCTCCATCCACTTGTCTTTGTTGGTCTATTCTTGGCCGAACAAAAGACGGGCACGAGAATAAAAACGCATGACAACAATGTCCGGACGAATCGCCCATTACCCTATTGTGTACGATGAAAGATGGACACGTGTACCTCTAAATGGATAAGGAGGGAAGGGAGGAGGAGGGGAGGGTTGAAGACAGTGGAGGGAAGGGAGGAGGAGAGGAGAGTTGAAGACAGTGGAGTGGAGGTGGGGGTTTACACGCAACACACGCCTCCGGCCTCGCGCACATACAGAAACTCCCCTTTTCAGCACCGTGGACAGGGCATAGTCCTCCACGCGCCCACACCCGGAATCTCGACTCCAGCTGTTACTTTTGTTACGTTAAAAACGAACACCCGTCCCATCCTGAGGTCAGCTGACGCTGGTAATGGTCAGGCATTATCCTACCCTACCCCCCCCCCCCCCCTCTATCTTGTCTGGACCAACACACGGACTCAAACAGCAAGTCGCTGCATTCTCAAAGTTTCCTTGCAGGGTGACCGACGCAGAGACCAGGTCGACAGGCGTACTTTAGCCTCTTACAAACACGTTATTTTTGTGATTCTCAAAGGATAAAGAAATAGGATCATGCGTTTTTATTTTTTCCTAATAATCACCTATCATTAGCCTAAACTCAGCAGGCGCGCATCTTACTTTCATTTCCTCTGTATAGGCCTATCTCAACCTCCGATTGATTGTATGTTCATCTGAGCTGGAAAGCATCACTGCTCAGAATGTTGCTTGAACATCCTGGATCAAGTTGTCAAAATCCCGTGAATTTCTCCCGATACAGTGCAGGTCAAGGTAAGAAGCCGGCTTTCTTGTTTGTTTGTTTGGAGTCATTTGCACTTCTAATCGAGATTTTAAATTAACTTTATATGGAAATGTAGCCAGCCTACCATCGAGTCTATTTGACGCCGTTTAGTCCCCTGTAATCTGTTAATGGCTCATAATTAGCTATGAAATATCTAGCTATAGAGCAAATCAGCACAGCGGGGGCTCCGCCTGCAGCTCAAAGTTTTACCGACAGGATCCAACATGCATGAAATAGCCCATTGTATCTCACAGCACACCCTATCATCATCAGTTAGACTTCTGAAATATGAGTTTGACATATCACCATTATAAGCTGAAAGAAGTTACAGTGAGCTGTGCTTTCCCTTTCGAGACGGGAGAAGTTGTGAAAAGAGAAACATTGATAGACACATCGAATGGAATGGATTTCATCATATTGGCGAATAGCACTTAAATGTGTGTCCAGTTGAACACAATTTAACAGGGTATTCATACTGTTTCGAGGTGGGACATTAAAGCTTTAATTTATGTTTCCCTGCGTGCGGGAGACGTTACGAATACGTAATGAGCTGCATTGTTGGAAATCATATGAACAGATGTTTTGCGTGTGCTGTTATTTCACACCATCTCTCTTGTCTGTCACGCGAGTCACGAGACCACCAGAGCGCTTTTGCACCAACCACTTGTGTACGAAACAAGGCGACAGCTCGGCAGCACACAGGCCGCCCCCCGCCCTCCCTAGTCAACAGCCTGTGCAAAATGCTTAACAAGTGTCAGGTTCCCTTCGACAGGTGCGGCACCTGAGGTCCGTTACACACAAAACGCTTGAAATGATAGGCCTATGCGTAAAAAGTTTGCAAACAGAAAATGTCTGTTTGAAAAGGCCTGGCATAACTTTGCTTATTTGAACACACTGTAAACCATGTAGACCAGTAGGCATGTGGTTTGTGAATTATTCCATTACATCTAGGCCTATAGGCTATTCATTATGTGAGGAGTTATTAATATAGCCTTCTCATCCCAGGCACAAATTATTGTTCGAAAATGTGCAGCATGTTTGTAGCAATAGTAGTCTTTCTTCATTTTTCTAAATTATGAATCTAATAAAGTATATCCATGCCACAAAATATATTGTGTTGCCTTACATATCGGGGAAATGAATAAGGCGTGTAAGCTATTCCATGGCCAAATCAAAAACCAATAGATTAGCAATGGTTTTAGAAATAAAAGCAATAACGATCTCTTTACTAAACCACTAGCCCATGTCCGACTCTTTCTCACGGATCACTTTTCTGTTTTGTTGATCATAGAGCATTTCTCATCTTACCCCATTACTGTCTCCTCGCCCCTCAAAAGGGAGCGATCAATAGGACATAAAAATATAGCTGAAATGTAAAAGGGAGCACTGAAGCATCCCACACCTTTCACCAAAATGTATTTCATATACTCAGAAAATACTGGCAAATGGGGCATTGATTTTAGATTCATCAGGGGTCCACGCAGCCATGGCACTACTCGTGATTTCCCAAGGCGCCCTTTTGCGCCTGAGATCAGTGTCGATAAAATTCATCGTGGTGTTGCTTCGATCAACATGTTATTGAACGGCCAATCTCTCCCCTAAGTAAACAGTTGTCTTTGTGAAGTCAGCATAGGCTATAGTTCTACAATATGGTGTGTGTGTGTCTGTGTGTGTTTGTGTGTGTGTGCGCGCGCGCGCGCGTGTACGTGTGCGCGCGCGTCAATCGCACGCCAGGTTTATATGTTCTCGTTACGTGATGGAAATTGTAGATTTGGTTTTATTACGAATGTAGTGTTATCTACCGTGACCCGGTAGTAGAACACAGCGACAAGTTAAGTTACAACGTCAAGTTAAGGAGATGTTCTCTTTAGCTTTTGAGTTAATAAGATACCATGAGTGCTATGGCTGATATAATATGTGAAACGTCCAAAATATCCAATATAGAATAGTGCATGTAATTAAATCATACCTGTCAAATATAACAGTAACGTTTGTAAAGGAATATTTGTCATCTGATCCAGATGTTTCAAAAGAAATGTGTTAATTTCATCAAGCTATTTATTATTAAATGGGGATCCTATTATGATCCTATGTAGGCTAATGGTTCTTGTGACATATGCCTCCTAGTATTCGATATATATATTTTTTGTAAATAGGGGTCACCTCACGTCGTTCTATTATTGTGCATTTTCGAAAAGGTAAAAAACGAATGAAACATATTTAAAACTATACTATACTGTAATAAGTACCTAGGCCTATGTTATGGTGGAATGTATTCTGCCTTGTAAACTGCACATCAACCACAGAAATCCAACAATCAAGGCCAGAATAAATTGTACAATAGCTACCGAAATAAATTGATGTACAGGCCTATTTGAATCTTCGATAGCAGGCCATGTGTTGCGTATCCATAACATAAACTGTCCATTACCGGCAAATATTTGGAATGTCACTTTATTTAACTTAACTTGAACTTATATAACTTACAGAATTTTCGTACTCAACCGTTTCAGCACATAATTTAAAAAAATATGTGCCAGGTTCCATTTTCGTTTGCGTTTGATTATTTGTGTAGCTTCGGCTATATTATGGCCGTGATTCGATTTGAAATAAGCCTACACACTGTTTTAGAGAAACGTGCATGCAAAGTTCCATTTAAAACAACTTAGGCGACTTTTCGTGCTGTGAAAATATATTTTCATAAGATCATGCAAAATGTGTTAGTGTAAATGAACCAGCTAAAGGTCAAATAGGAGCTTCTTGCAATAAAATGACATTTAATAGCATAGCCTATGCATCAACTAAACACACATGGCCGAAACCATAGTCAAATGTTATCTTGTTCCATTTTTCCTCCCTCCGAAGAGCACTTGGTACCCGCACCGTTTCCAAGTTTCTGATCGTTGATGATAATCTATCTCCCTGCTTTAACAGGCCAGTCGCTAGGGTAACCGCGCGTCGTAATCCTGCGCAGTGCACATCACACTGGGATACAGCAAACTCAAGCGTATGCAGTCACACCGTGCGTGGAATTGTGGTATTCTTCCCTTGATATACTGCATAATATGGCGTTGTGAGTGATAGGTGCGCAGCTAGAACACAGAAATACAGTCGTTTTTCGTTATCGTGTGAGGAGAACATGAGCAATGGATGGACATAATGAACTGAACTCTCCAAATGGAGCACCGAATAACACGGAGATGCTGTTTGCCTTGCTGGCCCAGAGCGAGGAATTACGTAAAGGTATACAACAGCGCAACGCATGATTCAAGTTGTGTTTTAATCTAATTTGATATTGGTTACGCACATTACAATGGTCAGATATTTAATCAGTACTTTGTTGTCGCTGTTTATACTTGTCAGAATAAGGGATGTTGTTTTATTTCATTCCAACACCTTCATGTATCTCATGCTGTATGAAGAACACAATGTAACTTTATTCGAATAGTCTCCTCTTTTGTATTTCTGAACATTTTTATAATGCAATGAAATGCTTATATTTCCTACATGGATATGTTACAAATGAACGCTATTCTTGCATGCATAATTCTCTCATACACCATCAGTTTTAGACTAGTCAGTGGTTAGCCGAAACAGTGGACACTAACCTTTTCAGTTTTTTCCACTTTTCGCTCCTGTCCCTTGTATTACAATGGCTTATAGCTAAATCTGTATGGCGAAGGATTAAGGCTAAAGACGGCGAATCTACGAAATAACATATGTCTTATCTGTTTGCTCCAAAGCAACTTTTTACACTTTATTGCAGTTTTGATCTTGTCGCAATTGTTCCATTCATTGCATTCGAGGGTTAAGGATTCAGTAGACATTATTGAAGTGTGATAAGATAAGTGTGAATTCTTTATTTAGGATGGTGTGGATTGTAACAACTATGTAACAACCTGCCCTAAATGGGACAAAAGTATTTGTTTTAACGAGGTTTCTATCAATATTACTGCAATTTCTAGGGATTGAATTAGCTTTCACGGGCGTATATCTATACTGGTAATATTTTTACAAGGTGATCAAATCGCTGGATTGTGGCGTGAGACTAGACCGTTGTATTCTAGTTTTACAGAACCTATTGAATTAATAATGAGTTTGATGCACCTGTTGGTGACGTGGCTCCCTCGCTGTTGTGCGTTGCTTGCTCTTGGTCCCAGAAAACAATGTTCCATACATTTTTCATAAATTGCCACAAATTAACAATAGGAATGCGATTCCTTCGACGAATGAAACGTGGTTCGACTTGAATAAGTAAAAGTGCTAACATTTCAAGCCTCATTTAAGTTGCCAGTGATGCATCTCACTCGATACGTGTTTGTTGATAGTTAAATAATAACTTGCAATGAAAAGTTATTTGTTTGCTGGTAGATGGCCATTTTGTTTTCGTGTATTGTCTTGTCTTGATGAAGGCATGCTTAAAAGTTGGCCATGCGGGTATGTTTGAGTGGATTATTCCTAAAAGGTCAATGGCCTGCAAATTGTCACATTATGTCTATTGATGTTCAGTTAATTATATGAATTATAGCAAATCCTGAACTTGATGAAGACATTGGCTTACTATTATCTGTAAACTGTACGTCGGAACGATTGGGTATCAGAGGGATATTGTCAAATGTCATGTGTAAATTAGTCAAGATACAATTATGCAAATTTGGCCATATGGGCGGTCGGGTTCATCATCCCAACACCGAAACAATTTCTAGTAGCCTAATGTGCACGGTATCATCAGCATATCTACATTGTCAATAAACTCATGTTAACACACAACGTGTAACAATTAGTTATGTGACTGAAGCTACATTTGATGACATCGAAACACATTTCACCTCATCCACTCTAGTGTGCACTTTCAGCGTAATTTCATGCGTTATAGTGGGAAAGGCTTGGATGGTGTTTTGACCATTTGAATGCAGGAACATTGGCAACATATTCAATGTCCGAACCTTCGATCAAATGTTGCTGTGGTCTCGTTTACATGAATGAAACCCTCCTTGCCCACACTCCGAAGCGGGTCTGCTTCTGCATGATTTGGAAACCAGATGCAAAGTAAAACCTCAAACTACGTTGATTGGGCGTCTGAGCTTGGACATGGGGATTGGCTGTGTCGATACAGAAGGCTTGTTTTTTCCCCCCTTTTTATTATCACTAGTGATTATTAAATGGGAAACAATGGACCAGTGTTTTAAAGAGAGAGGGACCCATGCGCCTGTTGTACCCACTGGGCACAGACGTAAATTCAACGTCTATTCCACTTTAGTGCAACGTACATTTTATTGAAATATAGTGGAAACAACGTTGATGCAACCAGTGTGTGCCCATTGGGTGACCTCAAACACGAGGATAGGATAGCCCGTGCATGGTCGCAGGAACGAGAGAAGAGATACATACATACTGTATATGTTGAATCAGTAAGGGAAACGGGGAGAGATGGAGAGGGAAAGGCTTAGAGAGAGAGTTTTTCGGTACCCACTGTCGTTTATAGATGGTCTGGGGGACTTGGATAATTTGGTTACCATGCAAAGTAAGTGTTTTAATTAATGGCTTGCGCTTTTTCGAGGAGTGATAGTAGAAGGGGGCTTTTTTATAGGCCTATGTCTTCTTCATTCATTCCGCAGATCAAACGTCATGGTTCCAGCATGATAACTCAATCAGCCAACAGTCAATATGTGTTGGCTGTGGTCTTTGTAATATTTTATGCTATTAGTTGGATTTTCGCGGTGTTCTTTTGTATTGCATCTGGCACCCACACTTGGAAAATGTTAATGGATGTTGCCAGGTTTCGATAATCACACAAAAAAACAGGCCTTTACTCGAATTTATGGGTTGTGAAAAAAATGACGATGGTGATGATGACGACGACAATGATGATGATGATGGTGCTGACAAACGAATGAATGGCTGTAATTTATAGGCAGCAGTGTATTTACATCTGAGACTATTGAAATAATTATGCCCCTACATTTATTGATAGAGTCAACTTAATGGAAAACTCCACACAAAACTATATTTTGTTATTTGTTACATTCGCTCATTGTTGATAGTCCCAAAATGTTTTACTTGTCAGAAATCAAGTTTTCAAGGTATATAACTTTCCAAATACAGAAATACAGCCCATGCAAAATGCATCATACTGGCTGTATTTCTGTATTTTTAAAGTGATATATCTTGAACTATACTTTTCATTCAACCAGATTTGTTTATTAGGCCTACAACTTTTTAATTGAATTATAGCAATTCTCAATTACATGGCAATCAATATACATCGATGAAAATAAAAAAATTCTAGATACTAGCTCAGTGACAAAACTGTCTCATATTTGCCCTGAAATAGACTGCCTTGGGGTTTTTCCATTCATATCTATTTACTCATCACTTTCGATGCGAATTTATATATCTGAGGTTTTAGTGGTATCAACTGAAAAACAAATGGCATAAATATGTGATTCATGTATAAATAATATACCTATTTATAATATGCAGAATATGAAGTATGATTTATCACAATTTTTTTGATAATGTGTATCGAATTAGTGTCCTTATTTAGTGTCCTTATTTATCCCAAATAAGCCTTTTCTAAATCAAATGCATTAACAAATGTCTACATTTTACAATTGTATGAAATGCTATTTTGTGTCGTAAAACAATTTTATCACAGTATAATTTGTCTCCGTGCAACATGATTTCTTAAGCAGTGTTTAAATTCAAGATGGCTTCATGGTTATCCTGTCTTCTACAGAAATTCCTGTATGCGCTGGCTGTAATCAACACATCGTGGACCGCTTCATCCTCAAAGTGCTGGACCGCCATTGGCACAGCAAGTGCCTGAAATGCAGCGACTGCCAATCCCAACTAGCAGACAAGTGCTTCAGCCGGGGAGATAGCGTTTACTGCAAAGAAGACTTTTTTAAGTGAGTGCAAGAAATAGGCCGTCTCATGAAATACATATTATTTAATGAAGGACAAATTATTGAACATATTTTATAGAATCACAGGTTGTGAACGTGATTAAACTCTTGTCAATTTATTGATGATAACCTTCTTATTTCCAAAAAGGAGATTTGGGACCAAATGCGCGGCGTGTCAGCAAGGTATTCCTCCAACGCAGGTGGTGAGAAGGGCACAGGATTTCGTATACCACCTGCACTGCTTCGCGTGCATCGTGTGCAAGAGGCAGCTCGCGACAGGTGACGAGTACTACCTGATGGAGGACAGCAGGCTCGTGTGCAAGGCTGACTACGAGACCGCCAAACAGCGAGGTGAGAGATCACTGTATGGCGCAGTGATCTAAGGCACTGCATCTCAGTGCAAGGGGCGTCACTACAGTCCCTGGTTCGAATTCAGGCTGTATCACATCCGGCCGTGATTGGTGGCGCACAATTGGCCCAGCGTCGTCCAGGTTTGACCGGGGTAGGCCGTCATTGTAAATAATAATTTGTTCTTAACTGACTTGCCTAGTTAAATCAAGGTTCAATTAAACATTTAAAAATACCTTATCACACCGATTTAGGGTCCCCAAGATCAGAGTTCCTAGATTATAACGCCTAATTACGCATGCATCCACAGTCGTTGATATTTCAGCGATATCCAAGAATGTGGAAATTCTACAAGGCCCACATCTTCATTTAATTCTGTCTACTAAACTACAACGTATAAAAAGGAGTATGCCTATAATATGTTATCAATCACCGCATCACCCAATACTTTATGTATTGTTTGGAGCTGTGAACTTGATCTCCAAGACTATGAGGTCACCCATAAACACTTGACCCATCTGCGCTAGTTGCGTCGTAGTCGTAGATAGCAATAGCCTATCTATAGATAGGCCTAAAGCCTGTCCAATTGCATTGAAGAGAGAAAACGTAGTTTATTTTATTTTATTAGCAGACCGACAGTGACTAAGAAGATACAATTCAGCCTCATCTGCACAACATATTCGTTTTGTTTCAAGGGTGTCAAAAGCGCTGGTTACCATGTTATGCTAAAGTAACTCATAGGCTACCCTAAAGCCTCGGATTAAAATCACTTATTTTATGTAAATGAATATTTATTGCATGAAAAATGAATTACAACTGACCTCTCACAGAAGCTCTGTATAAACAAAACGATATTCACGCAGGATATTTTCTTTGTGAATAGTTAATACATTACTCAAGTGTTATCTGCCCCATCTGTTTGTCGGAATTTACTGCCTGTATCTACTGCTGATTTACATATTGAGTTAACGTGAGTTTTCATAGACAAACACACGTTATTTGTTAATGAAAGGGCGCCATTACTTGGGCATTGGAGGATGGTCTCGCATTTTTTTTTGTCTGTATACTATTTATTTGCTTATGAGTTAGCATATATTTGGGATCAATTACGCACATAATAACAAATCATCAAATGTACGAGTAATCCGACTCATTAATAGTTTAAAACCAACTCTAACTCGCAAAGGATGCTGAATAATATAATTAATATAATTCAATAATTAGTTTAATAAGCATTGCACTGTAAATTATATTTCCATATATATATTTCTTTATAGATACATTTTTTGGGCACGCAAAAAGCTATTTTTTTAACAGGCTTACAATTTTCGGTGGATCTAACTGAATATCTATCAATATTTGGATACAACTTTGAATCGAATAGTAGACCTATGAGCATAAAGTATTGGGGGGCATTTTTGTTTACGTTATGGCTTACATTGTGTGTCTTGTATTTTCTTTTTAGAAGCTGACTCAACAGCGAAAAGGCCACGAACGACCATCACCGCGAAACAGCTCGAGACCCTGAAAAACGCTTACAACAACTCTCCCAAACCGGCCCGACACGTACGAGAACAGCTATCGTCAGAAACTGGCCTAGATATGCGGGTTGTTCAGGTAACTATCCATTCCCCTCCATTATAGACCATTTCATTAGCGTCCTTATTGTATTATTATCTAAGGTCATGCATGGGTTTCCTTTGGAAATAGTGCTTGAAATGGCTTCCCAGGTACAGAAGAGTTGGGGTTTGATGGTTAGAATTTACAGTGAGATGGAGTAAAAAAATAAATAAAATCTACACACTTGAAAGTCTGAATGGTAAGAGAGAGCTCGTTAACAACGCTGAGAGCCTCGCATATTGTCTGTGAAAGAGCCCTACTGTGGATGACTATGGTCAATTAGTCATTCTGTATATATCGTTTTATTTGCAAGGACACTTAAAGTAGGCAGGAAGCCACTATCCTTCATTATTCACTATTCACTGAAGGGGAAATGGGGGTGAAAAGGGTTCACTTTGGCTCCATATCATTAATGAATGTAGACCTTTCCTAAATATGGGTTAGAAAGGAGAACATTTTTACCTGTTTTAATTCAAGTATGCTTTGCATTGTGTAGATTTAAACCAATATGTGCTTACATTGAATGGTTTGTCAATCATAACTGTCTCTTTAAAAAAAAAAAAAAATGTTTCCAATTTTATCACCAAATTTACAGCTACAATTTAGAACGTGGACAAAGTGAGATTTAAATAATTAACATCAACTCCAGGTATTAAATCCCAGTGAGAGGGTAACATGCATGGTAACTTGTCTGCTCTCAGGGTTAAGGACAACTTATAGCTGTCGTGAAGTTAATTAAGCGCGTGATAAATCTTGTACAGGCCATGGTGGTCCCGAGATTAGTGTTCTGTCCCACTGTTTCAATCTCTCACTTGTGTTAAAGAAGACATGGCCCAGTCCCCAGACAGTCCTTGAAAATGATTTTGTTTTCATTTGAATGTACCTGACCACTTAAAAGCATAGCAGGGGCACTGAAGAAAGATGTCTGGAGTGGTTAGGAAAGCCATGTTGCATGTTCGACAATAGGCTATGAATGAAACATTCAGGTCAAAAGATAAAACATTTGATAATGTTATAAAACAGACTACTTGTGTCCTCTGCAAATGTAACAGTACATTATAGATTTCTCATTAGAAGAAATCAGTTTCACTTTACTCATAATTCCACCGTGCTTCTACACCTGCATTGCTTGCTGTTTGGGGTTTTAGGCTGGGTTTCTGTACAGCACTTTGAGATATCAGCTGATGTATGAAGGGCTATATAAATACATTTGATTTGATTTGATTGTAGAAAAAGGCTTCTACTTAGAAAAATAGGATATTTATTGGAGGAGCTGCCTTCAACAGGAAATTCCCAACTCTCCAATTGTATACCTAAAATAAATAGAACAAAACAAATGTACCTAACCATACAACACCTCTGTCCTCCAGGTCTGGTTTCAGAACAGGCGAGCAAAAGAGAAGAGGCTAAAGAAGGATGCAGGCAGACAGAGGTGGGGACAGTACTTCCGCAACATGAAGAGGTCGCGAGGTAGTTCCAAATCAGACAAGGACAGCATCCAGGAGGAGGGCATGGACAGCGACGCTGAGGTCTCCTTTACAGGTAGGATGAGAAAACAAACAGACAGACATATCTGAGATGATGTATTCACAATAACCAAATTAAAGGGAATGGGATACAGAGGGCGCCTTTAAGTTCCTGTTTGAGGAATTATGAGAGATGATAAAAAATGAGTTATTATCACAATTATAATACCAACTCTTTTTATATGATTTATTAGCTCATGAAGTGCATAGTGGAAATGGACATAGCACATTTGTAAACGACACATTTTGGTTTATACCCACTCAAATGTGAATGAAACCCAAATAATTCCAACGAGGGAAAATCTTATAAATCAAATGTTATATGAATGACCAGAATGAAACTAATAATATCAGCACTATATTCCATAAAGCTTCTATAATGCCACACCCTGACCAAGTGTCCTCCCTTTTGTTCCAGACGAGCCACCCATGTCAGAGCTCAGTCACTCCAATGGCATCTACAGCGGCCTGAGCGAGTCGTCTCCAGCCATGGGGGGCAGCCACGGCCCCTTCCCCCTGGAGCATGGAGTCCTCCCCTCTCAGGACCAGTACCGTGACATCCGCTCCAGCAGCCCCTACGGCCTACCCCAGTCCCCAGGTTCGCTTCAGGCACTGCCCAGGCACCAGCCCCTCATCTCCAGCCTGGTCTACCCTGACTCCGGCCTGTCAATCATGACCCAAGGTGGGGCCCCGGGGCTAAACCCAGGCATGAGAGGAGTGTTGGGGGGCACTAACGGCCCTAGCTCAGATCTGTCCACTGGCAGCAGTGGGGGCTACCCAGACTTCCCAGCGAGTCCAGCTTCCTGGTTGGATGAAGTGGACCACGGACAGTTTTGATGAGCTGGGTTGATTGGTCAACGTTGTCTAAGGACTCAAATGTGTTTTTTCTGTGTCTTCTCCTGCGGGTGTCAAAAACTGGAAAGAGACAGTCACGCAAGACCTGTGAAACAGAGAGACCGGGTCAGACAGTTGCTGTCTTTCACCCTCCTTGGATCACTCTCTCTCTCTGTAAATGAACTGTCAATTAATATTTTTCATTTCTCCTGATCTGAGTGAACTGAAAGGAAGGATTGGGCCTCAAAAAATATGAATGGTAGCACTTGGAACTCACACACCATTCCTTAAAGATAACAAGACTGAGAAGAATGGAGTGCTGGCCTGTTCTGAATGATCATTTAGCTACTGACGAAGTGTTGATATGTTGCTCAAATATCGTCAAGAGTAGGGTCTGAAAGGAAAGCAATCTCACTTCTACAATCTGAACTTGTAATGGTCAGACAGACATACTCCCTCTCTCAGCCTGAAGTCTTCACAGCACTCATCAAACTATGAACTATGAACTATGTGTACAGCGACTTTCCACCATCAGGCTTTTGATCCCTATGGTGTCATCAATATTACACCAGAGGAAGCTCACAGATACACACCATTTCCAGCTGTGATATCGTTGTGACAACTTAGCAAATTCAGACTTTTGCCCAATTGGATTTTAATAGACTCCAATCCTTTCCACCTTATTCTTCTCTCTGTTAGAAAAAAAGAAAAAAAAAGAAAGTGTACCGATGCAGGTTTTGGTTCAAGTCAGAGTTTTTATGTGTCTGGTTGTTGCCAAATGTCTGTGTATATTAAGGTTTATCATTGTGGAGAATTTATTTTTATACAACCCCTACGACAACATGAATACCACAGATATTAGGACTTTGTACATTGACGGCTAGGGATCTAGACAGGTTGTAGATGTCGCCTCCCACCGATAAGTAGAGGTCCAGTTACTTCTATGCATTTGTGTGTTCTCAGATGTATCTTGTTTGTTTCATTCTATTGAAATTACCTGGGCATGCTGAAACCCAGGCTGGTGTACGTGTTTGTTTATGTGGAAGATGTTTTATGTCTTATTTATTCTCTCTGATGATGATTATGATTAAGTGATACAGGTCTTTAATAAATTTGTCAGCTAAATCCAAACTGACCACTGACTCTTGTATCAGATCTTTATTATGTTGACTATAGACGTTGTCTTGGGTTCTCTTCTATTTATCAAGGCTCAGGCTAAAACCCAGATGCAGACACAGAAGGCAGATAGTACGAGTCTCAGAGTTAAAAACAGTACAAGGGGCAGGCAAAAGGTAAGTTAAGCCAGGCAAAGAGTCGTAATACAAATCAGAGTCAGGCAGGTGCAGGACGGCAGGCAGGATCAGGGTCAGGGCAGGCAGGAAGGTCAGAACTGGGAAGACTAGGAAAAAATAAAACCAGAGCACAGGAAATACGGGAACATGCTGGTAGGATTTGATGAACTAGCAACAGACAAACAGAAAAAACAGGTATAAATACACAGGAGATAACGGGGACAAAATGGGAGACACCTGGTGGGGGGTGGAGACAAGCACACGACAGGTGAAACAGATCAGGGTGGGACACTATCTACGTTAGACATAACAGAAAATGTAGTTTTTCTATACAGTATATACACATCTTAATTTCTCAAAACACAGACAGAAGATAGGGTAATTGGGGTGGTGGCTAATCTTCAATATCATCCCTTATTTTCCTGAAGTATTAATCACATTGATCTTACATCAGAATACAGATAATGTAGGGGAACCGGAGCGATCCAGAGACATGGCTGAATCTGCAGATTGGCCGTCTGGCTAATTACCAAAGCTGTATCAAGAGTTCAACGGCTCTTTAGTGCAGAAATTTGATGCAGACTGAGAGTCAACATGTCGATTTGGAGATAACTGTGCCTTGTTTGCCCAAATGCCCCTACGGGATAGAAATCTTCAATCCATTAGCTTATGAGGGATCGAATGCCTCTTGTGAATTTCCTAATTTGTTTACTTATTCAAAGTCAGGTTCAATTAAATAGATTAAACAGTGTGTAGTGTGTGCATGCGTGTGTGCGTTGGTGTGTGCTTGGTGCGCACATGTGTGTGTGTGCTCGGACTGTGTAAGTGACCGTCAATGTCTTTCATTTTTTTCTACCAGTGACAGAAAGACTTGCATTGCAGTTTCATCTGGGAATAGCATCACAGACAGTACATTTAAAACAATCCTCACTCTGACAAAGACCATCAATCTGCACATTCTTTATAGATGGATCCTTTCACCATCTTCCAGCAATATGCAGCTCCAACAGGAACTACAGTACTGACAATGCAAATAAACAGGCATAATTGGAAAAATCTGGATTCTATAGAACCAGGAGACCTGACTATGAACAACTCTGGACTCTAGTTAACTATAGCTTTTTAAACTACAAATCCCAAAAATTTGTGAAATTTAAAATAAAAAAATCCACAAACTTTTGTCTAAAAGACACCTCCTTATTTCACCTTTACACAGACAAGTTCTCATTTGCAACTGCGACCTGGCCAAGATAAAGCATAGCAGTGTGAGCAGACAACAAAGAGTTACACATGGAGTAAACAATTAACAAGTCAATAACACAGTAGAAACCAAAGGGGGAGTCTATATACAATGTGTGCAAAAGGCATGAGGAGGTAGGCAGATAATTACAATTTTGCAGATTAACACTGGAGTGATGAATGATCAGATGGTCATGTACAGGTAGAGATATTGGTGTGCAAAAGAGCAGAAAAGTAAATAAATAAAAACAGTATGGGGATGAGGTAGGTGAAAAAGGGTGGGCTATTTACCAATAGACTATGTACAGCTGCAGCGATCGGTTAGCTGCTCAGATAGCTGATGTTTGAAGTTGGTGAGGGAGATAAAAGTCTCCAACTTCAGCAATTTTTGCAATTCGTTCCAGTCACAGGCAGCAGAGTACTGGAACGAAAGGCGGCCAAATGAGGTGTTGGCTTTAGGGATGATCAGTGAGATACACCTGCAGGAGCGCGTGCTACGGATGGGTGTTGCCATCGTGACCAGTGAGCTGAGATAAGGCGGAGCTTTACCTAGCATGGACTTGTAGATGACCTGGAGCCAGTGGGTCTGGCGACGAATATGTAGCGAGGGCCAGCCGACTAGAGCATACAAGTCGCAGTGGTGGGTGGTATAAGGTGCTTTAGTGACAAAACGGATGGCACTGTGATAGACTGCATCCAGTTTGCTGAGTAGAGTGTTGGAAGCCATTTTGTAGATGACATCGCCGAAGTCGAGGATCGGTAGGATAGTCAGTTTTACTAGGGTAAGCTTGGCGGCGTGAGTGAAGGAGGCTTTGTTGCGGAATAGAAAGACGACTCTTGATTTGATTTTCGATTGGAGATGTTTGATATGAGTCTGGAAGGAGAGTTTGCAGTCTAGCCAGACACCTAGGTACTTATAGACGTCCACATATTCTAGGTCGGAACCATCCAGGGTGGTGATGCTAGTCGGGCATGCGGGTGCAGGCAGCGACCGGTTGAAAAGCATGCATTTGGTTTTACTAGCGTTTAAGAGCAGTTGGAGGCCACGGAAGGAGTGTTGTATGGCATTGAAGCTTGTTTGGAGGTTAGATAGCACAGTGTCCAAAGACGGGCCGAAAGTATATAGAATGGTGTCGTCTGCGTAGAGGTGGATCAGGGAATCGCCCGCAGCAAGAGCAACATCATTGATATATACAGAGAAAAGAGTCGGCCCGAGAATTGAACCCTGTGGCACCCCCATAGAGACTGCCAGAGGACCGGACAGCATGCCCTCCGATTTGACACACTGAACTCTGTCTGCAAAGTAATTGGTGAACCAGGCAAGGCAGTCATCCGAAAAACCGAGGCTCCTGAGTCTGCCGATAAGAATATGGTGATTGACAGAGTCGAAAGCCTTGGCAAGGTCGATGAAGACGGCTGCACAGTACTGTCTTTTATCGATGGCGGTTATGATATCGTTGAGTACCTTGAGTGTGGCTGAGGTGCACCCATGACCGGCTCGGAAACCAGATTGCACAGCGGAGAAGGTGCGGTGGGATTCGAGATGGTCAGTGACCTGTTTGTTGACTTGGCTTTCGAAGACCTTAGATAGGCAGGGCAGGATGGATATAGGTCTGTAACAGTTTGGGTCCAGGGTGTCTCCCCCTTTGAAGAGGGGGATGACTGCGGCAGCTTTCCAATCCTTGGGGATCTCAGACGACATGAAAGAGAGGTTGAACAGGCTGGTAATAGGGGTTGCGACAATGGTGGCAGATAGTTTCAGAAATAGAGGGTCCAGATTGTCAAGCCCAGCTGATTTGTGCGGGTCCAGGTTTTGCAGCTCTTTCAGAACATCTGCTATCTGGATTTGGTTAAAGGAGAACCTGGAGAGGCTTGGGCGAGGAGCTGCGGGGGGGGCAGAGCTGTTGGCCGAGGTTGAAGTAGCCAGGCGGAAGGCATGGCCAGCCGTTGAGAAATGCTTATTGAAGTTTTCGATAATCATGGATTTATCAGTGGTGACCGTGTTACCTAGCCTCAGTGCAGTGGGCAGCTGGGAGGAGGTGCTCTTGTTCTCCATGGACTTCACAGTGTCCCAGAACTTTTTGGAGTTGGAGCTACAGGATGCAAACTTCTGCCTGAAGAAGCTGGCCTTAGCTTTCCTGACTGCGTGTATTGGTTCCGGACTTCCCTGAACAGTTGCATATCACGGGGACTATTCGATGCTATTGCAGTCCGCCACAGGATGTTTTTGTGCTGGTCGAGGGCAGTCAGGTCTGGGGTGAACCAAGGGCTGTATCTGTTCTTAGTTCTGCATTTTTTGAACGGAGCATGCTTATCTAAAATCTAAAAATTACTTTTAAAGAATGACCAGGCATCCTCAACTGACGGGATGAGGTCAATGTCCTTCCAGGATACCCGGGCCAGGTCGATTAGAAAGGCCTGCTCACAGAAGTGTTTTAGGGAGCGTTTGACAGTGATGAGGGGTGGTCGTTTGACTGAGAGTAGAATACCAAGACCACTGATTAACAATAGGCGCTGTGTTTGAATAACTGTGGATTGTCAGATTTAACCCAAGCACTTACTATAATTACTCCAACAACAAAAACAAATCCAGGGGTTGGAAGATTGGTGCTTTTAGAAACACTGGCTGACGAAAGTTTCTCAGACTGTGAATTGTATGTGTTTTGACAGACACATGCAATAAGTTTGAAAATAAAAATGGCCTAATAATAAAAAAAATTCACACAGGTATTTTAGATTTTTGATACAGGTTCTTTACTTCTTCATTTTAGGGTTGGACTGCTGGCTCTTGTTCTCAGGTTGCCAGAACAAGGACATAACACTTCGACTTAAAATCGAATCCTTCCACCTGAGTGGCGGCTGTCAGTATTGCTGTACTAAGGCGACAGGTGCGTAACCCTATCCCAGGCTGCCCTGCAAAGTCAGTGCGGGTGAGAGTGAAGTGTCAAAGGCCTCACTAATCTCCCTCGATCCCTGCCATGGTCAGTTTACTGGGCAGTTTCCATTTGGGCTGAGCCAGGAGGATTTGTCAATGAGACAGAGGAACACAACACATCAGGAAGTCTGAAGCCTCCACAACAGACTCGCTAAATCCTACCAGCTTCCTGGTTTAACATGTCGCAGCCCCTTCCCTTCCCTCCCCTCCCTCGACAGGTGTGAGGAACCCTAAGAGAACAAAAGGTGCGATCAGGATGACCTCGGGATGAACTCTTAATGTAAACAAGTGAGATGATCCCCTCCACTCTTTCAGATTAACTTGAGTTTCCCCAGTGGCTTTGTGTGTATAAGTGATTGTGGGGGTTTGAATGTAGCTGGGTAGTTTTAAGTGGATGGAGGAAATGGTGAGAAAGGAATTAGACAAATGTGTGTTATCTTTTGAGGACAGTGAATGTGTGATGATATCAGGTGTACGTTGTAAGTATTTAGGGTATAATCATTAATTGTATGGTTCAAGGTATCAATGTGTATGTGTCTGTGTTCCATGTTTGACATGACAGGTGACTGGCACATATTCTTCAGCAGACAATAGCTGGATCCTTTAGACCACTTCCCAGGAGGTCTAAATTGCTGTTGGCAGTAGGAGCCTGTGATTGAAGGCTACTCAACCAGATATGCGACAGATAAGAAAAATCAGGTGTGTGAACACATTCTCTAGCTGTGTATAGCCGTTTTCCATGTTGCCTGTCAGACATTTAGTTTTTTTCTATTTTGTAAAAAAAAAAAAAATGTTTTCTTGCTTTTTGTGTTATTGCTCTGTCTGTTTGCACTGATTAGTGTTGCTTGTCATCTGTTGTTCTTTATGTGCTTATTGTCTAACTGTATGTCATTTTAAGTGTTTTAATAACCTGCCCAAGGACCACGGACGAAAATTTGTCGTGTCGGCTGGCTAAAATCGGCAACAGAAATGCTGATTAATGTGTACTGTCCCTGTAAAAATAAACATAATAAAGTAGAGTAAAGATATATAATCCACAATGCAAATATGCACAAATAAATAAAAACTAACAATGTAAAAACCTGAATTGAACTGACATCCACACACTTATATAGTAATTCTTAATTTCACCCCAAAAAATTTGGGCAAGATAATCAGTAGCAAAAATGGCAGTCACAGTCAGTGGTTATAGGATATAATGTCAGTTTGACTTTGATGTCAGCTGTTTCTTGGCTGTTACATTAGTTGACTGTTACATTGTTTTTTTGCATGAGGCTATAGGCTGTTGCACTTTAGCCTACTATTATATTGGACTGTTGCTTTAGGCTCTTGCATTTTGGTGTTGCTATAATAGGTTGTTGCATTGTACTGTTGATTCAGGCTGTTGCTTTGAGCTATCCCTGCCATAGGCAGCTTGAGGCCTGGCTGCTGGCTTTCTCCTCCCTCTCCTTCCCTCCACGCCCCCAGTGAGCGGCCACCTCGTGTCAGATGGCTGGAAGTAAATCAGGCCTGACAGTAACACCTCCCCTGGGCCCCACACGTCACAACAACAATTCAGGCCTAATGGAGCAGCTCTGGGGTGGGTGAGGGTGTGCACCGTAAGGGGGAGGGCCACCAGCCAGTGATGTTGCATTGGGTAGGGAGGAGGAAGGTTGGAGGGAGAGGGGGAGGAGGGAAAGGGAGGAGGTGATGAGGGGCTCAGAGGATTACCCCAGGCGCTGATATAACTAAACAATCAATTAACCCAAAATAGGATCCTGTGGTGTGGTGGTAGTGTCTCTTATGGTCCTGTACAGATGCAGATGCAGCACAGATGCAGTGGTTTAGTGGTTGGTTGAGGAGGGGGAGACTGCTGAGATAGGTTATGGTGCTGTGCCGGCGTATGGTAGAGGTGTAATCACAGGCTTCAAGTATATACTGAATATCTCTTTCAAATACTAGTTTCAATGTATCACATACTGTATGGGGGATTCGCTCCAGGCGGATCACTAACAAAGAACCAATCACACAACATCTATCAGAGACAGACAGGTCGTGTGGCTAATGAGGTGCGCAACTCGCCCGTCATCTGGTCATTCTCGCTTCTCTTCCTTGCGGAAGAATCACTACGGCTCCTGAAGCTGCCGAACGTAGGACCTCTGCTCCTGACAATAGTGTTGAGTACTGACCAAAAGGAAAGTTTTGCTTAGAGTAGAAGTTGTTTTCTCTAGATTTGCAAGCTCTCCTCTCTCATTTAGTTCAGCACACGTTCTCTCGTGTTGTGTTGACTAGACTGACCGACTGCCCTAGCTTCACAGCTCGACGGTCGAAAGAAACAATTTTGTTAGTTGAGAGACCAAGAAAGCACGCTCTTTCTCCGGCTAGCTTTGTGCTTACTAGCTAGGCTATTAGCCCATGAGGCGAACACTAGCTTGCTTATGGCTAACTATCAAGACTTGGTTAGCTCACGCTGCCAGACTTAAGCTAACTTGGCTAGTTTGCTGGCCAAGGCTATAAGCCCTCTGGCTATAAGCCCTCTGGGTGAACACTAGCAAAGCTATAAGCCCTATGGGTGAACACTAGCTAGCGAATACAAAAGCCTCACGGCTAAGCACAAGTTACTTACTTTCGTAAACCCCAGTTCTGTGATAATATGAGATGTATCACCACATTTCCCAGCTCGTAAGAGCGCAAGGAATAGAGGCACGCATTTTAAAGCATATTGTAGTTTTAGAAAATACAGTTTTGCCGAGTTTGGATGTTTGGATGAAGTTTTGTTCCTCATCATGATGATCAAATGATTGCAAATTTAAATAATTTGCACAGTATCTTGTATCTTACATACATGCACAGTATCTTTCATGCACGCTCTAACATTCTGGCAAGTTCATGCCAAATACATACGTACACACACAGACACGTGCACACACAAACGTGTAAAAACTGTGAATACAACATCAACACTTTTGTTTATACTGCAGATTAATGTTCACAGCATCGTTAGAGTGATCCAACTAATCAACACCACCATTAGCATGTTTTTACTGACGACTTTAATCAAATCCATTACGGGCGTGCCTCTCAATCATCCGCTCTCAGCATAATTATCTCTTCATTTCATACTTTTACTGGAATGCAATATTTGTTAATCTGTCTAGAATGGTTGACTGAAATACATTCAGGACCAGTCATATTGCAAATGTGTAATCTATGTATCATCTGATCCCTCGTCCTCAAGCTGGCACTATTTTTCATTGATGTCAGATCACTGGGAAGCACATCATATATTACACAGGATAATACCAGGGCAACTATAAGTGAACAACGTAAATAATTAACATGCAACAAGTATGTTAGTGAATGCGTGTATGTAACACTTGGGCTCCCAAGTGGTGCAGAGGTCTAAGGCACTGCATCTCAGTGCAAGAGATGTCTCTACAGTCCTTGATTCAAATCCAGGCTGAAGCACATCTGACTGTGATTGGGAGTCCCATAGCGCAGCGCCAAATTCGTCCAGGATATGCTGTCACTGTAAATGTGTTCTTAATTGACTTGCTTGTTAAATAAATAATAAAAAAAACACTTACCATTGTTAAAATGGTTTTCCAAGAAAATGTGGAGCATTATTCCATGTACTTACTGTAACGGCGTTCGTCTGTTGAAGGAGAGTCGGACCGAAATGCAGCGTGGTGGTTACTCATGTCTTTTAATGAAGAATAGCGATACATGAAATAACTATATATAAACAAAACAACAAACGGAACGCGAAAACCTATTACAGCCTATCTGGTGAAACTACACAGAGACAGGAACAATCACCCACAAAATACACAGTGAAACCCCGGCTACCTAAATATGGTTCCCAATCAGAGACAACGAGAATCACCTGACTCTGATTGAGAACCGCCTCAGGCAGCCAAGCCTATGCTAGACACACCCCTAATCAGCCACAATCCCAATGCCTACAAAAAACCCAATACGACAACACAATAAGCCCATGTCACACCCTGGCCTGAACAAATAATTAAAGAAAACACAAAATACTAAGACCAAGGCGTGACAGAACCCCCCCCCCCCCCCAAGGTGCGGACTCCCGGACGCACCTCAAAACCATAGGGAGGGTCCGGGTGGGCGTCTGTCCATGGAGGCGGCTCCGGCTCGGGACGTGGACCCCACTCCATTAATGTCATAGTTCCTCCCCTTCGCGTCCTGGGATAATCTACCCTCGCCGCCGACCATGGCCTAATAGTCCTCACCCAGAACCCCACTGGACTGAGGGGCAGCTCGTGGCTGAGGGGCAGCTCGGGACTGAGGCAGCTCGGGACTGAGGGGAAGCTCGGGACTGAGGGGAAGCTCGGGCAGGTAGTTGGCTCCGGCAGATCCTGGCTGGCTGGCGGATCTGGAAGAGTCTGGTTGACTGGCAGATCTGGAAGAATCTGGTTGACTGGCAGATCTGGCAGCTCCATGCAAACTGGCAGTTCTGGCTGCTCCATGCAGACTGGCAGCTTTGGCTGCTCCATGCAGACTGGCAGCTCTATGCAGACTGACAGCTCTGGCTGATCCATGCAAACTGACAGCTCAGGCTGCTCCATGCAGACTGACAGCTCAGGCTGCTCCATGCAGTCTGGCAGCTCTGGCTGCTCCATGCAGGCTGACAGCTCTGGCTGCTCCATGCAGGCTGACAGCTCTGGCTGCTCCATGCAGGCTGACGGCTCTGGCTGCTCCATGCAGGCTGACGGCTCTGGCTGCTCCATGCAGGCTGACAGCTCTGGCTGCTCCATGCAGGCTGACGGCTCTGGCTGCTCCATGCAGGCTGACGGCTCTGGCTGCTCCATGCAGGCTGACGGCTCTGGCTGCTCCATGCAGGCTGACGGCTCTGGCTGCTCCATGCAGGCTGACGGCTCTGGCTGCTCCATGCAGGCTGACAGCTCTGGCTGCTCCATGCAGGCTGACAGCTCTGGCTGCTCCATGCAGGCTGACAGCTCTGGCTTCGCTGAACAGGCAGGAGGCTCCGGCAGCGCAGGAGAGGAGACAGGCTCTGGCTGCGCTGAACAGGCGGGAGGCTCCGGCAGCGCTGTAGAGGAGGAAGGCTCTGGCTGCGCTAAACAGGCGGGAGGCTCCGACAGCGCTAGAGAGAAGGATGGCTCTGGCTGTGCTGAACAGGCGGGAGGCTCCGGCAGCGCTAGAGGGAAGGAAGGCTCTGGCTGTGCTGAACAGGCGGGAGGCTCCGGCAGCGCAGGAGAGGAGAAAGGCTCTGGCTGCGCTAAACAGGCGGGAGACTCCAGCAGCGCAGGAGAGGAGGAAAGCGCTGGCTGCGCTGAACAGGTGAGGCGCACTGAAGGCCTGGTGCGTGGTGCTGGAACTGGTGGTACTGAACCGAGGACACGCACAGGAAGCCTGGTGCGGGGAGCTGCTACCGGAGGACTGGTGTGTGGAGGTGGCACTGGATAGACCGGACCGTGCAGGCGCACTGGAGCTCTTGAGCACCGAGCCTGCCCAACCTTACTTGGCTCGATACCCACTCTAGCCCGGCTAATACGAAGAGCTGGTATGTACCGTACCGGGCTATACACCCGCACTGGAGACACCGTGCACTCACTAGCATAACACGGTGCCTGCCCGGTCTCTTTAGCCCCCCGGTAAGCACAGGGAGTTTGCGCAGGTCTCCTACCTGGCATAGCCATACTCCCTCTAAGCCCCCCCCCCCCCAATACATTTTTGGGGCCGACTCTCAGGCTTCCATCCGCGTCGCCGTGCTGCCTCTTCATACCAGCGCCTCCCCGCTTTAGCCGCCTCCAGTTCTTCTTTGGGGCGTCGATATTCACCAGGCTGTGCCCAGGGTCCTTTTCCGTCCAATATCTCTTCCCAAGTCCAGAAGTCCTTTGATCGCTGCTCCTCACGATTAACAGGGAGAGTTGGCTCAGGTCTGACTCCTGACTCTGCCACTCTCTCCCTGAGCCCCCCCCCCAATACATTTCTGGGGCTGACTTTCGGGTTTCTTTCTGCGCCGCCGTGTCTTTCTCTTCGACTCCATTCTCCTATAGCCCTCTTCGCACTGCTCCAGCGAATCCCAGGCGGGCTCCAGCACTCTCTCTGGGTCGACCGCCCACCTGTCTATTTCCTCCCACGTCGTATACTCCATACTCCTGCTGTCCATAACGTCCTCCCATGTCCATTCCTCCTTTCCATTCCTCCTTTCGCTGCTCCTGCTGTCGCTGCCTGTTACCACGCCGCTCGGTCCGGGTGTGGTGGGTGATTCTGTAACGGCGTTCGTCTGTTGAAGGAGAGTCGGACCGAAATGCAGCGTGGTGGTTACTCATGTCTTTTAATGAAGAATAGCGATACATGAAATAACTATATATAAACAAAACAACAAACGGAACGCGAAAACCTATTACAGCCTGTCTGGTGAAACTACACAGAGACAGGAACAATCACCCACAAAATACACAGTTAAACCCCGGCTACCTAAATATGGTTCCCAATCAGAGACAACGAGAATCACCTGACTCTGATTGAGAACCGCCTCAGGCAGCCAAGCCTATGCTAGACACACCCCTAATCAGCCACAATCCCAATGCCTACAAAAACCCCAATACGACAACACAATAAGCCCATGTCACACCCTGGCCTGAACAAATAATTAAAGAAAACACAAAATACTAAGACCAAGGCGTGACACTTACTAGCTTGTTACAGGATAATAATAGTTTATTCTTGTCTTGGCTCTGGTATAAGGCTTGTGTAATGTAAACTGTTAATATAATGTTTTTATTTGATCATTATTTGACTGAGATTTACTAACTATCTATCAGGAGTGAACTTGTATCGTACTGGTGGACTCATTACAACACGGGTCCTATTGCCACTACACACAGCTCATAACCCTGTGGCTGCATGCTGCAGTTGACAGAGTAGCTCCTCAGAGTTGTCATCACATTTTATAATAGCATATGTTTAGTTTCCAAGGTGGGATAATCATCTGCTTTCTTAAAAAAAAAATGTTTAGCTATTTCTTGTTGGAGGGGGGGGGCGGATTTACAGGTATATAGATTTCAAATGATAAGTTTACATAACATGTACCTGTAGGCTGCCACTCAAACTGTAAGGAATACATACAGAGTTGAAGTAATAATACATGGAAAAGAAAACAAAGAAGAAGTGGGCCTCCACCAACCTCCCAGCCAGTCAACATGTCTCCATTCAACTAGGATTGCTCGTCAGTCTGTATTTCAAGGCCTACCTTCAAACTCAGTGCCTCAATGCTTGACATCATGGGAAAATCAAAAGAAAACAGACAAGACCTCAGAAAAAAAATGTAGACCTCCACAAGTCTGGTTCATCCTTGGGAGCAATTTCCAAACACCTTAAGGTACCACGTTCATCTGTACAAACAACAGCATGCAAGTATAAACACCATGGGATCACGCAGCCATCATACCACTCAGGAAGGAAACGCGTTCTGTCTCCTCGAGATGAACGTACTTCGGTGCGAAAAGTGCAAATCAATCCCAGAACAACAGCAAAGGACCTTGTGAAGATGCTGGAGGAAACAGGTACAAAAGTATCTATATCCACAGTAAAACGAGTCCTATATCGACATAGCCTGAAAGGCCGCTCAGCAAGGAAGAAGCCATTGCTCCAAACTGCACATGGGGACAAAGATTGTACTATTTGGAGAAATGTCTACTGATCTGATGAAACAAAAATAGAACTGTTTGGCCATAATGACCATCGTTATGTTTGGAGGAAAAAGGGGAAGGCTTGCAAGCCGAAGAACCCCATCCCAACCGTGAAGCACGAGGGTGGCAGTATCATGTTGTGGGGGTTCTTTGCTGTACAAAAGTATCTATATCCACAGTAAAATGAGTTCTATATTGACATAACCTGAAAGGCTGCTCAGCAAGGAAGAAGCAACTGCTCCAAAACCGCCATAAAAAAAGGCAGGCTACGGTTTGCAACTGCACATGGGGACAAAGATCGTACTTTTTTGAGAAATATCCTTTGGTCTGATGAAACAAAAATAAAACTGTTTGGCCATATTGACCATTGTTATGTTTGGAGGGAAAAGGGGGAGGCTTGCAAGCCGAAGAACCCCATGCCAACCGTGAAGCACAGAGGTGGCAGCATCATGCTGTGCGGGTTCTTTGCTGCAGGAAGGACTGGTGCACTTCACAAAATAGATGGCATCGTGAGAAAGGAAAATTATGTGGAAATATTGAAGCAACATCTGAAGACATCAGTTAAAGCTTAGTTGCAAATGGGTCTTCCAAATGGACAATGACCCCAAGCATACTTCCAAAGTTGTGCCAAAATGGCTTAAGGACAACAAAGTCAAGGTATTGGAGTGGCAATCACAAAGTCTTGACCTCAATCCTACAGAAAAATTGTGGACACAACTGAAAAAGCGTGTGCGAGCAAGGAGGCCTACAAACCTGAATCAGTTACACCAGCTCTGTCAGGAGCAAAGGGCCACAATTCACCCAAATTATTGTGGGAAGCTTGTGGAAGGCTACCTGAAACGTTTGACCCAAGATGAACAATTTAAAGGCAATGCAACCAAATACTAACTGAGTGAATGTAAACTTCTGACCCACAGGGAATGTGATGAAAAAAAAATATGAAATAAACAATTCTCTCTACTATTATTCTGATATTTCACATTTCATGAGTAGAGATGGAGTCCTCTATCAGGGTCTTGAGAGGCAGTAGGGCTGATTTGGTTAGATACATTTTATAACTTGAGATGAAGCTGAATTTATCTACAGTATGATCTTCAATACATTTGAGAGAAATTGAGATATATTGTCTAGATATAGTAAAATATTGTCTACTTATAATGAGATAAAATGCTCAGTAGATTTGAGGAATATTTGTGTTATTTCGTTCTCTTGATGAATTGCCTGGGCCAGGGGTTCCATAGACAATAAAAATAGCTAAGTCAAAATTGGATCGCCTTTTCTGCTTCTTCTAGTGATTCTAGAAGGGGCGGCAGGTAGCCTTGTGGTTAGAGCATTCGGCCAGTAACCAAATGCTAGATCGAATCCCCGGGCTGACAAGGTAAAAATCAGTCATTCTGCCCCTGAACAAGGCAGTTAACCCACTGTTCCTAGGCTGTCATTGTAAATAAGAATTTGTTCTTAACTGACTTGCCTAGCTAAAAAAAAAGGTTAAAAAAATTCTGAATAGAGCAGATATTGCCTCTTATAAACTGTGGCTGAGGGATTGGCATATAGCATTTTATTCATATTAATGAAATTGGAGCCAATTCCTATATGTTCCAAGACAGACCAGACATATGACCATTCTAGTCTATCAAAAGCTTTTTATGCATTGAGAGATAATACAGCCCAAGTAACTGTTGTTTCTGTTGAAGCAGATGCAATAGTCGACAGAGGTTATCCGATGTTAAATTATTTTTAACAAACCTGCTTTGGTCTGTATGGACCAATTGGTGCAAGTCTCGAGACGGTATTACAACATTTTGGAAAACCGTTTAATAGTGAGAACACTGGGTGTTGGCACCTTTTTTCTATAAAAGCGAAATTAGTGCTGTATTCACATCTCTCCCAAATGAACCATTGTGAACGGCTGTGTTAATAATTTTGAGCAATAGTGGACCTAATTGGATTCAATATTTTAAATAGGAGGAATACCAGGAGGAATACCATCCCATCTAGGTGATTTGCCTTTATTAATGCTAGCCAATGCCTTTTTGTGTTTTTGAGAGAGATGTGGGCTCAAATCAAAGTTTATTTGTCACGTGCGCAGAATATAACAGTTGTAGACCTTACAGTGAAATGCTTATTTACAGGCTCTAACCAATGGTGCGAGAGAAAAAAAGGTATTTGTGTGTGTGTAGGTAAGTAAAGAAATAAAACAACAGTAAAAAGACATTTGAAAAGGTTATATACAGACACCTGTTAGTCAGGCTTATTGAAGTAGTATGTACATGTAGCTATCGTTAAAGTGAACAGAAAGTAGCAGAAATGTAAAAAGAGGGGTTGGCGGGTGGTGGAACACAATGAAGATAGCCTGGTTAGCCAATGTGCGGGAGCACTGGTTGGTCGGGCCAATTTAGGTAGTATGTACATGAATGTATAGTTAAAGTGACTATGCATATAAGATAAACAGAGAGTAGCAGCAGCGTAAAAGAGGGGTAGGGGGGGACACACACAATGCAAATAGTCTGGGTAACCATTTGGTTACCCGTTCAGGAGTCTTATGGCTAGGGGATAAAAACTGTTGAGAAGCCCTTTTGTACTAGACTTGGCACTCCGGTACCGCTTGTCATGCGGTAGTAGAGAGAACAGTCTATGACTGGGGTGGCTGGGGTCTTTGACAATTTTTAGGGCCTTCCTCTGACACCGCCTGGTGTAGAGGTCCTGGATGGCAGGCAGCTTTGCCCCAGTGATGTACTGGGCCATACGCACTACCCTCTGAAGTGCCTTGCGATCGGAGGCCGAGCAATTGCTGTACCAGGCAGTGATGCAACCGATCAGGATGCTCTCGATGTTGCAGTTGTAGAACCTTTTGAGGATCTCAGGACCCATGCCAAATCTTTTTAGTTTCCTGAGGGGGAATAGGCTTTGTCGTGCCCTCTTCACGACTGTCTTGGTGTGTTTGGACCAATCTAGTTTGTTGTTGATGTGGACACCAAGGAATTTGAAGCTCTCAACCTGCTCCACTACAGCCCCGTCGATGAGAATGGGGACGTGCTCAGTGCTCCTTTTCCTGTAGTCCACAATCATCTCCTTAGACTTGGTTACGTTGAGGGATAGCTTGTTATTCTGGCACCACCCAGCCATGTCTCTGACCTCCTCCCTATAGGCTGTCTCATCGTTGTCGGTGATCAAGCCTACCACTGTTGTGTCGTCAGCAAACTTAATGATGGTGTTGGAATCGTACCTGGACATGCAGTCGTGGGTGAACAGGGAGTACAGGAGGGGACTGAGCACGCACCCCTGGGGAGCTCCAGTGTTGAGGATCAGCGTGGCAGATGTGTTGCTACCTACCCTCACCACCTGGGGGCGGCCTGTCAGGAAGTCCAGGATCCAGTGGCAGAGGGAGGTGCAAGGTGTTTAGTCCCAGGGTCCTTAGCTTATTGATGAGCTTTGAGGGCACTATGGTGTTGAACGCTGAGCTGTAGTCAATGAACAGCATTCTCACATAAGTGTTCCTTTTGTCCAGGTGGGAAAGGGCAGTGTGGAGTGCAATAGCGATTGCCTCATCTGTGGATCTGTTTGGGCGGTATGCAAATTGGAGTGGGTCTAGAGTTTCTGGGATAATGGTGTTAATGTGAGCCATTACCAGCCGTTCAAAGCACTTCATGGCTACGGACGTGAGTGCTACGGGTCTGTAGTCATTTAGGCAGGTTGTCTGTAATAGTTTGCAAGCCCTGCCACATCCGACGAGCGTCGGAGCCAGTGTAGTATGATTCAATCTTAGTCCTGTATTGATGCTTTGCCTGTTTGATGGTTCGTCGCAGGGCATAGCGGGATTTCTTGTAAGCTTGGAAATGTTAACTGTGTCTTTCAACAAGGAAGCCAGCAAGGTGGCTTCCTTGTTGAAAGAGGAGTTCTTAATTCTTCTAGAAATACTTAGTCTGCCTTGGTATGGATTTACAATCAGAGGTGTACAGTTCTTTATAGAACCTGGAGAATCTTTGATTGATTATTGTTGTTTGTGATAGTAATTCCCTTGTTTCAGATTCAATAATTGTTATATCAGCTAATTGATCATTACTGCATAGCTTGTTGGCCAACTAAGACGATTGCCAAATAAGTCATTGTTGAGTCTAACTTGATGGATGGCAAATTCTGCTCTCTGTCTTATCAATAAATTATGTGTTGACTTTGGAAAGAGTAATAGCTACCCAGTCTGAATATACCTGGTCTGAAAGAGTATTTGTTGAGAACACAGTTAACATTTCCAAGTCTGATGTCTTCTTCCATGCAAATGCAGTTGCATAATTTTTTATTTTATGGAATCCCATCAAATCTGAGGGTCATCAACTGAATGTTTGTTCATCCAAATGAATGCATTCAATTCAGTTTAAAATTGTTCACAGAAAATAGGATTTTATAGTAAGAAAATATTAAAGCTCCATCTTATGGCTCTTTTAGAACATTCTGGAATGTTTAACTGGCAGTAGTAAGCATGATGATCAGATGTCACACATGTCAAATCGATTTCCTACTATTATCCTCTCGTTCTTTAATCAAGAAAATAGAGGAGTAGAGAATAGTAGGAAATCGATTCGGGAGAATGTCTGTGCCTCTTTGAATAGAAAGTGTACTCTTTTGCTTTAGGGTTATGAGCTCGCCAGGCATCAATATGGTTGTAATCAGAGAGTATATGTTGGAGAGCCTTAGTTGCCTATGGATAGTAGTTGGTGTAATTAGATTTGTCCAGAATGGCTTCATGTCTGTCCCAATAACCAGATGGAATTCAGTTCATTCTAACAATATGATGTTCAGAGAATTAAAAACTTAGGATCATATGAATTTGAAGTATACACATTAACAAAGGCAATTTCTTTTCCATTATGGATACATTTAAGGAAAGTGATTCTGCCTTCTTGGTCTTCACCTTTACTTTTACCAAGGATGGTGATTGTTTTGGTTTATTATGTATCATTATGATTGCACCCTTAGTTTTGTTTGGGGCTGATGAACAAGCAGCCAGTTGGTACAAATGTTTTTCCATTTTATGTACGTAGTTTTGGAGGTGTGTTTCTTGGAGCATTGCTATATCAATATGGTTTCTTGCTAGAATATCAAGATAGCTGGAACATTTGATAGGACTATTAAGGCCTTTCAAATCCATGAGAGAATAGCTTGTTCTGTCAGTTTTTCTAAAATGTAATTGCTGAGGGTAACATCATAGCCATAGGCTAGGCTGTTTAATTGTGCATGGATAGCATACCTGAATAATGAGCTAGTCATGGGGTTCCATCTGTCGGCTTGTCCCCTTGTGTGTTGGGTTTGATGTGCTTCTCCAGGAAGACTTGAGCCTCCCTGGTAGTGGAAAACGTGTGTGTTGTATTCTGGAAGGTCAAGATGAGTTTTGCCAGATGGATGAAGCTGCATCTCAGGTTTAGCTTGACTAGCTGGGTCTCACCTCATTGTAGGTCTCCCTGCTTCAGCAGTTCGGCACGCAGGTCTGACCCCCGGATTTCACTGCAAGCTTGACTTCAAAGCTGTGGATCCTTACAATCATACAGCGAGATCCGTTGCGGAGTTGACCTGTGTGGTGTGCAATGTTTAGGGTAATTTGCCCCAAAAATATGTAAAAAAAAAAATCTTACGAACAACCTCTCATATAGTACTGGCCAGCTCTTTCTGTTGTCTAGTGTTGAGAGCCGCCATGTTCCCACAGTTGAGTTGTGAACGGACAAATTCTAGCCACTGAAGCAAAATAGACCTGTTAGTTATTTCTTGTCACACAATTAATAATGCCCTGCACCTTAATATGATATTTAGTATTGACAGGTTTTAGGAAATAAGTCTGTTAATCCATAGTAATTTTCATAAGATAGCCAAGATAAGGGCATGTGTTTCAATGCATGCCACCAGAACGGCTTTCTCATTAAGGCCCCAGTGCTGCTCTTCGGGTCCCTGGGGGCCCCTGGCATCTATGAGGTGTTAACAGCTCCCAGGGGGGCCCTGTCTGGCCCAGACCCCACAGCACAGACACAGATGGGCCCAACAGCCGCCCTCCATCCACCACACTTTTCAATTACCACCCCCCGGCAGAGGCTATTCCTCACCAGACACCACTCTGTGACAGTACAGGGAGGGAGAGGGGAGGGAGAGGAATGGTTGAAGAGAGACGAGAGAGGAAAATGGGGGCAGGAAAAAGGGAGATACAGTATATGCAGAAAAAAAGGAGGTGAGGGAGAAAAAGAGAGAACAAGAGAGAAAGAGAAAAAGAGAGCACGTCGCCCAGCACACAGCTGACAGTATATTGATCTGCATAGATTACACATTCCTCCTGTAGCAGAGGGACTGAAGCAGCGACATGTTGACAACAGGGGAATCACATCGTTTGGTATAAGTGAGCAGCAGCACGTCTATGGTGGGTGGTAGAGTGTCTCAGTCCAGGAACAAAAGAGGCCTTCCAAGCCTAGTATCAGCCTGATATCTGACTGAAGGAGGTAATAAATCACTTAGTGGGATTGTTGCTCCGGAGAAGAGGAGGGGAGAAGGGAAGGGGAGGTCTGAGCACTCCTGCCCACGCATGTGTCCTCCGAGGCAGAGAAAGCAAGTTGGGGTGCCGGGGTGGGGCCCAAGGGGCATGGGCTCAGCTGACACCCCTGTGTACGCTCGTTAGTATTTAATTTAAATATGGCTTTACAGGGCTTGGGAGTGTTAAAGCAGTTTAAGACTCTTATTTTTCAGCCCCCCATTCCACCATAACCCGACCCTCCCTCTCCTAAGAGGCCAGTTTCTTGTTGACCGCAGGCTGTTGAAGGGGATAAACACAGTGTTATCCTGGAAGACAGTGAGGATAGGTGCCAGCATTGAAATGAAAACAAGATTACGTGAATCTGTTTTTCTGAGAATGGTTATTGTCCATCCCTTATGCATTGTGAAGGATTTTGTGTGATTTCTTTCTGAATTTTTCACATATATATATATTTTTTTAGAAGTTAAATAGTTCAAATAATATTTCTGAGCATAACAACACCAGGCCTTCTGTACATTTTACAATGAGTTTACAGTTTATTTCAAAAACATATTCAATCAATTTTATCCATGAAATTACAAAAAACCTTAATCCAAACCTGGAATTAGTCTTGGTTTCACCACCTAATGTTTGGCTAAGAAATTCCTAAGACCTCATTTATACAGCTAAGAGCTTGTTCTAGAAACAGGAATATATGTTTTATATTTAATATTCAAGTTTCCATTCAATGAGTTTTGGCAGTTATAACCACATATCTTGGCTAGAGTGGAATGTAAGTGCAATACCACACCACTGAACACTCCAACCAAACTATGGAAGTCCTTTCATTTGTATAGATACCCAAGCCGAGCAACAAAATACATGTTCATAATCCATTTACAGTATATTCCATCACAGTCATCAGAGCTTGCCTAGTGAACATAAGCAAACAGTTTTTCAGCAAAGCCATTGTCTGTGTTTCCAACTTGCAGCATATTCATTAGTAGCATGTTGTGGCGGGGGGACAGGTAATCGATGAGGCCAGCGGCAGCAGGCAGGACCCAGGTCTTCTCTCATTAGGCTAGAGGAGACAGGGGGACATCATTAACATGCTAGATGGATACATAGGCGACATGGCGAGGTGACTGATCATTTCCGAATGCTATTTGAATTAATTGAGATTTGAATCATTTCTGGAGGAGTAATACTGTATGTATACATTTTCGGAATTGTAAGAAACCAGAATAAACGTTTGGTAGATTTTGTAACTACCTGTATCTACAACGTATCTGGTAAACCATTTTCCTTTCTTTTTTTTACCTTGGAGTAATTACGTCATGCAAAATGTTGTCTTATTCCATTTCACTAGCATCCTTGACTGTTGTTTATATTTGGGGTTTTGGCGGGAAAAAAATGTATGCAATAAAAGTGCTATTAATACTGTATCAACACCCACACAAGTCAAAGACGCCAAAGTACTAGTATTCCCTTGATGACATTTTTTTCCAGAGCAGAAGTATTACAGACACACCAAGGCTTCAAAGACACCACTAGTCCCAACACTCAATCCAGGTTGGAACATTTGTTCCCCCAATCCATTGTTTTTTCATAATTCATGTCAGCATGATCAGATTGCGTTTTCTCTAGAGGAATGGGGGGAGGATGGAGGAGGAGGGGGCGGAGTTAATCCCTTGGGTCAAGATGTATTTATTGAAGATTAATAATAGAGCAGCAATCTCATCATGCTCTCTATGATTTTATCATTTTGTTCTGTGGAGGATCAGGGGGCAAAGAGGAAGATTTTCAGCTTTAGGGAACAAAATTAATATCTGAAAAGGTACAGAGAGAGGTTTATGTGGCCTTACGGGACATGACGTGTAACTATGACTATCACCCCCCCCCCCCCCCTCTCTGATAATACAACATACTGAAAGTAAAAAACGAGCCTGACCTTTCTTAACAATAGGATGTTATATCTCTAAGGACATATGCATATTTCAACAGGCCGTTATCCTTGTGGTGAAATTAATATCTGTAAAGCCCCAAGTCCCAAGTAAAACTTTGCACTTGACACTTTGAAACTTAACACATAGGGAGCAGTGGGACACCATTGTTTGTGTTCATCCTGTCACAGACCATAAATGTTCCCCTTTAGAGGTGTTACGTTACTTAAATCCCCACCCCCCACCCCCTCTTCTCCTATATTTGGGACTTCTAGAAAAGGTCATTCACCCCATAAACACAGCAACATAAATAGTCCCATATTAACCCACTTGTCCAGGAACAGTGCATGGAGAAGAAAACATTTTATTTTCTCGCCATATTGAAATTGTGTCTGTGAATATTGCATATGCAGAGTGTCCATCTCATCCGCCTAATGGATCAGCGGCATGCACGCCAGGCCAGGGAGCAAGGGATGAAGATAGAGGGGTAGTAGAGAAAAAAATTGAAAACATATACATTCTCTTTCAGGGTAAGGGTTCAAGGTTCAGTCCCAATCCAAATAATTTATATCCCTAATAAGTGAGTGGATTGAATAAATGCGTCGTCCCAGACCTTGGTGTTCATCGAAATCTCATCCTACTTCAATATATCAGGTCAGGCAGGCAGGCAGAGAGGCAAGCAGTCAGAGGAAACCTGTGCTGTCTGATGCCTGCCACTGTCAAGCTGAAGATGGGGGGATGAAAGGAAGGAAGGAGGGAAGGAAGGAGGGATGGAGGGAGCATGTAGAGGAGGAGAGGTAGGGGGGAGCGTGGTGGCGAGGACACCTTGTTTGCATTCTGTATGGAAATGAGGAGGAGCTGAAGGGTAGGTGAAGGACAATGAGGAAGGTGTGTGTGTGTGTGTGTGTGTGTGTGTGTGTGTGTGTGTGTGTGTGTGTGTGTGTGCGTGCGTGCGTGCGTGCGTGCGTGCGTGCGTGCGTGCGTGCGTGCCAAAGAGAGGGTGAGGGGGAGGCCACTACAGAGATAGAGATATATATTCATGTGAAGGGGACAAAAACACACCTCTGATCCTAAGAGTAAGAGAAGGGTTTGAGAGAAGCAAGCAACATCTCCTAATTCAAAACACACAGTCAGATATTTTTGAGGATACCATATGTATCCACATGTCAAAAAATATACAATGATATCTGGTGTCAAGAATAAAAAATAAATACATGTAATAGGAATAAAATTACAGGTTTCCTTCAAGCTCAAACGTTCCAAGGCAAGGTCTCCAAGCAGCCTGATCACAAGAAATAGACTTGTGAAAATGTCCTAATTAAGTTTTATACAGTACAGTGCCGTCAGAAAGTATTCTCACATGTTGACTTTTTCAAAATGTTACAGTGTTACAGCCTGAATTTTAAACGGATTAAATTTAGATACACACATAATTCCCCTTTGACAATATGGGGTATTGTGTTTTTCTTAATTTTTTCTAATTAATAAAAAATGAAACGCTGAAATGTCTCGAGTAAATAAGTGTTCAACTCCTTTTTTACGGCAAGCCTAAATAAGTAAAAACTTTTTCAAATGTTTCAAATGTTCAACTTCCAATTCATCATCTCCCGCACCACCCCAACATCAACATATGCGAAAATGGCACGTTGCTATGTATTGTAGTAAATAATATAGAGTAAGAGAAGTGTTTCCAATGACATCATCAATCAATTTGTAGGCAATTAGCATGCCAACTCATAATTGTTTAAAATTACACGATGCAATCCGATGTCATCATTGGAAGCACTCATCTTCCTCAATATTTTTTACTACAAAACATAGAAACGTGCAATTTTTACATAAATTGATGTTGGGGTGGTTTCTGGAGATGATGACTATGATGTCGAACATTTGGACATTTCCCTTTAACAAGTTCCAGGGACTCACTCTGTGTGCAATAATAGGGTTTTAAATGATTTTTTTAATGACTACCTCATCTCTGTACCCCACACATACAATTATCTGTGAGCTCCCTCAGTCGAGTATTGAATTTCAAACCCAGATTCAACCACAAAGACCAGGGAAGTTTTCCAATGCCTCGCAAAGAAAGGAACCTATTGGTGGATGGGTAAAAAAGGACTGGAGAGTTTTCCAGGATAAAATGTGGAGCAAAGCACAGACAAAATCCTAGAAGAAAACCTGGTTCTGTCAGCTTTCCACCACACACTGGGAGATGAATTCACCTTTCAGCAGGAAAATAACCTAAAACACAATGCCAAATCTACACAGGAGTTCCTTACAAAGAAGACAGAGAATGTTTCTGAGTGGCCACGTTTTGAATTAAATTAAATACTATCTATTAGAAAATCTATGGCAAGACCTGAAAATGGTTGACTATCAATGATCAACAACCATTTTGACAGAGCTTGAAGAATTTTTAAAAGAATAATGTGCCAATGTTGCACAATCCAGGTGTGGAAAGCTCTTTCTTACCCAGAAAGACTCACAGCTGTAAGTGCTGCCAAAGGTGCTTCTACAAAGCATTGACTCAGGGGTGTGAATACTTAAGTAAATTAGATATTTCTGTATTTCCTTTTCAATACATTTGGAAAGATTTTTTAAAACACGTTTTCACTTTGTCATTATGGGGTATTGGGTGGAGATGGGTGAGAGAAAAACAAAACATTTGAATACATTTTCTAGTCAGGCTGTATCTTAATACAATGTGGAATAAGTCAAGGGGTATGAATACTTTCTGAAGGCCTTCCTCGGCGCCGACACAAAAATAGAAAAATGCTGCTCAAAACACTGCACTACGGCAGTTCACAATGCTCTAGCAAGCCGGGAGAATTCTTGATGATACTTGATGGTATGAGGTCTGTAGTATTGCAAAGCTTTCCCCAAACCATAGCCCTAACCTTAACCACTCAGAATTAATGCTTAAACTGTTAACCTTTGAGTGATTTCTGTTTTAACCCTGTAACCACGCAGAATGAATGCGCAGAAAATAGAATGTTCATCCTTAATACTTCAAATTTCGAAGGGAAACTATGAGATCTTGTTGCTCCAAGATAAGCCCAGCACTGGCCATCCAACATTCAACAGCTGTCCTCAGATATATTAAATGGGTGAAAGATGACGCCAGGGGAAGAAGGCAGACATTTTACGGGTCCCCAACGGATTGTGTTTTTTTGTTAGTTTATTTGCGTTCTTTGTGATTTATTTTTGTACATAATGTTGCAGCTATCGTCTCTTATGACCGAAAAGAACCTCTGGACATAAGGACTGCGATTACTCACCAAGGACTGGCAGAAAACTTTTTCACCTTTAACGAGTCTGACAACCCCGATGCGAACGATATACTACTTTCTCGGGAACAGGCCCAGATCCCCATGATTTACATGAAGAGGAGGCAGAGAAAAAGGGGCCAACAGGCGGGCTGCCTTCTGAGAATTCGTAGGCAATCGAATAAACCCCCACTTCCTTCCATTCTTCTAGCAAACGTGCAATCTTTGGAGAAGAAAATAGATGACGCAAGATTAAACTACCAACGGGACATTCAAAACTCCAATATCTTATGCTTCACGGAGTCGTGGCTGAATGACGACACTATCAACATACAGCTGGCTGGTTATAGGCTGTACCGGCAGGATAGAACAACGGCATCTGGTAAGACAAGGGGCACCGGGCTAAGTATTTTTGTAAATAACAGCTAGTGCACAATATCTAAGGAAGTCTTGAATTATTGCTCGCCTGAGGAGGAGTATCTCATTATAAACTGTAGACCACATTATCTACCTAGAGAGTTTTCATCTGTATTTTTAACTTAACTTTTTACATACCACCACAGTCAGAGACTGGCACTAAGACAGCATTGAATGAGCTGTACTCTGCCATAAGTAAACAAGAAAACGCTCATCCAGAGGCGGCGCTCCTAGTAGCCGGGGACTTTAATGTAGGGAAATTTAAATCCGTTTTCCCAAATTTCTATCAGCATGTTAAAACTTCTTACGGCTGCAATCCCGTTAACGGGATTGATATGACATCAGCCAGTGAAAGTGCAGAGCGCCAAATTCAAACAACAGAAATCTCATAATTACAATTCCTCAAACATACATGTCAAACAATTTTAAAGGTAATCTTGTTGTTAATCCCACCAAAATGTCAGATTTCAAATAGGCTTTACAGCGAAAGCACCACAAACGATTATGTTAGGTCACCACCAAGTCACAGAAAAATTCAGCCATTTTTCTAGCCAAAGAGAGGAGTCACAAAAAACACAAATAGAGATAAAATGAATCACTAACCTTTGATGATCTTCATCAGATGACACTCATAGGACTTCATGTTACACAATACATATATGTTTTGTTCGATAAAGTGCATATTTATATAAAAAAATCTCAGTATACATTGGCGCGTTACGTTCACTAGTTCCAACAACATTCAGTGATATTGCAGAGAGCCACAACAATTTACAGAAATACTCATTATAAATGTCGATGATAATACAATTGTTAGACATGGAAATATAGATACACTTCTCCTGAATGCAACCGCTGTGCCAGATTTATTTTTTTAATTACGGAAAAAGCAAACCATGCAATAATCTGAGTATAGCTTTCAGACAACAAAGCAGCCAAAAAGATATCTGCCATATTGGGTAGTCAACAGAAGTCAGAAATAGCATTATAAATATTCACTTACCTTTGATGATCTTCATCAGAATGCACTCCCAGGAATCCCAGTTCACATTAAATGTTTGATTTAGTTCGATAATGTCCATCATTTATGTCCAAATAGCTACTTTTGTTGGGCATTTGGTAAACAAATCCAAAGTCATGAAGCACGTTCCCTAGTTGCAGACGAAATGTCAAAAAGTTCCGTTCCTGTCCGTAGAAACATGTCAAACGCTGTATGGAATCAATCTTTAGGATGTTTTTAACATAAAACGTCAATAATGTTCAAACCGGAGAATTCCTATGTCTGTAGAACAGCAATGGAACGAGAGCTAACTCTCTCGTGACCGCGCCTCAGAGCCTGTGGCACTCTGCCAGACACCTGACTCATTCCTCTCTCATCCGGTCCCACTTCAGAGTAGAAGCCTGAAACAAGTTTCTAAAGACGGTTGACATCTAGTGTAAGCCTTAGGAAGTGCAGCATAACCACTTTCCCACTGTGTATTCAATAGGGGCTGGGTTGAAAATCGACCAACCTCAGATTTCCCACTTCCTGTTTGGATTTCTTCTCAGGTTTTTGCCTGCCATATGAGTTCTGTTATACTCACATACATCATTCAAACAGTTTTAGAAACCTCAGTGTTTTCTATCCAATAATAATAATATGCATATATTAGCAACTGGGACTGAGGAGCAGGCCGTTTACTCTGGGCACCTCTGGGCACCTTTCATCTAAGCTACTCAATACTGCCCCTGCAGCTTCTAAACAGCTTCTACCCCCAAGCCATAAGACTCATGAAAACCTAATCAAATGGCCACCCAGACTATTTGCATTGCATCCCCCTTCCCCTCTTTTACACTGCTGCTACTCTCTGTTGTTATCATCTATGCATAGTCACTTTAATAACTCTACCCACATGTACATATTACCTCAACTAACCGGTGCCCCCGCACATTGATCCTGTACTGGTACCCCCTCTGTATATAGTCTCGCTATTGTTATTTTACTGCTGCTCTTTAATTACTTGTTACTTTTATTTCCTATTCTTATCCGTATTTTTTTAAACAGCATTGTTGGTTAGGGGCTCGTAAGTATTTCACTCTAAAGTCTACACCTGTTGTATTCAGCGCACGTGACTAATACAATTTGATTTGATTTGATTTTTAAAAAATGTATTGAGATCTTACAAAATGGTCCCGGTTGACTCCATCTCTTCTTATAAATGACTGAGTTTAGAGAGAAAAAAGAGCAGGCGGAGGAGGAGGAGAAAAAGCAAGCAGTGGATTTACGGTGACGAAATGCCCAGATCAGGCAGGGTGTGTGGCGTTGGTATTGATCAGAGAGGCTCCACAGCACCCATGGCCCGATCTCTGACCCTTAAATAGCGAATGAATCTCAATCCAATAGACTGGAGTGTCTGGGCTCCTTGCCTCCCCCCCACCACCATCACACATACACACTCCCTCCTCGCCCACTGGAGCATGATTTCCACATTATGGATTGGCAGCCTCCTTATTAATAGAATAGGTGTGTGTGTGTGTGTGTGTGTGCCCATATCTTTACTTCATATTCTGCACTCAATTATGCCCATTATCCTGTGCACATTCCAACATTTACAGTATTTATTCAAGACAAATCCTTGAATCCCACGTGCTGCATATTGTCTTACGATCTTGACATTTTTACACCTCTCACTAATATTCATATAACATGTAGCAAAAATGTGAATTCCAAAAGTGGATTGGGATAATTTCAAAAGGTAATTAAAAAAGTTTCTCAGTGCTCAGTTCAGAAATCTACATATAAATAGTATTGGCCATGACACCAAACTAAACTATTTCAGGACTGATATGTGTTTGTTCTACTCTGTGTGGACCTGTCTGTCACTGGACTGAAGAGGCTATTTGATCTTCAAATCCAAGCAGCCTTTCAAAGACTAATTATTCTGGGCCACTTCCAAGTTCAATGGGCAGATGGCCCAATGGATGGCCCAATGGATGGCTCAGTGGACATCATCAAACAGCAGCTTTAAGTCAAATGCATGCAGGGCCTTGGAGGGAGAGGGGGAGACAGAGAGGCACAGTCCCACTCGTCTACTAATAGAATGAGAGGCAACCACCCCAACATGGTGTCAGACACACACAGAGACATACACACATGTTCACATGCTCACAGCAACACACATACTGTATAAAACACACAGTATACACTCTCTCACATTGATACACACACGCACAGTGCTATACACACACATATGCACACACACCTTCATGGAGGAACATATGGCTTTCAACCTTACATGGGGAATTCACATGACTGGGTAGTGGGTATCAATAAGACACTGAACATGAACAACAAATGTTTGCAGACATGGACATTTTCAGCATAGAAGAACAGATACAGTAGATGCATGGATTGTCACAATTTAACATCAGAAACAGCTGGTACAGTACAGCCCACAGCCTAACACACAGGAGTATACCTTCCACCCATCCACTCTCTGTTTGTTTTATTATTAAGGTTGATTGAGGATCAGACCAAGGTCACTCAGTCCCCTTTCTGCTTTTCTTAAAATATTACAATTATGGAGATTGTCCTTATTTATTCAGTCCTGTATTCAGATTGGTCACCTGCATTAGTGCATGTTAAATCTAAGCCGAGCCCCCTATGCTAGGCTACTACCCTTGCTTGGATTATTCTAATGTTGGTAAAAGGCTCTCCCCTTTAGTTAATATGATGGTCCTCTTTGTATTTCACTGATCTTGATGCTATCCCCCTCCTTACTTCATTCTTGACACACAGACACACACGCACATGCACAGTCGCATGCAGACATCCCCCCCACAAACACGCATGCATACACAAACCTTTGCTAATAAGACCTCCCTCTGTCTTCCCAACAACCCCCACCCCCCTCCCACTCTCTCCCACAAACACGCAACCCTTTTACTTAATGAAATTTCAAGGAGTCATATGTTCCATCATGGGCTAGAGTTATGGGTACGTTTTACATAAAATTCATATCGGGCGCATTGTCCGGGATGTATGTGTCTGCTACGGATTTACATTTTCGAAGGTATTAAAGAAATGAGGGTGGCGCAGTAAAAATAAAAAGGAGGGAAAAAAGGGAGAGAAAAAAACGTCAGGTTTTCCAGTCCCATCATCTCAGATCCGGGCAGTCATAAATAACGGTAAATCCCCTGCCCACCGCCTCACCAGACAAACCAGACCAGGCCAAGGCCACCCCTAATCCAATCTGCGCCGCTGCATTCCAACAAGCAAATCTCATATTTTTCAACACTGGATTATGTATTTCTTTTATTACTGCTCGGCAGAACGGAGGGGTGGGGGGCTGGATTGACTGACGGGATTAGGAGAAAAACCCTGGGACTTAATATTGAAGAGAGGAATAATAAAAAAAAGTATGAAGACGAGAAAAGCAGAAATATGAATTATGAAAAGCTATGAATAAAAAAAGGTAGGAGAACTAGGTCTACTGTGGATAGAGTGCTAATCCTTAGCTAAACTCGAATGGTGGAGGTTAGCTAGAAGTAAAACCAAAGACATAAGCACACACACACAGATCCACTAACCAATGGCTACTATGTGGCTGTTCAACACAGGACATCTGCGTCTGATAATATAGATAGTCCTCACAGTTATTCATACGTGTGTATATTTTCTCCATGCTCATCTCTTTATAAGTAATAACATCACAGTGTCACAGCATTCTAAGTATGTCCCATCCAGCAAGACGAGAGGGGGGTTTGTTCGAGGGAGGGAGGAAGGGAGGAAAAATGACCTTGCAAGAACAACAGCAACCTTAATGTGCTACATTACAAGGTATGATATAAAACACTTTTATGGGCTGGTAGTAAAAGGTGCGGTGTCGTCCCAAACCGTGCCTGCTCAGGGCCCCATTTGAAGGCCGCATCCGCAAAATGGGTCAGGAACCAGCGACCGGCGATCTACGGGGTGAGTGCTGCCTATGACTAATGTTTTTGTTCTCACCTTGGCCCAAGTTCTGCCGCATAAACGGTTCGCCTTATTACTCGGCGTGTGTGTAAACCTGTTATGGGCCTCTTCGATGGAGGATATGTCACTGTGTGTCTGTGTCTTGAAGTGCATTAATTTTACAGGCGTCTCTTCTCTCTTAAGGAGATTTTACCATAATGAGACGTTCATTTTAAAGGGCGCAGCAGGCGATATATAGGTTTGTACAGGTTGGCCCCTAAAGGTGTTTAGTTTGTCCATTTGGAGAGAGACGGTTGTGCCATCCATCTTTGCACAGAGGATGCTCTCTGGAGGAGTGCAGTAATGGGGATGGGGATACTAGTACCCAAACCCACTATTGCCCCCTATTGGGGACGTCACAGAATAACACTGTATAAGAGGAGGGATGAATGCAGGTAAATCATATAGTAGATAAATATGTATGCATACTTCAACTACGTTAGCTTGTTGACATCTTTGTATTTGGATTGAACACAAATGGTTCTCAGTCTCTCAGAGATTAACTTGCTAGACTGGATACACAAGTAGTCATTGATTTTAGAGTGTTACCAGATAGCCAGGACTACATGCTTTGCAGTCACCTGACTTGTCTTCAATGGCAGTGTGAGTGAGGCTCTCTTGTGCTGTGTATGCTGATAAGCATGATATTTGGTAAGCATATGGTTTCCAAGATTACAACAGTTTTATTCTCTCAACTCTCTTTTTCTCCCAGTCCCATTCATCATTTATTCTTCTCTTCACGTTTCCTCTCCCACCATCCTCATCTGGTCTCTCCGGCTTCCTCTGATGTAAATTCCCTCTTTCTCTGTCTCCCACTCATCCCTCTCCCTGCCTCTCACATCATCAGAATGGCTCTTTTCTTCATTCCTCACTTTCTCCATCCCCCTTTACTTTCTCCATCCCCTCTCCCTACCCTCCATTCAAACAATTTGTTCTTTCTCCCATCCCCTCTCCTCTTTCCCCTAGTGAACCTTCCTTTGTCCCTCTTCCATTTTAATGTGCACTTTCTTCATCCCAAATATACATGCCCTCCATCCCTTTTCCTCTCCCTCTCTCATCTCTCCATTCACACTCCCTTCAGTGTGTAGACCCTGACAGTCCTCCCGGCCCTCTTATCCAAGCCCTTGGATGTTAGACCAGGACTTATCGATCACACCATAAATTACCCATGCATCCCCTCTCCTCCCTGTCCGTGCCTCGCCAACCCTCAGAGACCAGGCCAATAACACAGAGAGAGAGGGAGAGTTTTCAAACGTCTCGGGCAAATTGTTAATTAAATACAAATCAATCCTAGGCCATTTATCAGAGTGAGCTTCTACCTCACCTTTAAAAAGGGGGTCAGGGAGGCGGTGGGAGGGAATCGATGAGGCGGACTTGAAGGAGGAGTTGTCATTTAATTCGCCAATCAAACTGTATCATCTGTATTATCTGTAGAAGGGTTGGCACAATAGGTTCCTGTGAGTGACAAGTCTGAAGTTGACTTTTGAGTACTCATGTAGTCCTTTTTGGCTCAGTTTGTAGAGCATGGTGCTTGCAACAGCAGGATAGTGGGTTCAATTCCTGGGACCACCATATGTAAAATGTATACACGAATGACTGTAAGTCAATTTTGATAAAAGCGTCTGCTAAATGGCATATTTATATTGTACCTATGTCTATAAAGAAGATATGCCCAGGATAAGATATGCAAAAAGCAATACAGGGATCAGTGTAAGATGAAAACTTAAAGAACTACACATGACAGAGCCACATAATCCCATCTATGAACATGTGTTTTGAAGAATCTTCTCCTCCCAAAGATTTCTGTTCCATCTCTGAATATAAGAGCAGGGAGTAAGTACTGAGGGATCTCCTATAACCAGTACCAGTGTAATCCCTTACTTTACAGCAGCATAGATTTCAGCAGCGGATGATTTGGAGATTGTGTCTGAGGCTGGGACTACCCTAGATGACCCTGGGGATGGATAGATCAACTGGTTTTCTTTAGCTACAGGCAGAGATTGGCCATTGTGAAGAGAGATCTGCTATGCAGGCAATGTCTGCCAGGCTGGTGGTAGATTTCAGATGTACAATAGGGGAATTGAGTGGATCACTACATTTGTGTGTGGTGTGTGTGTCTGCGTGTGTGTGTGTGTGTGTGTGTCTGTGTGTGTGATTGAGTGAGTGAGTGAGTGAGTGAGTGAGTGAGTGAGTGAGTGAGTGAGAGAGAGAGAGAGAGAGAGAGAGAGAGAGAGAGAGAGAGAGAGAGAGAGAGAGAGAGAGAGAGAGAGAGAGAGAGAGACAGAGAGAGAGACTGTGTGCGGGAGTGTGTGTCAGGGAGGATTTGAGTAACGATAAGCAGTACCCCTTCCAGCTATTATTTTACCACCGGTTGATGGTGTCTCCTTTCTTATTGCGTAACACCTATCCATTTCCATTTCATCTACAGTAGCCTCCATTATCTCACTCTCATAACATGACCCACTCCACATTATAATATGACATCACCAGGCATGCTGTTTTTGTATCAGGCTGTACTTCAACAGGAGCTGTCCAGTGCTGAAAATAGGTACTCTTTGTATTCAGTGACTAAATGTTTTGATGTGATGTGAGGTATCTAAAATTGACCTGTGTTTGTCTACTGTGTGTATGGAACACTTAAAGCCAGAATTGGTAAGTCAGTTTCCTCATACATGTTATATTTTGTTTTGTCGGGTCAATAAAACAAACTCAGGCAAGACGTCATAACAGGCTCTAAGGTCTAGGCTACCTGAGAGTTCTTTTAAGCAGCTGCTGGGCCAGCCACCCTTTGATCCATATCAACCGGGCCTCTTCGAGTTACAACAAGCATAAGGCTGCTGTATTATAAAATAACAAGTCAGCCACGAACGTAATAGCAGTCAAATGAAATTCAAATGTACATAGCTAGACAACAATATAATGCAGTAGTGCCGTTATCTGCTCAATCTCAGTCTTGCAGTGCAAAAACGTGTGTGGAAAAGTCGACCCTTAGCAACTAGGTAGCCTATGTTGAATTATAAAATAAATAAGCCATCAAAAGGTTGCAATAGTAAACAAAACACCCAAGAGGAAAACAATTAGCCAGCTAACAACTCCAGCAAAGTTTGCAAGTAAGTGCACAAACGTTTGGTTTTACTATTATAGGCTACACCACCAATTTGCACATTTAGCAATGCTTTAATATATCGACAGCTGTTTGCTAGCCAGCTAAATTATCTCGCTAATTTGCTGTGTAACTACTGTACTGTAGTTTCACTTACCAGCTAGCTCAGGCTTTCGTGATTATTATTGGCAGTGTCCACAGCAGCATGACCCTGGCACTAGTCGTGCGTGAGGAATCCCTGTCTTATTGAATGTAAATCGCTCACAATTCCAGTTTCCAGTTTTATTCAGTAAATCAAACTAGCAACATCAGAGCAACTTTGTTACAGATCCGCCGGTCGGTGTTTTCAAAAAACCTCTGCTATGCATCATCGGACTTCTTCTTCTGTGGGTTTTATGGCAGACTACATCCTAAAAAGGTGTAGACAGACGGACTGACAGCCAGGAGCCCATATATAAACCGTTAGCTAAATTTGTTAGATAAATGACACTTTTATTCTGTACCGCTCAACTATCATTTATAATGGGTCTTGTTTATAATGAGAGGGATATGGAGAGGCCTATTTGTATTGTTGATGTGTTGCTTTAGTAGTGGATGCATCAGAGCAACAGATAGAACGTGACAAAAATGCGTCAGAATTATCTAAAAAAAATTGGACCTGCAATTTGTAAATAAAGCTGCTGTACTTATGACTCGTAAAAACGTATTTTGTATCAATTTGAAGTGACCCAAATGGCAAATAAAGCTTTCATATATCCATTTTGAGATATATTAAACAATAAAAAATATATATTTTATTTGGGGCTTACTGAGTCTGGCTTTAAAGGTCGCATGCAGCCTTTAAAAAAACATCTCAATATCAAATAATTTATTGGAAACCATTAAGATCGTTTTCAATTAAACTGTTCAAAAAGAAACAAAATAGCTTCTTAGTTAACAGCAATTTCACAAGCAAGAATTTTGATGAGACTGTCTGGGAGTGGTCTGAATGTGGAGGGGGAAACGGAAAACTAGCTGTTATTGGCAGAGAGATTTGGAACTCTATTCACCAATTAACCAATTTGGCCAAAACTCTGGCCACTTTAACAATGGAGCACTAGTCACTTTAATCATGTTTACATACTGCTTTACTCATCTCATATGTATATACTGTATTTAGTCAATGCCACTCCGACATTGTTCGTCCTAATTTAAATATATTTCTTCATTCCATTCTTTTACTTTTAGATTTGTGTATTGTTGTGAATTGTTAGATACCACTGCTCTGTTGTCGTTAGGAACACAAGCATTTCACTACACCCGCAACAACATTTACTAGATATGTGTATGTGACCAATAAAATTCGATTTGAACTCCATCCCACCAAAACAGGCAGAAATTTCAAGTAGGCTTAGATATTACTGAAGCATTGTGGTGGGGATGATGGATGAGCGTAAGCATCTGCCTCTGGTTCCAAAGGGGCAAAGAGTCAGGTTGTATGTTCAAATCCAGTGATAGAAAGTTGTTTTTTGATATTTTAGTTTTAAGCCTATCCCAAATCTTGACCCTTACCTTAACCATTCAGGGTTAATGCCTAAACTTAACTGTAAACACTTAGAAATTTGACATTTGGAACAAATTTTAAATTTGACATTTTAAAAACATGGATGAACATCTAATTCTGACATGAGACTGTGAGAGCTTGTTGGAAAGGGCATTATCATCATCATTTTCACAATTTCACTGTATATTCCAACCTCATAACGTGGAAATTCAGCACTTTATTTATTTCCGCGGAGTATACCATTTTTACTGTATATCAGTGGCGGTCTGTGCCGTTTAAGATGAGGGAGGATGTTTTTTCGTTTTTTTCACAGCATATTGGATGACTGTCATTCATATTCCATTCACCCAGTTCAATGTAACAGCGATAGGTTAAAGCTACTACATGATACTCAGATTTTCCTCATACACATCATGAAGTTTCTCCAACCTAGCCAATGAATTCAACTTTAGAACGTGTGTGCACAAGTCGAGAGAAAGATTTGAGGTGACATACAGGGACAGATGGAGAGGCAGTGTCACTTTCAATACTGCTTTGCGCACTCTTGCCTCCATCTAGCTGATCTAGTGTGTAATCATTAGTCCAACACTTGCAAACGAGAGTTTCTACTGGACAAATTCAGGTTTGTTTATCGCTGTTTCGTTTCATTTTCTTCCATTTAAGAAACGTTTTTAACAGAATTGGAGGAAGGAATACATCCCTGATCACATGTACTGCAAAAACAGCCACGTTGTATTCCTTCTCGAATCTATGCGCTCTCCTCCTCTCGGCTTTTCCCTTCACTTGTGTACTTCAATGCACAACACATCAGCTGTATGTGACCAGGCGGCTAAACCTTTCCAAACCAAACCATATCATAACCGCTACACACAGCCTGCATCTTTGTCACCATATTAGCTAAAGTAACATCATAGCTAATAGAACTACTGCATTAGTAAACCCGCAACAATCATGCAGTAATGGTACAGTGTACAGTGTAAGCAGTTTAGCACTTACCGGCAGGCCCCGGTGGCAATAAATTAGTAAATCCAAATGCTTACCTTGACTTGGAAGAGCTCCAGTGTTGTGTTGGATAGTCATAGCCAGCAAGCTAACATAGCATCCCTCTTTTTGTGTAGGATAAACTAGCTGGCTGCATTTGCAAGCTAAGTAACTGATACAAATGACAATCTATCTCTCTTGCGTCTCCTACGTTTTTGGAAGAAATTAATTTGTTCAAAACGGTTTAACTATTGTCTTTCTGTGAGTCAACTACTCACCACATTTTATGCACTGCAGTGCTAGCTATCTGTAGCTTATGCTTTCAGTACTAGATCCATTATCTGATCCTTTGATTGGGTGGGCAACATGTCAGTTCATGTTGCAAGAGCCCTGATACGTTGGAGGACGTCCTCCGGAAGTTGTCATAATTACTGTGTAAGTCTATGGAATGGGGCGAGAACCATGAGCCTCTTGGGTTTTATATTGAAGTCAATGTGCGCAGAAGAGGACAGAAGCTTGCTGTCCTCCAGATACACCTTTGTGCTACCCTAAAGAGTGCTGTTAAGGCTACTGAAGACCTTCATTGCAAAACAGTGTGTTTTAATAAATTATTTGGAGATGTGAATATATTCAGTACAGTTTTATCTAAAAAGGATAACTTTTGAAATGTATAAAAAAATATATTTTTATGAAATTCTCTGAGAAGGATGGTCCTCCCCTTCCTCCTCTGAGGAGTCTCCACTGCTGTATATCTCTGTGTGCAGTTTGAAGGAAGTTGTTAACTATAGTAGCAGTAGCTCAATTGCTAACTAGCATTAGCACAAAGACTGGAAGTGTATGGTAACTGTTAGCATGCTAATATATACCATAGACTTCCAGTCATTACACTAACGCTAGTTATCATTGGCTCCCGAAACTACCTCTAACTTTCTTCATACTGAATGCAGAGACATAAAAATGGAATCCATGAGCTCACCGGACTCTGGGGAAGGAGTTTGCCAAAATCCCGAAGTATCTTGAAGTATCCCTTTAATTAACTATTTCACACACAAAACAAATATATTGATAGTTCCATCCACATTGCGCAATTCATAGCAATGAGCACCACAGCAAAACTGCATCTGAATGTGTGTGTGTGTGTCCTGGATGGTTGCATTCATTGTTAATTACATAAGCAAGATTTATGGTGATAATTGACCCCTAAATTCAGCTCAACAAATCATCCCTTTAATTTTTACTGTGGTGGCCAACCTAACAGACTGGACAAAACTCTATAAATCCACTGAGACTGAGTATAACAAGGGATTTGACCCCCAACTGTAATTTTTAAATATTTGATTTTGGGGAAGGTCATTCTGTTTTCATTATGGTATTATATATGTGATAGGTTAAAACAATCAACTTTGTGTACTATGTATGTACCAAACCTTCTTATATTCAATACAAGCACTGCATATTCCAAAGTCAATCAACAGTACCCCTCTGAGCAGCTAACCGATCGCTGCAGCTGTACATAGTCTATTGGTAAATAGCCCACCCTTTTTCACCTACCTCATCCCCATACTGTTTTTATTTATTTACTTTTCTGCTCTTTTGCACACCAATATCTCTACCTGTACATGACCTTCTGATCATTCATCACTCCAGTGTTAATCTGCAAAATTTAAATTATTTGCCTACCTCCTCATGCCTTTTGCACACATTGTATATAGACTCCCCCTTTGGTTTCTACTGTGTTATTGACTTGTTAATTGTTTACTCCATGTGTAACTCTTTGTTGTCTGCTCACACTGCTATGCTTTATCTTGGCCAGGTCGCAGTTGCAAATGAGAACTTGTTCTCAACTAGCCTACCTGGTTAAATAAAGGTGAAATAAAATAAATAAATAAAAATAAAGTTTAAACCGCGAAAACTATTCACTTCGGGGCAACCGTTACTTAGGGACGGTGACGTCTCTGCACCAAGCTAAGCTAGCTACGACTATCCGACCTTTGCTACATCTGCCCTAATTCTCTATAATACCTGTACATAATACACACAGCATATAAACACTAAACTACAGCAGAGAAAACACAAAGACCTAGAACACATCCACCTACTGTACTTTGCATCCACCCATGTCTTTAAGGAACCTTCTGGAAGCAGTAAAAAGGGATCAACCGCTGACACCAAATGTCACCGTTTATTTTAGATCCCTCCTGTACCCTTTTGACCTTGACCCTATAGGTTGCTGGAGTTTAAAGCATGGTAAACATCATGGTAAACCTCATGGTAAACCTTGGTAAAGAACAGTAAAGTCTTTATGCACCCTAAGAGGCTGAGCTTAAAAAGGATGCAGCATCAGAGGCTAACATCTGTCTGAAGTCAGGAGAAAGGCTGAGGCCCAGATGTCAGGAAGATTTGTTTTATGGGAGTAGCATGGTGGCATCCTGTTCCTGTATGGTCCCTTACTTCAGTGGGCTGCCCAGTGGGTGAACTGGGATTATGGTTACAGTACATCTGGTGACCTGGCACAACTGGTACCCTGCCTCTATATCTGATCATGCATTAAGATTCATAAAACTATACTGTTTACACTTGACATATTTCACAAGGCGACCAATTTGTATATGCAAGTTGTTTAATATTATTATAAATGTGGATTTTACTACGTTCATTCGACCCTGTCTCTGATAGTCTTTTCACTAATATATAATGTAGAACAATGAACGTTCGATAATCCAATTATAAGGACCAAGTCCAAAATATAAATAACAATTAGCACGTCATCTCAGTTTTATAATAATGAAGGTGAGGCATTATGAGGTTGTTTTATGACGTCTCTGCTTATTAATAAATATTTATCACCCAGATGTGACCCCTGGACCATGGCCACACTGCTGCTGATGCCACAGACACACACACCGCTGGCCAAATCCATTGATGTCCGTCCGTCCGTCTATGTGTGTGTGTGTGAGAGAGTGTGTGTGTGCATGCGTGTGTGCGTGTTCCCGGGTGGATGGGTGGCAGAGCTTGTTCCAGGCAGCTGGATTGTCTCCTAATCGTGTTGTTGCTGTCTCGCACCCGTAATCCTGGCGCTGGAGCCTCTCTCCTAATCTAACCCTGAATCTCTCCTGCAGATGGTTCCCTCCTGAAGCCCTGCACTGAGCTCATCCCTCTCTCTCGCTCTACAGTGAACTCCAAAAGTGTTGGGACAGTGACAAATGTTTTGATTTTAAATTATACAATGACTATGAGGTTAAAGTGCAGACTGTAACCTTTAATTTGAGGATATTTTCATCCATATCGGGTGAACCGTTTAGAAATTACAGCACTTTTTGAATAAAGTCCCCCCATTTTAGGGGACCAAAATTATAGGGACAAATTCACTTATATGAGTATTAAAGTAGTCAAAGGTTTTGTATTTGGTCTCATATTCATAGCATGCAATGAATACATCAAGCTTGTGACTCTACAAATTTGTTGGATGCATTTGCTGTTTGTTTTTGTTGTGTTTCAGATTATTTTGTGCCCAATAGAAATGAATGGTAAATAATGTATTGTGTATTGTAAATAATATATATAATGATGAGTCAGAAAGTTGCAGAGGCATAAATATCACCCCCCCCCCAAACAAATGCTAACCTCCCCTGTTATTGTAATACTTTCTCTCTCATCATTATTCAAATCAAACTTTATTTGTCACATGAGCCGAATACAGCAAGTGTATACCGTGAAATTCTTACTTACAAGCCCTTAACCAACAGTGCAGTTAAAGAAGAGTGAAGAAAATATTGACCAAATAAACTAAAGTAAAAAAAATTATAAAAAATTATAATAATAATAATGAGGCTTTATTCAGGGGGTACCGGTACCGAGTCGGTGTGGGGTACAGGTTAGTTGAGGTAATTTGTACATGTAGGTAGGGGTGACGTGACGATGCATAGATAATAAACAGCAGGTAGCAACAGTGTACAAAACAAATGGAGGGTGAGGGTGGTCAATGTAAATAGTCCAGTGGCCAATTGATTAATTGTTCAACAGTCTTGTGACTTGGGGGTAGAAGCAGCTAAGGAGCCTTTTGGTCCAAGACTTGGGTGACTGGAGTGACTGGAGTCTTGGGTAACTTGGGTGACTGGAGTCTCTGACAATTTTGTGGCCTTTCCTCTGACACCGCCTATTATATAGGTCCTGGATGGCAGGAAGCTTGGCCCCAGTGATGTACTGCGCTGTACGCACTACCCTCTGTAGCACCTTATAGTCAGATGCCAAGCAGTTGCCATACCAGGCGGTGATGCAACCGGTCAGGAAGCTCTCAATGGTCCAGGTTGAAGGGCAGTGTGCAGTGCGATTGAGATTGCGTCATCTGTGGATCTGTTGGGGCGGTATGCGAATTGGACGATTCATTCAGGACTATCCGTAATCATGGTAGCATCCATATTAATGTAGAAGTGTTTAGAAACATATTCTTACTTAAAATAAAAGTGTCTCCAAAAGGACAGAATACATTATGTACCATTCAGTTGTATCATTTCAAATCCAAAGTGCTAGAGTACAGAGCCAAAACAACAAAGAATGTGTCAATATTCCAATACTTTTGGAGCTCACTGTATTTTTATCTTCTTTTGCTTTCTCTCTCCCTCCCCCTCTCTTCCCTGATCCCTGATGTCAAGAGGTGGAAGCATCAGCCCTCTCCATGCCAATCTAGCCCAAAACCTACCTACAGTCAAACAACTGACGAACTACATGATTTTAATGAAGCAATCTTCAAACCACAATAAAAGGCTGTATTCTAAATATGTACCTTTATAAAGCTTTGAAAAGTTTAACCAAACTTTCCGTTTATCGGCCACTATTAGTAGGGAAATAGAAAACATTGCAAATTAACAACTCTATCCCCAAGTGGCCTTTTAGCATTACTCTGGTCTGGCCCTCAATAGCCACCTCTCTGCCCACAATTGATAGCATGCTTTGCAAGGTATTTGTCTGTAAATGATACATCAAGACAGCTACATGGGGAGAGGATGAGGAACGAAGAGCGCTGGGCAATAATCCGGGTAGGTTTCCATGACGACAAGGAAATAAAAGCAGGTGAGGAATGGCTGCAGAAAGTCGGGAAGCCAGAGCAATGATCTGGCACTATCGGAACGCAAGAGGCCGGGAATGGATTGCTGCATTTGATTCACTGCAGTCAGGGAAGGCTAAAGAGGGAAGGGGGAGCAGGGAGGTGAGGAGAGGGGGAAGAGAGAGGAGTAAGAGGAGAGAAGAGAGGGAGGAGAAGGAGGGGGTAGTAGAGATGAGAGTTGCGGCACCATTTTTCACAGCAGACAAAAACATTTGCTTGGATATCAATTTGGAGCGGAGAAGCAGTCTTCCCCCCCTGCCCCATCATCCATCATCTTTTCGTGAGCCCACCACTCCACTACTCCCCCCCTACTCTTCATCCCCCCTCACCCACACCATGTTCCACCTCTCCCCACCTCCCCCTCGCACCCTTCCCTCCCCAATAGATCCAGATAGCACAGAGCTGAAAGAGAAAGAGTGGAGGAAGAAATTAGGGTTGATGTGTGGGAAGAAACGCAAACGGATGAGTGTGCATGTGTGTGAGGGTGGGGGGTTAAGGGGTGGGGCAGAGCGGTTTCCACAGCGGTCGTGGCCCCCAGTCTCGTGGCATTAAGCTCGGCGGGGGAGGCCCCGCCCCCTCACAGCTCCCTTATCGGCACCTTCCACTGCACCCCATCACTCATCTCAGGCCCATCATCCATCACCCATCGCGATCAATAGGAGGCCATGCATTCATCAGCCCCTGGTGCTGATGGGAAGAGGGATGGGTGAAGGGGGAGAGGAGGCGTGGGGGGGATCACGTGGTTTGGGGGGTGATTCTGAGGGGGCTGAGTCGGGCGGAATCATGAACAGGGGAATAACAGGGAAAAGGCAGAAAATAGAGAAAAGCAGAAAGGAAAAGGGCGGAACAAGAAGGCACTAAGAAGCAAAGATAGACGCATCAGTAGCTTAAAGAGGTCTCTTTCCACAGGTGATGGCAGGATAAACGTTAGTCAAGATAGGAATTACAGTTGAAGTCGGAAGTTTACATTCACCTTATCCAACTACATTTAGACTACATTTCATCCTAGTAAAAATTCCCTGTTTTAGGTCAGTTAGGATCGCCACTTTATTTTAAGAATGTGAAATCTCAGAGTAAAAGTACAGAGAATTATTGATTTCAGCTTTTATTTCTTTCATCACATTCCCATTGGGTGACAAGTTTACATACACTCAATTGGTATTTGGTAGCATTGCCTTTAAATTGTTTAACTTGGGTCAAACATTTCGGGTAGCCTCCCACAAGCTTCAAGTGAATTTTGGCCCATTCCTTCTGACAGAGCTGGTGTAACTGAGTCAGGTTTGCGGGCCTCCTTGCTTGCACACCATTTTTCAGTTCTGCTCACAAATTTCTGCCCACAAGGTCAGGGCTTTGTGATGGCCATTCCAATACTTTGACTTTGTTGTCCTTAAGCCATTTTGGCACAATGATGTCAAGGGAAGAGGCACTGAGTTTGAAGGTAGGCCTTGAAATACATCCACAGCTACACCTCCAAATGACTCAAATGGTGTCAATTAGCCTATGAGAAGCATCTAATGCAATGACATAGTTTTCTGGAATTCTCCAAGCTGTTTAAAGGCACAGTCAACTTAGTGTATGTAATCTTCTGACCCACTGGAATTGTGATACAGTGAATTATAAGTGAAATAATCTGTCTGTAAACAATTGTTGAAAAAAATACTTGTGTCATGCACAAAGTAGATGTCCTAACCGACTTGCCAAAACTATAGTTTGTTAACAAGAAATTTGTGGAGTGGTTAAAAAACGAGTTTTAATGACTCCAACAAGTGTATGTAAACTTCCGACTTCAACTGTATATTTGTTAATTTATCTGAAACTAAACAAAAGAAAGGTAACAACATAGTTCCTTGGAGCGCACGCATTATCTGATACATGAATGTTGAGGAGTTTGAGCCCTAGCCCTAATTCAGTGGGAGTTTTGCTGCCCTCACTAGCCCCAGTTCAGTGTGATGTTGCTGCCCTCACTAGCCCCAGTTCAGTGTGAATGTTGCTGCCCTCACTAGCCCCAGTTCAGTGAGAGTGTTCCTGCCCTCACTAGCCCCAGTTCAGTGAGCGTGTTCCTGCCCTCACTAGCCCCAGTTCAGTGAGAGTGTTCCTGCCCTCACTAGCCCCAGTTCAGTGGGAGTGTTGCTACCCCCCCTAAGCACTAGTTCAGTGGGAGTGTTGTTGCCCTCCTAAGCACTAGTTCAGTAGGAGTGTTGTTGCCCTCCTAAGCACTAGTTCAGAGGGAGTGTTGTTGCCCCCCTAAGCACTAGTTCAGTGGGAGTGTTGTTGCCCTCCTAAGCACTAGTTCAGTGGGAGTGTTGTTGCCCTCCTAAGCACTAGTTCAGAGGGAGTGTTGTTGCCCTCCTAAGCACTAGTTCAGAGGGAGTGTTGTTGCCCTCCTAAGCACTAGTTCAGTGGGAGTGTTGTTGCCCTCCTAAGCACTAGTTCAGAGGGAGTGTTGTTGCCCTCCTAAGCACTAGTTCAGTGGGAGTGTTGCTTCCCTCCTAAGCACTAGTTCAGTGGGAGTGTTGCTTCCCTCCTAAGCACTAGTTCAGTGGGAGTGTTGCTGCCCTCCTAAGCACTAGTTCAGTGGGAGTGTTGTTGCCCTCCTACGCACTAGTTCAGTGGGAGTGTTGCTGCCCTCCTAAGCACTAGTTCAGTGGGAGTGTTGCTGCCCTCACTAGCCCCAGTTCAGTGTGAACGTTGCTGCCCTTCCTAACCCCAGTTCAGTGTGAACGTTGCTGCCCTCACTAGCCCCAGTTCAGTGTGAACGTTGCTGCCCTTCCTAACCCCAGTATCACCAGTGATACAAGTCATTTTTCAACATCCATCCATGTCTGAGGACGTCGGGAGAAGACGTGGAAAACAGCCACTAGCGGTAACAGTGAGAGCTGTTACCCTCAAGTAGGTTTCAGTTTTGCTGGTGTTATGGATGGAGGATGGGAGATGGGTATCTGCCTCTGATTTGAAAGGTTCAAGTTCAAATCCAGCGATAGAAAGTTGTTTTTATAGTTTTGTTATACGATCCCAAACCTTAACCATTTGCAATTAATGCCTAACCTTAAGAATTTTGAGTCAATGTCTAAACTTACCCTTAAACACTTGACATTTGGAACAACTTAGAAATTTGACGTTTGAGAAACATGGATGGAAGTCTAATTCTGATGTGAGACTGTGAGAGCTGGTAGCAGTGGGTGTGTTTGCTGCCCTCCCTAGCCCCAGTTCAGTGGGAGTTCAGGAGGTGACACTGATTAAGCAGTCTCTGTGATAAGTGGGACTTTTGTGCACAGCATTGCAAGGAGGGATGAGAGAGGAGGGGAGGGGGAAGAGGGGGGAAATGTAAAAGAGGAGAAAGAGAGAAAAGCGAGCACGTGGCCTTCACACATGCACGCACAAACGCACACACTTATTCTAGCTGCAATGTCAGTGTCAGTCATTCGCTGGTCGTCATTTTCCAGCAAGGCTCTGCACTTTGCAGTGACAGCTCATAAGTTGTACCCACACACACGCTGGCTAAGGCCTTTCCACCGGCTGAAGTTGGGCTCGAATGGATCGCACTTTAAGATGATGGATACCCCTCCTGCACAGAAAGGTTAGGGACATGGGGATAAGTTACTGAGCTGGGCTGTGCCTTCAGGGCGGGTGGGTCGTTGCAGTCAGGCTATAGCGGATACAGTAAATGTAATGGCTTGACAGCTTAGAACACATGGTCCGTTTGGTGGGAAACACGCTTAAAAGATGCAGAGAACAACCTTGCATTGTCATCAATAGTCCTCAAAAATAGTTTTTTTCCAAAAATGAGAAGTAATGCACCTCAGAATAAGTAACAAACCATAATACACAATATACCTGAGACATGTTGAGTACCCTTTTGGTATTTTAATAAAACAAAAAACACCACCAAGCCTTCAACACATATACGCATGTAAAAGACCACCACCACACAGTTGGCACAACAAGCATCCCAAGACGACCAACTGCAACCAGACACTGTTCACATAGCCAGGTGGATGGGTGCATTTAACCCAGTCACGATCCTCTGTCTCTCTCTTCCTTACAGTGGTCCTGGGAGAGGAAGAGAGGAAGGCAGGGGAAGCAGAAGGGGGATGCATGGGATCAGGTGACACGCTGGGCAACCACACCCAAGGACCAGCCAGTCTCTCCTGTGTCCCTCCTCAGGTGTCCCTCTGCTCTCCTGTTTCAACCAATCCCAGATCCCCATCTGCCGGCCGTCTGGATTATTCAGAAACGGCTAAACGCTCTTTGTATCAAGCTGACTGGGACAAAACTAGCTGCAGGCCCACTAAGCCACAGGAGCTCAGCTGTAAGCCCACAGCCATACCGTGGAGATGCTGTTTTAGCTCTACTGTACATTGGAGAAACCAAGGAAATGCTTATTTGAACACTGTACAGCTATGCATCAGCGACACTGACACTGAGCGCACACATCAAGGGGTTTCACTGTGCATGTCGGGATATAACGCCACTCACTCTTCTTTATCTGTGCTTTTATAAATATTTCATCTTCGGCCTGTCCATCTTCCTCGGTTCACACACACTTGTGGGGCTGGACAGGGTGTGTGTGTGTGTGTGTGTTAAAGAGCACCTTGCCCCTGCCTGTGTAAAGGGAGCCCAGAAGGAGATAATAAGGGGGTGATTAATATTAGAAGAGCTGAGGTAACCGCAAACCTGCCAACCTGGGGGCACCACGTGTGAAGCCTGAATCCAGACCTGCAGCCATTTTAAACACAGCGAAAAACAGGAATAATATCTTTAACCTGATTTTGGTTTTATTTGTATACACTTACAATATTTGTTTTCTCATATACCTGAATGCATTAGAAATAGTTCCTCCAATTACTGGGATTAGATTACTGTATTAATACAGAGTGGCATTACTATACCACAAGACAGGTGTTCCAGATGCTACTGCACATTAACATGAGGCATGCATAGCTTCAGCGTACAATTTACAGGTTCTGGAGGTTATAGTTTTTCAGCTAGCTCCAGTCAAAGTCCTAAAGAATTTATGACTTGAGAAAATGTCTCCAATAAGCCAGTGATGAGACACACTCACAGGTGGTTCACCTGCAGAAGGACCTATACTCACAGACTGCCCCTGTGGTTGGTATCTTCCCTGCCCTAACTCTGGAGGTCAGACAGAACCAATCCTCCCATTTATGAGCCATATCTATCTTCAGACTGGAATGACAGACAGAGACATAGAGAAACAGAGAGAAAACAGGAGGGGAAAACATCTCCCTCCCACCTCGCAGCCTGACCTTTTAATAAGAGGCCAGTTGTTAAGCGAATTTCGGGAATCCCATAAACACAAATTGCCGTCGGTAATCTCCTGCCACGGAGTGGAGAAATATGACCACAGAGAGTGATCAATCAGATACTTAGAGCCCTGCGCTGACGTCTGAAACGAGGGAGGGGGGAGGAGGAGAGGAGGAGGTGGGAGAGGTGGTAAAATCTCAGTCAGGTGCTGGAAAGGGAGCAAGATAGTAAGGGAGGAAGGGAGAAGACGGAGGGAAAGGAGTTATACTGTAGGCAGAGTGATAAGTGTTATAAGGAGTGAAGGAGAAAGAGATGAGTAAAGCATGAAATGAGAATGAGACAGAATGAGAGAAAGAAAGGAATAGAGAGAAAGACCAGTCCCCAATCCCCTCAAATTCCACTCATTTGTCCTCTCATCCCTTCATCCTTCCATTCAGGGTGATGTAACCACAGGGTTAGGTCACCCGTTAGGCCATTTCCCCACCCTTAACCTGCTGACCTCTGACTTCATGTCCCTTAGTCATAGAGGAGTGGGGAGTTTATTTTTTTCCGGTGGCTGTAGGAGATCCTGTTTGAATGGGTTAAAGGAAGAGTGGTATCCGAGCCGCGATACTTTTGTACCTGCTGTAACTTTAATGGACCCTGATGAAAATTGATCCCATAGCATGGGCGATGGATTTCGTTGCTATGTTCGAAAACCGATGCTTTCTATATCTAGTTAGGTCATGTTTAGGTTCATATCTCATGTGGGTTTGATTAGTTTATTATTCATGGGTGAACTTCTGAGCTTGGTTAGGGTGTAAGGAAGATTCAAAACAGCATTCACTGGGTTTATTCTATTAGAATCTAACATTATGCAGATTTTAGAAAACTAATGACAGATTTGACAAAGCTAGACGTTATAAATTGTTACTTGCCACAACCATTTCATTCAGTCTTCTTTTTAGAGGCAGTCAACTATCATCAAAAACATGCATTGTTCAGATATCAAAACACTCCCCCATGTCTAACTACAGTCAAGTAACTAAGACATAAATCTGCATGCATTTAAAATGTTCACTTGAGCTGGTCAAGAGGCTTGTGGGGCTCAGTAGCCCAGGCGTAAATCACAATAAGTGACCTGATAGATTTTTCTGTGTTAATGTAGCCCGGTCTTGGCAAATAACTCAGGCTAAGGGAGCTAAAGGAACTAAAGGACCGACCTTCCGTGCACTACTGCAATGGGGCGGATCACCCAATCAACAATGTGGTTGACCCCTTGATTGACCCCTGTTGACCTCTTTGGCCAATCAGGCTAATGGTGGTGTGAAGGTCCAGGCTAGACCTCAGTGACCCTCCCTTACCATACACACACACACACACACACACACACACACACACACACACACACACACACACACACACACACACACACACACACACACACACACACACACACACACACACACACACACACACACCTCTCACCCTACCCTGTGATCTCACATCCTGGGTCTCTAACCCGTCTCCACTTTAACTGCCTGGTTTGTCGCTTTGCTTCATTGAGGCAGTCTCATTAGTGCTGACCTCTCTCCCTCTATGCATGGCAGTTCAAATTAACAGCCCTGCCGTCGATCACTGTATAATAATGCAGCCAAAGACTAGTTAAACAATATGGGCTTTCACTAGTGTCTGCACTGTAAAGGAAGGAGAAGTGTCAGCTCAAAGCAAACTTCTAGGCCAAGACAGTGAGATTTGAGGGTGAATCCCAATAACCACTTGTGTATCGTAAGGTGTGCCATAAAACCTTGAAATAACCATATTCCATCCAGACCATCTCATATGGACCAATAGATTTCTGCATAAATAAATGACCATAAAACTAAGGGAATTGGATGGGCTGGAGACTTGGGACTGTGGCAAGGTAGCTAGTATTACAGCACATTGATTAGACACTATAGGCTGTAATTTGAACAAACCTAACGCAATGGTAAATCTTAGTGCTGTCAGTATCATTATAGGTTCGGGGGTGTGTCAGAAATATGTTTGCTATTCAAATCAAATCAAATGTTATTTATCACATGCTTCGTAAACAACAGGTGTGGACTAACAGTGAAGTGCTTACTTACGAGCCCGTCCCAACAATGCAGGGAGAAAGAAAATAGAGAAATAATAGAAAAGTAAAACACGTAATAATAAAAGTAGTGATGAGTAATGATAACTCATATATACAGGGGGTACCAGCACCAAGTCAGTGTGAAGGGGTACGAGGTAATTGAGGTAGGCATGTACATATAACTAGGAATAAAGTGACAGATAGTAGAACAGTAGCGGCACTTCGTTATTTTCACTAGCAATGTGCATGCCCCGCCCACATGAGGATCTGACTTTTACAGACATCTATTTCCTGTGTTTAAGGGGTGCAAAATCGGCAGGGTAACCTAGTGGTTAGAGCGTTGGACTAGTAACCGGAAGGTTGCAAGTTCAAACCCCCGAGCTGACAAGGTACAAATCTGTCGTTCTGCCCCTGAACAGGCAGTTAACCCACTGTTCCTAGGCCGTCATTGAAAATAAGAATTTGTTCTTAACTGACTTGCCTAGTTAAAAAAAGGTAAAAAAAATATTATGGATATATTGACAAGATATATGTCTCTTCGCCCTAACAATGGGAGTCGTTGTCCACAAAGCGGCACGGCAGGCTGTCTAGCTCCCTCGTATCCTTTCTTTGGATTGGTGGATACATCTCATTATTGTAATCCTTTTCAGAATATTCGATGAGGGTTGTTGTGACGTCAACTGCCTGTATTCAATGGAGGGAGATGCTATGCTACTAGCCTCATGCCATGAATATGCATAGCCATCTTGAGACAACTCCGATATATAGTGTTTTTTTCTCAAAGTTGCCGAGATGTCACGTCCTACATATATCAGTACACTCGTAACAACTTAAGCATTATGAAACTTATATTTGGTCAAATAAACCTCACGTAGCAAATATGCCATAAATGTTTTTATTTGACAAATTTGACAAAAACTCCCTGCTGGTGGGCGAAACAGAAAAGAAAAGCCACCTGCTGGAGACAGATTTTCCAGAGTTAGGCCTCTCTCTTCCTCTTCCTCTTCCTCTGCTTAAATCTCGCTGGATTGATTGCTTTCATTTTACCTGAGACTCTTTCATACTCTTGCTTGTGGCTTATGTTTTTTCCGGGTTGACGTTACGACCGTGGAAATGTTTGTAATGACCTGTCAAACACACCCCGGTAATGGCTGAAATGGGCTCAGTGGAATACATTGTCTTTCTTACAGTTGAAATTTAATACAGTTTGAAATGTTTACAAATTAGATGCGCTGACTAAAAGCAACTTCCTGAAACTTAACATTCAGATTATAGTGGTATTATGTCTGACCTCGCAAACAATGTAAAGTATGTATAGATAGGAGTAATCTACTGTAGATAAACGTGTTGATTTTTTATCCAGGGGTATACTGCTATTGACACACTTGTTGAATTATGCAACAGAACATGACAACAACAGTAATTAATGAGGCAGTCTAGACAGTGCAGTTGAGTACAGAAAGGGTATACAGTGCAGGTGAGTACAGGTAGGGTAGACAGTGCAGGTGAGTACAGGTAGGGTAGACAGAGCAGGTAGATTACAGGTAGGGTAGACAGTGCAGGTGAGTGCAGGTAGGGTAGACAGTGCAAGTGAGTGCAGGTAGGGTAGAAGTGCAGGTGAGTACAGGTAGGGTAGACAGTACAGATGAGTGCAGGTAGGGTAGAAGTGCAGGTGAGTACAGGTAGGGTAGACAGTGCAGGTGAGTACAGGTAGGGTAGACAGTGCAGGTGAGTGCAGGTAGGGTAGAAGTGCAGGTGAGTACAGGTAGGGTAGACAGTGCAGGTGAGTACAGGTAGGGTAGACAGTCCAGGTGAGTACAGGTAGGGTAGACAGTGCATGTGAGTACAGGTAGGGTAGACAGTGCATGTGAGTACAGGTAGGGTAGACAGTGCATGTGAGTACAGGTAGGGTAGACAGTCCAGGTGAGTACAGGTAGGGTAGACAGTGCATGTGAGTACAGGTAGGGTAGACAGACCAAGTTTTTGGTGGTTGCAGCCCTGTTCCACCCCCTTATGCTAATTTATTTATTTAAATTTTAAAGATACTCTTTGAAGAGGTAGGGTTTCAGGTGCTTTCGGAAGACAGGCAGGGACTCTGCTGTCCTAGCTTCAGGGGGAAGCTGGTTCCACCATTGAAGTGCCAGGACAAAGAAGAGCTTGGACTGGGATGAGCGGGAGCTGCCCTCCCGTAGGGGTGGGAGGGACAAAAGACCAGAAGTGACAGAGCAGAGTGCCCGGGTTGAGGTGTAGGGTTTGAGCACAGCCTGAAGGTGGGGGGGCATAATGAAAAATCACCATGGTCTTGTAGTGGATGCAAGCTTCGCCCCGAAGCCAGTGGAGTGTGCAGAGGAGCGGGGTGACATGGCAGAACTTGGTAAGGTTGATACCAGGCAGGCTGCAGCATTCTAGATAAGTTGCAGGGGTTTGATGACAGAAGCGGGTTGCAGCGAGTTGCAGTAGTCCAGATGGGAGACGACAAGTGCCTGGATTAAGGTCAGCACCTGCAGGAGCTAGTCATTGCTTTGTTGTTTTCAGAGAATGACAGGGTGTTGTCCAGGGTCACCCCAAGATTAATTTGCACTCTGGGAGGGCAACACTGTGGAGTTGTCAGCCGTGATGGAGACGTCTTTGAGCGGGCAGGCCTTTCCCAGGAGGAAGAGCAGCTCTGTCTTGTCGAAGGTGAGCTTGAGGTAGTGGGCCGACATCCAAGTTGAGATATCTGCCAGACACGCAGAGATGCGTTGTCACCATCTGGGTGTCAGAAGGGGGAAGGAGAAAAGTAGTTGAGTGTCATCCGCATACCAAGGAGAGACCATGTGAGGATATGACGGAGTCGAGTGACTTGGTGTATAGAGAGAAGAGGAGAGAGCCTAGAGCCGAGCACTGGGGGACACCAGTAGTGAAGGTACGTGGTGCAGACACAGATCCTTGTCACCTGGTAGGAGCAGCATGTGGAATTATAAACAAGTTGTAGGTGTGTCGAGACTTGGCCCCTCACTGGCCGATCAGAACATGCTCCATTGCTAAATATGTGGTTGCTTCAAGTTGTGCATTTACGGTCTTTTATGCATACCGTTGTCATCAACTCCATTTTGATTGTTAGTCCGTTATAGCCTAGTTCTAAACAACAACTTGATTTAAATAGGCTATATCTAAATACAGTTACAGACAGACACCATATGGGCGTATAATACAAGTAGGGCAACATACAGTTGAAGTCAGAAGTTTACATACACTTAGGTTGGACTCATTAAAACTTGTTTTTCAACCACTCCACAATTCTTGTTAACAAACTATAGTTTTGGCAAGTCGGTTAGGACATCTACTTTATGCATGACACAAGTAATTTTTTCAACCATTGTTTACAGACAGATTATTTCACTTACAACTCACTGTATCACAATTCGAGTGGGTCAGAAGTTTACATACTCTTAAGTTGACTGTGCATTTTAAACAGTATGAAAATTCCAGAAAATGATGTCATGGCTTTAAAAGCTTCTGATAGGCTAATTGACATCATTTGAGTCCATTGGAGGTGTACCTGTGGATGTTTTTCAAGGCCTACCTTCAAACTCAGTGCCTCTTTGCTTGACATCATGGGAAAATCAAAAGAAATCAGCCAAGACCTCAGAAAAAAAATTGTAGACCGCCACAAGTCTGGTTCATCCTTGGGAACAATTTCCAAACGCCTGAAGGTACCACGTTCATCTGTACAAACAATAGTACACATGCATAAACACCATGGGACTTCACATACGTCATTACCGCTCAGGAAGGAGACGCTTTCCGACTCCTAGAGATGATAATACTTTGGTGCGAAAAGTACAAATCAATCCCAGAACAACAGCAAAGAACCTTGTGAAGATGCTGGAGGAAACAGGTACAAAAGTATCTATATCCACAGTAAAATGAGTCCTATATTGACATACCCTGAAAAGCCGCACAGCAAGGAAGAAGCCACTGCTCCAAAACCGCCATAAAAAAGACAGACTACGGTTTGCAACTGCACATGGGGACAAAGATCGTACTTTTGGAGAAATGTCCTCTGGTCTGATGAAACAAAAATAGAACTGTTTGGCCGTAATGACCATCGTTATGTTTGGAGGAAAAAGGGGGAAGAAAATACCAAAGAACACCATCCCAATCGTGAAGCACTGGGATGGCAGCATCATGCTGTGGGGGTGCTTTGCTGAGGGACTGGTGCACTTTACAAAATAGATGGCATCATGAGGTAGGAAAATTATGTGAATATATTGAAGCAACATCTCAAGACATCAGTCAGGAAGTTAAAGCTTGGTCACAAATGGGTTTTCCAAATGGTCAATGACCCCAAGCATACTTCCACAGTTGTGCCAAAATGGCTTAAGGACAACGAGGTCAAGGTATTGGAGTGGCCATCACAAAGCCCTGACCTCAATTCCATAGAACATTTGTGGGTAGAACTGAAAAAGTGTGTGTGCGCAAGGAGGCCTACAAACCTGACTCAGTTACACCAGCTCTGTCAGGAGGAATGGGCCAAAATTGACACAACCTATTGTGGGAAACTTGTGGAAGGCTACCCGAAATGTTAGACCCAAGTTAAACAATTTAAAGGCAATGCTACCAAATACTGATTGAGTGTATTTAAACTTCTGACCCACTGGGAATGTGATGAAAGAAATAAAAACTGAAATAAATCATTCTCCATACTATTATTCTGACATTTCAAATTCTTAAAATAAAGTGGTGATCCTAACTGACCCAAGACAGGGAAGTTTTACTAGGATGAAATGTCAGGAATTGTGAAAAACTGAGTTTAAATGTATTTGGCTAAGGTGTATATAAACTTCCGACTTCAACTGTAGACTATAGAGGGTTTTACGTACGTCCAAACTTCTCACAGGAACTGGATAAAAACCCAATATAAAGAAAAAGGGGGAATGTCCACTCACCATTATACTGCTTGCAAATATAATGTTTTACAAACATCATGGAACCATCTTACAGATCATATTTTCCCTTCTCCAGAAATAACAGACAAAATGTAATTACATTCGAGCCATGTACGTTCTTACCATAAACCCATGGATGGTGAATCTTTGTAATACGTTGGCTTTTTTAATCAAATTAAATAAAAAACAGTTACTGTTTTTTAAACTAACAACAATATTTCTAAGATCGGGTTAGAAGCATGAGATCATAAATCACCTCTCGTTCCATGGCCTAAATGTCTTTATACATAACATTCGCACATCTATACAAAATACTAGGCTCCTGTCAATTGTATTGTTGCCTATATGCAAGGCAGATTCTCATAATAATCTGATGTTGATACGGCATTATAAGAGGACTGTAGTTTATATTTATATTTTATTATAGTTTGGATGAGCAGGTCTTTGGTAATCAGATGAAGGGTACTGTTTGAAAATGGGGATGGATAGCTTGCTTGAACAAGCAAAATGCAAGTATGTGAATTGTGAATAATGAAAAGGCACGAGGGCAAAAACCTCCATGGTCACTGTGTGTCATGGATGGTTAGGCTGCGCTTCCGCTCTGAAGATCCATGTCATTTTGAGAGTCTTAAAATATCCTTTTAGTGCTGCATGAAATTGTCCTTAAAAGCAAGTGCAAAATGGACAGATCTCAAATAGAGCCACCCCTCCCACCTCAGCGCATGCAAGATGATTTTGACAGGTGTGAAAATGCCAGTGTGACAGTTTTTACATGACAAAGTTGCAAACTAACGTGCGTTGGACAATTGTGCCTCCATAGCGGCAGCCGAACATAGAGCCCTATAAGGAAACGGTGCAGTTTCATGTTGGGCCCAGATACAGAGCATTGTCTAAAAAACGAACAACACAAAAGCATCACTTTCACAATGCAAAAACAATCATATATCTGCAGTGCAGGTTTGGTTGGATTCCAGCCCTTTATATGAGGAAAACAAGGACCCACAGGACCAGCATGAAGTTGACACCAGGACTTGAAAAGCATCACTCCACAGGTCATCTCCTGCCTGCGGGATGTGGAGGGAGCATTAGTTGGCGAGTGGTGGAATAAGGCTGCTAGGGTGTACTGTAAATCCCAGTGATTTGGGTTAGGGGAGGTGGTGGTGGAGGAGGAGCTGTGTGGCTGCAGGCTGGAGGCTTGGGAGGAGGATTAGCCACTGTAAGCTGCACACTAAGTTTACTGATCTGTCTTCTCTTCCTGAGCCCTCCAGCCTGGCAGGCGACGTGTCAGAGGGACTTAAGCTGTCCAGTGTGGGACAGCTGCGCAGGTTATGTGTGTGTGTGTGTGTGTGTGTGTGGGTGGGTGCGTGCATGTGTGTGTGTGTGTGCGTACATGTGTGTGTGTGCGTGAATGCGTGTTCCCACATGTATGTGAATATGCGTGTGTGGTGCATCAGCCCCACTGCAGACACTCACACACAACTGCAACGCACCACCCACCCACCCACCCACCCACAGCCTCCTCACCACTCTCTCACGAATGTCTCTTCCCTCGTCCCCCCCATCCTTCTTGCCTGACATCCACCTAATGGTCCCAGAGCTGGCTTTACTCATCATCACACGCACCGAAACAAAAAACCTTTCTCTCTCTCCACCAACTGTGTTTCTGTGTTGCTTGCATGCCAAGAGGGCCTTCTCCGGCTATACAGACTATGTCAACAGGAATAAATTGCACATCTTTTCCAAACAGAGCAATTTCTCTGCCATCTGCCCCGCGACGTAAATCAGGTCTTGTGGATGCAAACCTACTCCTTCGGATGCAAACCTACAACGGCAGCCAAAAGTCTAATCCCCATGTCCCCCCTGGCTTCTAAATCATCCTGAGATATGAATGGCTCTGTATATTATCTAGAAAATATGAATATATGCTAAATGCTACACTAGCGCCTGCGGTGTGGTCTCAGTATAAACCAGCAGTTTCTAATTAATCAATTGTGGATATTGTGTTCTTAGCAAATGGTCCTACTTCAAATGGTGTATTTTGTATGTAAATTGGATTGTGTTCTGAGAGTGGGGGCTAGTCATTATGTCCAGACTATTATTGTGGGACTGGATTAAGCAAACAAAAAGTCTGGATGTGGTACACGTTGATCATCTTTTGAACTAATATTTTGAAGGAAAATATTTTTTAAATGTTCTCCGTTACCTACTAATGTAGGTGAATACAGGTTACCATACCAGGTGAAATTAAGGTAAAACAGTTTTTTTTTTAAATGAACAATGACATTCTGAAGGTACACCTCAATAACAACCTATAGACTGTACAGAGATCTTTCTCTTAATAAACAAAGACTCTCCATCATAGCTTATAAATATGTTTTGTGTCATTTTCATTTTCTTCAGATTCAATATAGTAAAACTATGATTATTTAAGAGCCCAAATAAAGATTTATGAATAAAAAAATGTAGCATGCAAGGGCAGTCATTTACAGTGTCACGTTCATGCCACTTTCATTACTATTTTCATACAAAAACCAAACCTGCAAAATACAATACATTGCACCCCCATTTTAAATATGCATAAATATATTTATTGATTATTGCATTAAAATACTGAAAGTATTATAACAAATATTGACATGTCAAGCTCAACAGGGTCAAATGTCAAAGATATCCAGCTGCTCCCCACCCCCTATCTACACAGACACACACTAATACAAGAACACTCATACACTCATACACTATTACACTATTACACACACACACACACACACACACACACACACACACACACACACACACACACACACACACACACACACACACACACACACACACACACACACACACACACACACACACACACACTTTGACCATGTGAACTGCCAAGCAGGTTGTTGAATGAATACAGAAATAGATCCAGGCTGTAATTCCTGACCATATAGACATCCCCAATATAATTGACATCCTAGGAAATCCAGGATATCTTGGGCTCAAACCCCCCCTTCCTGTCACATCATAGACCCAACATCCACACAGACACACCCCTGCTCCCCCCAGGCCCTCTCCCTGCTAATCCAGCCGCCATACAGATGTTACCACATCAGCTTCTAATCCAGCCAAGCCCCCTTATGCCAGGGATTAACACCAGGCCCAATCTGGTTGATCCAAAGGGGACAGAAATGGAGAGCGGAGTCAGAGAGGAGAGGAGGTGAGGGGTTGTGTCTCTGCACCCGTTCGCCCCAAACCAAGGCTGTTCTTGTCCAAAAAAAAACAAAGAAAAGATTGATTTTCTTTTAAAATCTTGACATCTATCTTGTTTTCTACTCAAATCAAAGTGGTTAGACAAATAAAGCAAGTAGGCCTACAATCTATTATTTCTCATTAATCAATTACACAGGATCATTTGCAGGAAAAAGGACTTTGCAATTAATTCAATCATGAATAATGTATTTACCCCTAAACACATATGACTTATTGCATAACTTTTTGGGTGCTTATAACACTGTTCTTAACATTGCCAAAATTTGAATTTGATCACACATGAAAACAATTTCACATAGTGTATATTTTTCATTTAAGCTACACAGCTCCATTATATGCTAAAAAAACCATGCAGCATTTAAAAAGATTGGCTGATATAATAGCAAAGAATAACATCTGGAGATGAGAACAGAGAGTCTTATTTCCAGTAGTGCCATGCAGGTTTTAATGACAACAGATGGTATTGTGAGTGTGTGAGTGATTGAGTGAGTGAGTGAGTGAGAGAGAGAGAGCGTAATAATTGGTGAGGGACAGGCATGCTGGATTTAGGACTCAGTGCTCTATAATATCAAGATATTACTGATTGTGTCCCCAAAAAATCCAATATGTCATGGATGGCAGTGCTACACACGGAAGAGCAATTCAAATTCCTGCAAAAAAAAAGATCAGTGTGTTTCTAACCTATTCCCAGCTCCTAATTCCATGGACAACCACCAGCCAAAAATGTTCGTTTACAACCATGTTAGTGAGAATTTCTCCTTTGCCAAGATAATCCATCAACCTGACAGGAGTAGCATGTCAAGAAGCTGATTTACACGGCATGATCATTACACAGGTGCACTTTGAGCTGGAGACAAAAGGCCACTCTAAAATGTGCAGTTTTGTCACACAACACAATGCCACAGATGTCAGTCAAGTGCAGTCAGCATGCAATTGGCATGCTGACTGCAGGAATGTCCACCAGAGCTATTGCCAGAGAATTGAATGTTCATATTTCTACCATAAGCCGCCTCAATTTTCGTTTTAGAGAATTTGTTAGTAAGTCCAACCGGCCTCACAACCGCAGACCACGTGTAACCAAGTCAACCAAGGACCTCCACATCTGGCGTCTTCAATTGCGGGATCAACTGAGACCAGCCACCCGGACAGCTGGTGAAACTGTGGGCCCAATTTTTCCGTTTTTGATTTGTTAAAAAAGTTTGAAATATCCAATAAATGTCGTTCCACTTCATGATTGTGTCCCACTTGTTGTTGATTCTTCACAAAAAAATACAGTTTTATATCTTTATGTTTGAAGCCTGAAATGTGGCAAAAGGTCGCAAAGTTCAAGGGGGCCGAATACTTCCGCAAGGCACTGTACATATTTTTATTCCCAGTCATGTGAAATCCATAGATTATGGCCTAAATAATTTATTTCTTTAAATTGACTGATTTGCTTATATGAACTATAACTCAGTAAAATGTTAGAAATTGCTTTTATTTTTGTGTAGTGTAGCTTGCTCTATCCACACTGATTGCTGAAGTCATTGAAAAAACGGCTGATTTCACAGGTTCAAAAACGAACAGAAAGGAACAATAAAAAACCAGTACTTTTTTTTTTAGTTCGAACTGGTCAGAACTTTATTTTCGAAACAAATAGTGGTTCTGTTTAGAAACAAATATTTCAGTTCCAACCCTTGACACACACACACTCTCTTCACATCTTTACACTATAACAAACTAACAAAGCAAACTCAACACAAAATTCAAAACAATTTGACAAAAACTGAAAACCCAAATACAAATTCCACTTAAGAACACACCCAGGTTTCTAAGGAGACAGCCAATACACCTATACACAGAACAGTAGATGGCCTCATGGCTCTTTAGAGGGAGATGCATTGAACTTGCTCATAGCAACACATCCCCAAACACACTTTTAATTAAACTTCCTCTAATTAAAGTCTCTCTTCTTATTAGGCCATCCTAATTGATTTAATTTGTCTTTCCTCAACTATTGGCTTTGACCTCTACTTAGTTAATTAATTAATTGATTTACCCCAAGTGTATTTGGGCTTTCTAAGAGGATTCTGACATCTTAACCCTTTAATCTTATGCATGTGGTCACTCTGGGGCTGGACAGAGATGTATTGGGAAATTCCGCTGGGATTTTGCTGCAGATTAAGGCCAACAGTGCTCAACGTACAAGGCCATATTCACAGGCCTGGCCTTTCACACAACTGCAAACTTTGCGTCAGGAAAAGTAAAGATATCAGCAATATCAATATAAACGTATTTGTATGTGATTCGGGGTTGAAATCGGAGTGTTGTGAACAGTGTTGTGAATGTGAACAACTTCAATCCCAAAGAAAAACGGATACAGTATTTGTAGCCCTATAACTTTGGAAAGAGGCAGTAGCCAGCAGAGAACAGGGAACAAAATGTGACGCTCTAATATTTCCATAATTAATGTCTAGGACCAGAATACCTCCTTTATGAGGGGCTTGGGAAACCCAAATCACCAACACTGGTTTATGGGAGTCGTTTTTCTTGATAACAGTGTGGGCACTGGACTTCCACAGCTAAATGCATTTATTAAGAAGATGCTGTAGAAGGAGAGGACATCAACTCTTGGCACCATTTTAGTACTGTTTGCCTTAAAGAGGTAGAAACTCTAATGGTTGCTGAATCTGATCAATTATCAAAGGAGATGTTGTTACTACTGTATAAACTGGACATTGTTCAAAGTTGCCCTCTAACATGAACGAAGGCAGTTTGCTGCCATGACCTTAGAAGAACTCTTTACCATTGACCCAAGTATGTGTGGGTGCATTCGTTTGTACGTGAATGAGTGTGTGTGCGTAAGTTAGTGTGTGCATGGATGGGAATGTTTTAATTGTAGGCTAATTAAACAAGTTATGTTATTCCAAAAACAGACCAGAAAGCAAAATGTGAAATATGCTACACATAGAAACAGTGAGTTATAATGTCCATTCGTATCAAAATAAGAAAGTGGAGCTCACCATAAGTCTCTCACTGCAAATCAACGTCACATTCTACTCACTGATAGAGATCAGTGGACAGAAAACCTGGACAAATAGCTCTCTCTGGTGGTGAAAGTACACACAGACAGGGTGTTATTTCTCTTTTTCCAGGTGTGTGCTCCTCCTGTGGGGAAAAGAGCAGAAAATCAACATACTGCACAATACACAACCTACGATGTAGATGTATCACACAAGGCCTTAGAATGAACATGTTAAAGGCATTCAGGCAGGCTAAACTGGTATACTGTAGGCACAGCTACAGGGCAATGTCAGACTAAGCAAATGCAGCAGGCCTACAGGCTCTGAGGTTTGTAGGTGGTGTGTGGGGGTGAACTATTCCATTCCTCGACCTATACTCTCCACATAAGATTATCTTCATAGCCTGTGTAAATGCTAACACGTGACCACAACACTTGCTAAATGATCTGTATGAACCTAGTTGGTCATGGCTTTTCGATGACCCAATGTTGCTTACATATAGTTTCAGTAGAAGAGCAGCCACATTGATTTTACAGCATGCCTTTGTCGCTCTCTGAGGCCTAAATCTGGGGTGTATTCGTTTAGATCAAAACCATAGCAAATAGTTGCAAACATTTGCAAAACATATTTTTTCTGCGCAGCTGCTACTCTGTCCTTGGAGACGGAATGGTATCTTTTTGGGTATCTGTACTTTAGTTTACTATTTATATTTTTGGCAATTTTTAATTTTACTCCACTACATTCCTAAATAAAATAATGTACTTTTTACTCCAAACATTTTCTCTGACACAAAAAAGTACTCCTTACATTACATTTCCTTACAAATAATCCCTACATTTAGCAGGACAGGAAAATGGTCCAATTCACACACTTATCAAGAGAACATCCCTCCCTGTTCATCCCTACTGCCTCTGATGTGGCGGACTCCCTAAACACAAATGCTTAGTTTGTAAATTATTGTGTTGGAGTGTGCCCCTGGCTATCCGTAAAAAATGTTTTTGTCTGATTTATTCAATACAAGAAACGTGAAATCATTTATACTTCTACTTTTGATACTTAAGCATATTTGAAACCAAATACTTTCACACTTTTACTCAAGTAGAATTTTACTGGGTGACTTTCACTTTTACTTCAGTCATTTTCTATTAAGGTACTTATTTTATTTTTATTCAAGTATAACAATTAGGTACTTTTTCCAACACTGCTTTGGTAACTTCCAGGTATCGGCGGGGATACTTAAGCAACTATCTGGCATGGACACAGATTCATTGTGGCAGAAGAAGACGAGAGGTGGAGAGGAAGATGGCGGAAAACGGATGTTCTGTTTGAAACTGATGGTGGTCGGGTGAAGATGAGAGTACAGAGAGTGAGAATGAGCCAGCTGCAGTCATGAAAAATAAAGGAAACAAAATCAGTAAAGTTGTGATGAAACTAAGAAATCCCTAGATTAGATTATAGTCGGAGTAAGGGTTTTGGATCAATGTTACCCGGGGGTTCTGTTTGAAGTCACGAGGAGAGAGGTGGCGTCAGTGAGAGTCACAAGAGCTGGTTGTAATTCAGATCTTTTGATATGTCTGCGGAACAGAAGAAGCATGCTTTTTATTTATTTTATTTAACCTTTATTTAACTAGGCAAGTCAGTTAAGAATAAATTCTTATTTACAATGACGGCCTACCCCTGCCAAATCCTAACACGGACGACGCTGGGCCAATTGTGCGCCGCCCTATGGGACTCCCAATCACAGCGGTTTGTGATACAGCCTGGAATCAAACCAGGGTCTATAATGACGCCTCAAGCAATGAGATGCGGTGCCTTAGACCACTGCGCCACTCAGGAGCCCAATAATATTTGATGTAATGTTGTGTATGGATTTCCGAAGCAGGGTGCATGTCAAGGGGGTTATTTCTGGGGTTGCGCATGATGTGGATGCAGATTATATACCTGAGGAAGTAGGTGAAGTGATTGGTGCAAGTCAACTGACCCGTATGGTGGATTGAGTAAGGAAATCCACTTCATCCATATTGTTGTTTTTTGATGAGTCTCTCCTTTCTCATGTAAAGCTAGGCTTTATGAGACACTGTACCTTGTAAGAGCTTTTGTGCACAAGCCCCTCCAGTGTTATAAATGCAAAGGATTTGGGCATGTATCAAGTGTATGCATACGGGAAGAATATTGTATGCCAGCTGAAGTTATATGCTGCAACTGTGGTGGTGAACATGCACTTGAGCACCTGGATTGCTCTGTTAGGACAAAGAAGGCCGAGGTAGCAAAAATAAGGGCTGTCCAGCGTGCCTGGAGGCGGTGAGAAGAGTGGAAGGAGCGAGTGGCGTTGAAGACGCCATGGTAAATAAGACTGCACCAGGGAATGTTGCTTGGCAATCAAGGGAACCTGATATGTTACATGTGAAAAATATGGGCTTTGTAACATTAATTGCAATGATCATAAATTGCACAGCACAAACAAAGAAGAAATCGGAGAAAATTACACGTCTATTTTTTGTCTTTTTTATTATGTTGGTCTTTCCCCCTTTTTTCCTACAATGGATATTTTTTCTATAGTTTACCACCCGTACAATAGGTGGTGACACGCACCTCTAACAGATCAACTGACAGGTTAACACTCTTTGGATTGGCTAGCTAGCTAGCTGGCTAATGTTTTTGTTTGAAAAAATGAATCTGGACACAGTACCAGCTTTTTTGTTTCACCTGTCTGCCAATTCCTGATCTTGTAAGAACATAATTTGAGGAGTTGCCTGATGCGTGAGAGGGATGGGAGAGAGAGGAATACAGCAGTGCTGAGACAGAGTGTTCCTAGTGAAGATGACAAACTCAAGCAATGACCCTCTCTATCTTCTGAGGATGCAGCTTTAAAAGATTTGGCATCTATTGGTTGACCTGTCATGATATATTGCTTGTTTGTTCGTTTTTTTTACCCTTGAAACGCTTTGAGATTCTATGAAAAACACTATAGAAATGTTAGAAATTATTATTAACGCTTGCTTGCGGACCGCCATAATAACATAGAAGAAGACAGATTCAGAATCTGATTATTGTTGAAGTAGTTTGACTACGGAGCCAACAGGCCAGTGTTCCCCTGTGTTAGTAGCCAAGTGAGGAGGGGGTATTTACCACATATGACTGGGAAAAATCCACTTGAATGCCCCTCGAACTAGTGGGCAAGTTGTCTATTATCCCTGAGCTCCGATTTCTTCCACATGCTGACCTCTTACGTCACCTACTAAAGAATAACAGCATTTTCGGCAGTTAAATGCAACAACAAAACCTTATTTATAAAAAGCTATTTATTAATATGGTTTTTGAACACTATAATTTGTTTGCGAGCATGATAGCTGTACTTTGAGTTTATGGCTGATGCAGCTTGTTTGCCATTAATGAGTTCAAAGCATGTGAATGTGTCCAAGTGAATGCAGGCTTATTATAGGCCTACTGCAAGGTTATAATTGTCATTATTTAAACCAGCCGTTTACTTAGATTTTCTTTTTGTGCCAATACTGTATTCATTTACCAAAGTTCCTGCAAGACTTTAGCCTTTTTCTCTTTGGAGTCGTACAAGAAAGAATTTAAAAAAGAAACTTGGATTCCTGGTGCCGCGACTCCCTCCTTCCACTCCACCAACAATTTAATATATTCAAATATATTATATAAATGGAGCTGCTTTTATCCAAAGTGACTTACAGTCATGTGTGTACATATGGGTGGTCCCAGGAATTGAACCCACACTATATGCATTATGCTCTACCAACTGAGCTGGGCTACAGATACCCTCTAGTCGCCAGTGCCATCCATTAGGCCTAGCCTACAAATCTGAGGCTCTAGGTATCTTTCTTACAATCTTTCATGGCACTTCTCCTCTTTTGTACAGTTGACATGGTTTTGTTACTAATAGGCTGGATGACATTGTCACAACGTTGCAAATAAGCTGTGAGAAGGTTGGTTGTGATGTGACCACGTGACAATGTGGTGATAACCTAATAAGATTAGTAGATACCTCCCTACAAAGCAGCTCAGTTGGGCGACAATGGAACATGTAGAGAAATAAAGCATTTTGTTATGGATGGAATAGATGCCCTCCTGTTTTTAATCATCCTCACCAGAGGTCTCAGCAGAAGTCCTTATCTCTGTTTTCCCAAATCAGACATCAGATCAGCCACACTCAAATTATTACACTGTTGATTTAATTAGTAAAAGCAATCACAATCTGGAAGCAAGTTAATTGGGAGAATTTATTCAGCCTCGGCGACAGCTTTATGCATGTTTGATCAAGTATTATAAGGTTAGTGTTTCTGATTTTGCATAATATACCTTTAAATCCTGCACAAAGTGATCCGGCGCACCATTAACGACTGTAATAAACTCTTTAAAAACGCTTCTGTTTATGATTTATCTGCGGCTGCCTTGTCTCTCCCCTGGCCGTCTTGCTGGTTGACAAATGGCCAGGATGTAATCATTCGACCACCTCGTAAATCTGCCCAATGAAGGTTGCTTGATCTGCTGGAAAAGTTATAGAGAGGTTAGAGCAAGTTTACCAGGGTGACACGTGCCCCCCTCCAGGACCTAGTGACATCAGAAGCTGCAATGCTTCCTAAATGTGTCTCAGTGCATTGAAATACTGTATTGTCTTTGATGATCTTATGGCTATGAAGAATTTATGGTTACTGATCGTAAGCCATAAGTTATTTTTTAGATAAACTTTAAAGTAGGCCATATGTGTCAAATTCATTCCATGGAGGGCCAAGTGTCTGCAGTCTTTAGCTCCTCCATTCTACTTGATTGATGAATTAAGGTCACTAATTAGTAAGAAACTCTCCTCACCTGGTGGTCTAGGTCTTAATTGAAAGGAAAAACCAGCATACACTAGGTCCTACATGGAATGTGTTTGACAGCCTTGGTGTAGGCTATCATCTATGAAACATATTTAGATATCAATTTGATACATGTTATGGTTTCAAAACACACTTAAAAGGCCTACATGTTTTAGGAATGACCTAGAGTTTAGGCCTTTTATGTTTGAGTGACACTATCAGTTCGCTCTCCCACTATTCCAATGACAGATTGGGGGTAATCTTTGTCTGTGAGGCTATCACATGAGGTGGCCATGTATTTGACCTCCAATCTCTCTCAAATACAGGTAAGAAACCAATAAAAAATGTAATAGAGACCCACAGTGGAGGTGTCATAATACCCATACAACATAGCGGTCAAACAGAGAAATGGTTCCAACCGTTTTTACACCATAACTTTTTCCCCATAGCGGATTTTAGAAACACTTAAAATAAGTGCTGTGTTTCGTGTAGACTTGCATGCTGACCAGACCACTTGCGTGCGTGCGTGCGACCGCGTGTGCCATCACATGCATGTTGATTTTGTCCACCCAGATCAGACGCGATCAGAACATGTAGGTTGAAATATCAAAACAAACTCTGAACCAACTATATTAATTTGGGGACAGGTCGAAAAGCATTCAACATTTATGGAAATTTAGCTTGCTGTTGCTAACTAATTTGTCAATTTAATGAAATTTCCCCAAGTTATTCATTACTACATTTAGCTAACATTAGATAGTTGATCCAGAGATACATACCATTGCCTCGATTTGGCAGTCTTGTCCAGATCACATGGTATTTGCAGTTCTTTATTATAGCCCCATTAGCAGCTAATTAACATAACATTTTTTGCAGGTAAATATATTGATAAAAGTCACCTTGGAAAAACGATTGGGACCATTTACCTATTTGACTGCTGGGTACTATGAATCATACTGTGGTACTCTATTGGCTACAGTAAAATCCCAAATAATTAGAGCTCTTCTCCTTTAAATTTCAGATTTTGTCTTGAGAAGAATGACAAATATTTTACGACAGGACGTATTCACCGGTTGTCAGAGCAACACCCTACCGCCGCTGTTGAGTTACATTAGCAAGTATAGCCATTTATATCAAAGGAACGTGGTATCCGAGGGAATTGCTGCAACTACTCAGTTTGTTACTTTGTGTATATATCTTTGTGCAACGAGTTATAACATGTTGACTTGCATCAGTCGTTTCAGAGCGCACCACCACCATTGTGGTGAATAGGAAGACGTTTGAGAAAGTCATGCAGCATCGAATCGATTGCTGAGAATTCAGTGTCCACGACATCTTTCAAGAAAACTCAATGTCCATTTTCTAAACGAAGGGTGTGTACAATTTGAGCACATTAGACCTAGTGACCAAGTCTAGGTTACATCCATAATAGGTGTGTGTGAGATGGAGAGCTCCTTGTCCATGTGTATTTGTAAATATGTTGTTCCCTCTTTACAGAGCCCTGTTGCCTTTTGGATGCACGTAGCAACATTCACCAAACAGGCCTAATCAGAGACCTACATTCCATGCCTGTGGTCCCGTGCTAAGCACTAAAAGCCAGCCAATGATGCTAACCTTCACCACCCCTGAAGCAGAGGACGAAGCCTGTTGCCGGGACTCCCCGCAGAAACCTAGACCTCAATTCACCCACTCATGCCTGTGATCCCTATCCCTCGGCGAGTGCGCAGCTTCCATGGCCCCCACACCACCTGCATGCACTCGGCCTGCGGGCCGGCGCGCACCACCCAACTTGTGCGCACCAAGTACAACAACTTTGACCTGTACCTGCGCTCGCGCTGCATGTACGGCTTCCTGCGCTTCCTGCTCTACTTTGGCTGCAGCCTTCTGACCTCCCTCCTCTGGGTGTCGCTGTCTGCTCTCTTCTGCCTGCAGTACGTGAGCGCTCGCCTTTTCCTGCGGCTGCAGTACAAGCTGTCCGTGATCCTGCTGTTGCTAGGACACCGGCGCTTTGACTTTGGGGTGCTCAACAACCTGTTCATATACAGTATGCAGGTCACAATGTTCCTAGTGGGAGGCCTGGGCTGGTGCTTCCTGGTGTTTGTGGACATGTAGCATCTGGTTACAACAGACCATGGATCACTGTTTTATGCCAATGTCAGACATCCACCTGAGTGATGCACGGCGTGAGGATGACCAGGAATAAAAGGTGGACAGATTATATAGTGCAGGGATTCATGAAAGACCAGACAATCATACTTTTTTTCACAAACACACACACACACACATACACACACAGACAAATCCACACACAAATGAGTGGATTTGGCTATTTCAGGATCACCCTTTGCTGACAGTTGTATAAAATCAAGCACACAGCCATGCAATCTCCATACACAAACATTGGCAGTAGAGTGGCCTTACTGAAGAGGTCAGTTACTTTCAACGTGGCACCATCATAGGATGCCACATTTCCAACAAGTCAATTCGTAAAATGTTTGCCGTGCTAGAGCTGCCCCCGGTCAACTGTAAGTGCTGTTATTGTGAAGTGGAAACGTCTAGGACTTAGCCACGAAATGGTAGGCCACACAAGCTCACAGAACGGGATGGCTGAAGCGCGTAAAAATCATCTATACTCAATTGTAACACTCGCTACCGAGTTCCAAACTGCCTCTGGAAGCAACTTCAGCACAAAAACTGTTAGTTGGGAGCTTCGTGAAATGGGTTTTCATTGCCGAGCAGCCACACACAAGCCTAAGACCACCATGTGCAATGACAAGCGTTGGCTGGAATGGTGTAAAGCTCACCGCCATTGGACTCTGGAGCAGTGGAAATGCGTTCTCTGGAGTGATGAATCCCGCTTCACCATCTGGTAGTCCAACGGACGAATCGGGATTTGTCAGGAGAACGCTACCTGCTCCAATAGCGCCAACTGTAAAGTTTGTTGGAGGAGGAAGGATGTCCTGGGGCTGTTTTTCATGGTTTGGGCTAGGCCCCTTAGTTCCAGTGAAGGGAAATCTTAACACTACAGCATACAATAACATTCTAGACTATTCTGTGCCTCCAACTTTGTGGCAACAGTTTGGGGAAGGTCCTTTCCTGTTTCAGCATGACAATGCCCCCGTGCACAAAGCGAGGTTCATACAGAAATGGTTTGTCGAGATTGGTGTGAAAGAACTTGACTGGCTAGCACAGAGCCCTGACCTCAACCCTATAAAACACCTTTGGGATGAATTGGAACGCCGACTGCTAGCCATGCCCAATCGCCGAACATCAGTGCCAGGCCTCATAATGCTCTTGTGTCTGACTGAAAGCAAGTCGCCACAGCAATGTTCCAACATCTAGTGGAAAGCCTTCCCTGAAGAGTGGAGGCTGTTATAGCAGCAAAGGGAAAACCACTCCATATGAATGCCCATGATTTTGGAATGAGATTTTCATTGAGCAGGTATCCACATACTTTTGGTCATGTAGTGTATATTATTAGTATTAGCTATCAAACCATGTAAAGGAACAACCTAATTCTGTATATATTTTTTTTTAAATGCAACTAACTGGATTTATGTCAACTCTGTCAGACACCATAAAAGGCATTTCATTTTTACATGTATTGTCCAACAAGTGTTTAAAGGCCTTGCTTGTTTAATTCTAACACTGCTATAATTACATATTTGAATAATCTAATCTCCAAACTTCTTTTTGTTTTGTTTTATAGCGCTATATAATGCTTCCGGACTAATTTCGTTAGCATTTTGGCATGTTTTTCCTGTTTTAAAACATAAAACGACGTTTATTAAGCAAACATTATCCCTTCGGTCTAGCACAGCAAATGTGTCAATAGTTGAAGCATGTGTTGCAGAACAGTGATTTAAAATTTTTTTTTTCTGAATTTGAACACATATCGATTTTAATAGGGCTGGCTATCATTGACGGAGTTGACAAGCCACTGACGGAGTTGACAACAAATACTCAAAACAGACATTTTTGCTTCAATAGAAACATTTGTCAAATGTACAAAACTGTTTTATTTGAAAACCCCCAATAGAAATATAACCATTCTATCAGATCTTTCAGCACTCTGACGGAGTTGATGTTTTACGGAGTTGACAAAAAAACTATTTTTTCATCTTCATTAAAGTGCTATACAAAGTAGCAAATGTGTTCTTCCGGAGTTGCTGTATGACTCAAATCTAATTTATTCTAACGTATCCAGGCTGTATCACAACCGGACGTGATTGGGATCGTATTGGGCGGCGCACAATTGGCCCAGTGTCGTTCAAGTTTGGCCCGGTGTAGGCCGTCATTGTAAAGCAGAATTTGTTCTTAACTGACTTGCCTAGTTAAATCAAATAAAAAATATATATTTGTTCCAAAATTAATTTCCTATCATGCAGATGGAGTCTATGGTTGTGAACTTGTCACCATGGTGATTTCAATGTTTTGTTTAAATCTATCAAAAGTTATTTTTAAATGACAGACCATGTGTGGCCTTGTTGCATTACATACATGTATAATGGGGACATGAATGGTGGAGCTGACCATGCTCACTCCTGATTAATTTAGGATTTTAAACATGTGACGGAGTTCACAACATCACCGGACACATTTTTTTAGGAATTACAGTTTTTGAGAGAAATACTCTTTAAACTCAAGGGGCTATTGCAAGAAACTACATAAGGTCATTTTTCAGTTTACATTAACTATTGGCAGTTTTTTTTGAGAGAGAGTTTCAAATTGGGATCCTTTGCTCAGAACAATGTAATTTCAAGTTACAGAGCCGATATGGAAATGTGTAATATTGAAAATATATTATTTTAAATTCCTCTTTATAAATTATAAAACTACAGTGGGGCAAAAAAGTATTTAGTCAGCCACCAATTGTGCAAGTTCTCCCACTTAAAAAGATGAGAGAGGCCTGTAATTTTCATCATAGGTACACTTCATCTATGAAAGACAAAATGAAAAAGAAAAAGGATTTTTAATGAATTTATTTGCAAATTATGGTGGAAAATAAGTATTTGGTCACCTACAAACAAGCAAGATTTCTGGCTCTCACAGACCTGTAACTTCTTCTTTAAGAGGCTCCTCTGTCCTCTACTCGTTACCTGTATTAATGGCACCTGTTTGAACTTGTTATCAGTATAAAAAACACCTGTCCACAACCTCAAACAGTCACACTCCAAACTCCACTATGGCCAAGACCAAAGAGCTGTCAAAGGACACCAGAAACAAAATTGTAGACCTGCACCAGGCTGGGAAAACTGAATCTGCAATAGGTAAGCAGCTTGGTTTGAAGAAATCAACTGTGGGAGCAATTATTAGGAAATGGAAGACATACAAGACCACTGATAATCTCCCTCGATCTGGGGCTCCACGCAAGATCTCACCCCGTGGGGTCAAAATGATCACAAGAATGGTGAGCAAAAATCCCAGAACCACACAGGGGGACCTAGTAAATGACCTGCAGAGAGCTGGGACCAAAGTAACAAAGCCTACCATCAGTAACACACTACGCCGCCAGGGACACAAATCCTGCAGTGCCAGATGTGTCCCCCTGCTTATGCCAGTACATGTCCAGGCCCGAGAGCATTTGGATGATCCAGAAGAAGATTGGGAGAATGTCATATGGTCAGATGAAACAAAATATAACTTTTCATGTTTGGAGGACAAAGAATGCTGGGTTGCATCCAAAGAACACCATACCTACTGTGAAGCGTGGGGATGGAAACATCATGCTTTGGGGCTGTTTTTCTGCAAAGGGACCAGGACGACTGATCCGTGTAAAGGAAAGAATGAATGGGGCCATGTATTGTGAGATTTTGAGTGAAAACCTCCTTCCATCAGCAAGGGCATTGAAGATGAAATGTGGCTGGGTCTTTCAGCATGACAATGATCCCAAACACACCGCCCTGGCAACGAAGGAGTGGCTTCGTAAGAAGCATTTCAAGGTCCTGGAGTGGCCTAGCCAGTCTCCAGATCTCAACGTCATAGAAAATCTTTGGAGGGAGTTGAACGTCCGTGTTGCCCAGCAACAGCCACAAAACCTCACTGCTCTAGAGGAGATCTGCATGGAGGAATGGGCCAAAATACCAGCAACAGTGTGTGAAAAGCTTGTGAAGACTTACAGAAAACATTTGACCTTTGTCATTGCCAACAAAGGGTATATAACAAAGTATTGAGATAAACTTTTGTTATTAACCAAATACTTATTTTCCACCATATTTTGCTAATAAATTCATTAAAAATCCTACAATGTGATTTTTCAGGATTTTTTTTCTCGTTTTGTCTGTCATAGTTGAAGTGTACCTATGATGAAAATTACAGGCCTCTCTCATCTTTTTAAGTGGGAGAACTTGCACAATTGGTGGCTGACTAAATACTTTTTGCCCCACTGTATAAAAAAATAAAGTTTCCCTGCCGGCAAGGACTGTCCTGACTTTCAAGAAGCCCTGAGTGACACGCCTTGGTGCTATTTGCCTGCAAAATGTGGGTGCATATATACCATATCACTAAGACTTCTGTAATAATAAATGTTACTTTAGTTTGGCGTATGAGGGATAGTATGCCCCTCAACACTCTAGAAGGAAAAAAACATGCTGTCTTGTATGACTGGAGGAAAACAAGTGACAATGTTTAATTCTAAAAATAAAGGATATATTCAGTATGGGTGTTTAAATTGACTCCCCAGGTGACAGACATTATATTTGTAGCTAACATTATTTTATACATCCTCTGTTGAGAAAAAAAAGCTAATGTATCGTTCTGTAAAATATATGAATAAGCCTGTGTACATATTGTCTTATTAATACCAATAATATCTGCCATGGACATGGCCTGTTGCTGGGGCTGTGTCATCGAGTCTGTAACAATGCAAGTTAGTTATTGTGAGTGGCTTTGGGTGAAGCGCTCATAATATCAAAATATAGTTCCTCACATGGTCCCAGAATCGTTCTCACAGAGACAACGCTCTGTTCTGCCTCCCTGAGAACACAGTAGCCAATCACAGCCAGACACCTTCGGTCTCTGCCAACCATAACAATGGCCATGGCTGTGTCCCAATGGCCTTATATAGCCTCCTTTCCTCATCTTCTTTCCTACACTAGGACTGATCTGATAAGGACAGGCTGAAATTATTGAATGAAAACCTATTCATAACATTTATCTATCAGTGATTATAACTGTGTCTCATTGTTAATTTTAAGTACCAAGATCCTGCTTAATTTCTCCTTTCCTTGTTCCCTTTCCTGCAACCCTAGGGCCTGTCCAGGAGAAGGTCCGTGCCCAATGCTGCATTCGTAACCAAGTGGGAGGTGTGAATCAACCAGTTGTGAAGTCGTAAATACCAGTTGGATGCATTCACATGCTTTGAACTTGTTCAGAAACGCCTATTGGCTAATGGCCAACAAACTGTGTAAACCATAAACTAAACGTGCAGTTATCATCATGCTTGTAAACAAATTATAGTGTTCAAAAAACATATTAACAGATAATTTATAAAAAGCAATGTTTTTGTTGCATTTAACTGCAGAAAATTCTGTTATCCAGGTCATTTCCGAGGTAAGTGACGTCAGAGGTCAGCATGTGGGAGCTCAGGATGATGGACGAGTTTCACACTAGTAATTATCAGTTAGAGGCCATTAAAGTGGATATTTCTCCAGTAGTGTGTTGTAAATTCCCACTTCCCACTTGGTTACAAATGGAGCACTAGTTATAGTCACAGCATCTGTTTCAGTACTTAAACAGTAAGAGAGCTGAGCTTCCACCATACTGCTTTCTCTAGTCAGTCTGTTTCAGATCAGCGCTCAATATTAAGGAAAGGAGTTAAGAAAACCATTTGAATGATTTGGGACATGCCCAAGATTTTGGATGAACCCAGCTCCACACCAACTCATTCAAGGGTTTTTCTTTATTTTTACAATTTTCTACATTGTAGAATAATAGTGAAGACATCAAAACTATGAAATGACACATATGGAATAAAAAAAAAGTGTTAAAACAAATCTAAATGTATTTTATATTTGAGATTCTTCAAAGTAGCCACCCTTAGCCTTGATGACAGCTTTGCACACTCTTAGCTTTTCTCAACCAGCTTTCATGAGGTAGTCACCCGGAATGCATTTCAATTAACAGGTGTGCCTTGTTAAGTTCATTCGTGGAATTGCTTTCCTTCATAATGCATTTGAGCCAATCAGTTGTGTTGTGACGAGATAGGGTTGGTATACAGAAGATAGCCCTATTTGGTCAAAGAAGAAGCCCATTTTATGTCCGGAAAAGAGAAAATACAGTCCATCATTACTTTAAGCCATGAAGGTCAGTCAATCCGGAAAATTTCAAGAACTTTTGAAGTTTCTTCAAGTGCAGTCGCAAAAACCATCAAGCGCTATGATGAAACTGGCTCTCGTGAGGACCACCACAGGAAAGGAATACCCAGAGTTACCTTTTGCTGCAGAGGATACGTTCATGACAGCTTTGCATACTCTTGTTAAAGGGTGGCCACTTTGATTCAATAAGTGTTATTTCATAGTATTGATGTATTCGCTATTATTCTACAATGTAGAAAATAGTAAAAAATAAAGAAAAACCCTTGAATGAGTTGGTGTGTCCAAACTTTTGACCTGTAGTGTGTACATACACATTTCCCTATTGTGTTGTAATAGTTATTTTACAATATTGACATGTATAAGGATATACTGTACATTAGGATACATTCTAAAAGGTATACAGTAATAATGACAGTGTGATTTGAACCATTACCAATGACTTTATATAACCAGTGGGCATAGTATACACTGCACCCCAGCGTTGATATGCACACATTCAAATATGTTTAATGATTTGTGGGACTATTTTCTGCCTCATTTTACATAGTTAAGATCAACTGCTTTAGGTTTCGAAAAGCACAGTTAGTTAAAGCTTAAGGGCATGGCTTACAAACATGAAATATATCAGCTTTTATGGAAATACAGTATATACTGTAGTCATGGATAGACTGAGGCATTTCAGGGAATGTAAATCAATTTTGTTTTCTGACATTAGGGGGTGGTATGTAGATTCACTACAGTAAAACGGATACAGTAGTTAGGGGACAGTTGACTTGAGGTCATGTTATGTTATGTAGCCCGCTGTCGGTCCCCAAAGTTATAAACTACACACATGCACGTCATGCAACAGTCGTCGCATAGGCCACGTGAGTTAACCGTGCATGTAAATGCACTCCAGAGCGCACCCTTCATAGAGTAAAACAATTCACTTGGTCAAGTATAGCTGCTTCCTTTGTCCTGAATTCTGTCATATGAATACAATTTGGTTTGGAAATACGCATTTAAGACTCATTAGAGTGTATCGAGTCCGTGTAAAGGTGTCAACTAAAAGGTGAGTACGCCTACCACATGCCCTTTATGGCAACTGTTTATTGTATTTACAATAAAGTACAGTAACATCTGAAAGACTATACAGTAGCCTCTAGACGCCTAGGCTGTCTTGATGAAAGTATATCAGATGTATAATAATGTCAGCCTGCGCACAATTCATATAGCGTCCATGTGATCGGAATTCACACCCTGCACAAGGACTAGAGGCACGCAAAGAAGGAGAGAGATGGGGGGCGATCGTTCAAGATAGGAGAGCGAGCGATACAGTCCTTGGAGCTAGCGATCGAGGTGCACTCGGGGCCTGCCTGTGCTACAGACGGCCACGGACCCTGCAAACTTTACATCTGAAGAAATAACGCTGTGCGGAGTGCCGACTACTGACTACCCTTTTATGGAGGACCGACATACCGGGTAAACATTCGCCTTCATCTTGGTTTGATATACACGCCTATAGTGTTTATTTAACGCATATGTTTTTGCCATGTTTTATTTCCTCGTAATGTAGAGTTAATCTACCCATCTTTCATATCCATCGCTTGATAGCCTACATCAATTATCGGATGACATAGCGACATTGACATAGGCTAAACAGATATTTCACTTTAGATAGTTTTGTAGAATAACAATTTCGTAGATTTTGAGGTTTTGTTAGAATCATGATGTTGATTTAATGCAACTGAATTTCCGAAAAATATAACCCTCAAGTAGACTACAGGAATTTGTGCAGATGTTTTGAAATGGTATGATACTTTGCCAATTAACTGAAATGAAATGTAACACTTTTTATTAGTCAACAAAGATATCCTGCAATGTTTCAAACAGGATGAGTGGCGAAAGTGGAATGATATCGGTCATTGCGTCATTATCAAGTTCAACCAAAAACGCACCCCTGTAGGCTATAGGCATTATACAACACATGTAGCCACCTAACCATAGACCCACACATATGTTGCATACCATGTAGCCTATTCATAGCTGTGGATCTTAAAGTTATGGTATCCAAAGGAGAGAGGCTACAGTAACTCACTGCAATCAGACCGGCATATTGTGTGCTATTAATATAGGCTTCAACCACCTTATATATATTAGTACTTTTATGTCCTCAGTGCTAACTAAACATGTTAAGTCATAGTGTACAGAAAATCAATCTATACCTGTCAAAGCATTAGGAGTAGACTATAAAGGTTTCAGTTTAGAGAAGTGCTTATAAATGTATCCAAGATGTTTTCTTGTAATTCTATCTGATACTGTATTATGGGTCTGTACTCGTTTGAATGTGCCTGCCTTATTCACGTGTCTCCATAGGATACTTATAAATTATGTTGTTTGTGAATAAATGCATAGTACAGTTTATATAGTCCATTATTGATTCGATGGAATCAATAGGCTACATCCTTGCTGTTTGTTGGCAAACATTTTGACAGAGTCCCTGATTTACAACCATTTACTCTGACAGTACCATACTGGATCAGTGCTTCTCTATGACCTGGGGTCTGACTTCTGTGTTACTGTCTGCATCCCATGAAACCCCTGACATGTGACTACACACAATGCCTACTGTATTGTTTGGGCCTTGCATGTCGCTCGTGGCAATTTCTTCATTTCCTGCTCTCCCTCTTACTCTCGCTTTCTCTCTCTCTCTCTCTCTCTCTCTCTCTCTCTCTCTCTCTCTCTCTCTCTCTCTCTCTCTCTCACACACACACACACACATACGCACACACACACACTTTCTGTTGTTTAGTGTTTCTTGTTTCTTGTTTAGAGATGATTCATGATTCATAGACCAGTACATTGCAAGATGGCCCCTCTATTTTATCTTTCCAAGATGTTTTCATCAATATGAGGTGGAATGGGCGGTGTCAGGTTAGAGGTTGGCCTCATTTGCTTCTTGTGTGTGTGTGTGTAGCTTTAACTAACATGGCTGACATCCAGCACTCCAAGCCTACAGGTTTGCCTTTCACACACAGCTCTCAACACTGTGAAATCCATCTCAGCTGTCATACCAAACAAGAGAAGGATATACAGACAGAGAGACTCCCAACACTCTGCTTATGATCTCAATCTAAACCTAAAGGCTCAGTGTATGTTTGTGTGTAGGTCTGTACGTGCCTGCCTGTCTATAGACTCCACACGATGACACCTCTTTCATAGTTCTTTGCTTTATTGCTGGGAAGTCAGTGAGGGCCACGAGGTGTACTGCCAAGTTCTTATCTTTAATGTTTAACAACGACATACATGGAAAGAGTGTCCTTTTTTTTCTCAACCCGAGGCCTTTACCGTCGCCCATCTTTGAGTTGGACGGCTGCCAAACTCTGTGATGGCGCCCAACAGCTGTATTTTTGTATGCTGTGTCCTGGGATGCCCTTCCTCCATAGGCTCCACACTACGAAACATTCCACGGGGGGCAAAGGGGGGCGGTGAGAAGAGAGAGAGAGAGACACACACACACAGCTAGAGACACGTACATGGGGAGAAAGGGTAGGGAAAGAGGGAGAGAGAGAGAGAGGTTGTAGGGTTCGCTCAACTGGCTTTACCCTTCATCAGACGCTTGGCTGAACAGTATGGACTCTTTAACATCGGGGCGATCAACTGTAAAGGAAATGTTTAGATTTACTGTCACCTTCCACCTCTGTGTTTATTATCCAGCATTGTAGGACCCACCCACTATGTTGCTTTACCAGTACATATTTTTCTATTACTGTTGCTACTGTACTTGGTGCTTGGAGTGCGAGAAAATATTTCACTTATAGTATTTGGGGGTAAATGTTATTCATTTGACAACCAATATTTGAGATGAGATTCTAATTCTTTGTTTACAGTGCTAGCTGAAAAATAACGCCTTGATTTCTGTCTCTTTGGCTCCTTGGTTTAACTAGTGCACTTGACGAGAGGGAGGGAGGGACCACACTACAAATGCTCTGTGTAAAAAGGCCCTACCCATCTGGCTTCTTTCTGTGAGGCCATCTAGAGATGATAATGAGGCAATGGGATGGCAGTGTGCATGGTAGGTGATACAGGGCAGACATACATTATTTCCTCATCATCTTTACTGTATGTATGTATGTATGTATGGTTGCTCTGGGCCAGCAGTGTTGTCACAGATCCCATCATGACGTCAACTGAGTCCAGTACACAGTTCCTGTCATTTAGATGTGAAGTGGGTTCTGTCATACTGTGCTGCCTGATTCTGTTTGACGTGTGTGTGTGTTTAGTTATTGGTATGTTTTCCAAACTTTTTTATTTATATTTTCCCCACTTTTTCCCCATATAATATGTGTCTTGGGATTATTGTCTGAAATGGACTGAAAATAAAGTTTGATAGATGTTTATCTGGAATGGTGAGACACAATCTGTAGAGCTATTTTTCACCATCTTTCAAGAATTCTGAGAATATCTAGTCAATTAATTTGTAGTTATTCTGTTACCATTACAGTGCATTTGTAGTAGCAGTGTTTGATTTGATATGTTGATTATATTGTTAATTTCAAATAATTTCTGAGGGTTTAAGGAAATTCTGCCTTCTCAGATTGTGTCTGGCCTTAGCTACAGTGTGGGTTGTCCTATCAATAGAGCCTAACTAGCGAAGTTGTATGTTGCATTATATGAACTAATGTTGGCATATTGGATGGAAGATTAAATTAAACTGTAGATGGTGTAGCATGGCATTGGTTCTTGTTTGGTCAACAGTGGATTGTTTGTCAGATATATACAGCACCAGTCAAAAGTTTGGACACACCCACTCATTCAAGGTTTTTCTTTATTTTTACTATTTTCTACATTGTAGAATAATAGTGAAGACATCAAAACTATGACATAACACATATGGAATCATGTAGAAACCACATAAGTGTTTTAAAAAAGACTTCAAAGTGGCCACCCTTTGCCTTGATGATAGCTTTGCACACTTGGCATTCTCTCAACCAGCTTCACCTGGAATGCTTTTCCAACAGTCTTGAAGGAGTTCCCACATATGCTGAGCACTTGTTGGCTGCTTTTCCTTTACTCTGCGGTCCAACTCATCCCAAACCATCTCAATTGGGTTGAGGTCAGCTGATTGTGGAGGCCAGGTCACCTGATGCAGCACTCCATCACTCTCCTTGTTGGTCAAATAGCCCTTACAAAGCCTGGAGGTGTGTTTTGGGTCATTGTCTTGTTGAAAAACAAATGATGGTCCGACTAAGCGCAAACCAGATGGGATGGTGTATCGCTGCAGAATACTATGGTGGCCATGCTGTTTAAGTGTGCCTTGAATTCTAAATAAATCACAGACAGTGTCAACAGCAAAGCACCATCACACCTCCTCCATGCGTCACGGTGGGAACCAGACATGCAGAGATCATCCATTCACCTACTCTGCATCTCACAAAGACACGGCGGTCAAAATTTGGGCTCATCAGACCAAAGGAAAGATTTCCACAGGTCTAATATCAATTGCTCGTGTTTCTTTTCTTCTTATTGGTGTCCTTTAATAGTGGTTTCTTTGCAGCAATTCAACCATGAAGGCCTGATTCACACAATCTCCTCTGAACAGTTGATGTTGAGATGTGTCTGTTACTTGAGCTCTGTTAATCATTTATTTGGGATGCAATTTCTGAGGTGCAGTTAACTCTAATGAACTTATCCACTGCAGCAGAGGTAACTCTGGGTATTTCTTTCCTTTGGCCGTCCTCATGAGAGCCAGTTTCATCATAGTGCTTGATGGTTTTTGTTACTGCACTTGTTTAAACTTTCCAGATTGACTGACCTTCATGTCTTAAAGTAACGATGGACTGTCGTTTCTCTTTGCTTATTTCAGCTGTTCTTGCCATAATATGGACTTGGTCTTTTACCAAATAGGACTATCTTCTGTTTATCACCCCTACCTTGTCACAATGCAACTGATTGACTCAAACACATTAAGAAGGAAAGAAATTCCACAAATGAACTTTTAACAAGGCACACCTGTTAATTGAAATGCATTTCAGGTGACTACCTCATGAAGCTGCTTGAGAGAATGCCAAGAATGTGTAAAGCTGTCATATTTCATAGTTTTTATGTCCTCACTATTATTCTACAGTATAGAAAATAGTAAAAATAAGCTTTGCACACTCTTAGCATTCTCTAAACCAGCTTCACGAGGTAGTCACCTGGAATGAATTTCAATTAACAGGTGTGACTTGTAAAAAGTACATTTGTGGAATTTCTTTCCTTCTTAATTAGCCAATCAGTTGCGTTGTGACAAGGTAGGGGTGGTAAACAGAAGAGTGTATAAAACATTTGGAACACGTTGTCTTTCTATGACATAGCCTGACCAGGTGAATCCAGGTGAAAGCAGGGATCCCTTATTGATGTCACATGTTAAATCCACTTCAATCAGTGTAGATGAAGGGGAGGAGACAGATTAAAGAAGGATTTTTAAGCCATGAGACAACTGAGACATGGATTGTGTCCAAGACTAAAGATTTAGGTGCCTTTGAACGGGGTATGGTAGTAGGTGCCAGGCGCACCAATTTGTGTCAAGAACTGCATCACTGCTAGGTTTTTCACGCTCAACAATTTCCCGTGTGTAACAACAATGGTCCACCACCCGAAGGAGATCCAGCCAACTTGACACAATTGTGAGAAGCATTGGAGTCAACACGGGCCAGCATACCTGTGGAAAGCTTTCAACACCCTGTAGAGTCCATGCCCCGACCAATTGAAGCTGTTATGAAGGCCAAAGGGTGTACATCTCAATATTAGGAAGGTGTGCTTAATATTTATATATTTCTTTCTTCAGTTTTCCTCAGGAAGCTCGAGCAGTGTAACTCCTTGTACCAGGAAGGTTTAAAAGAAAAGTGGAGAAGATAAGTGTGTTTTGTTAACTGTTCACCTACTAAAACAGTATACATAAACTCATGCACACACACATACAAACTGACAAACTATTAACCTACACATTCACTGAAAGCGAGGGAGAGCGAGAGAGCTATTAAGATTCTTGAAAGGTAACTGATTTGATTACTTTGGCTCATTCTGTGCTTTAGAGGAAGTCTTCCAAGAACTGAGACAATGGGCAGTAAACATGCTCTCCATATTAATTTAACATAAAGACTAACTAATGTGCTCCTTTTTACTTGGAACCTACTGCCTCAAGAACATTGACGATAACAGAGAATTGTCATCATGCTTCATATGCTTTTTCAGTGTTCCATGTGGAGAGGTTTGACAAGTAGCTCTTGCAAAACTAAAAGCCATTTTCTCTCCCTCCCTTTCTCTCCCTCTCTCTTTTTCACTCTTACACACACTCTCTCTCTCTTACTCTCTCTCTCTCTTTCTCTCTGTGTGAGGTTTCTGGTAAGTGACATGGTTGGCCTTTGGCATAACGCCTGGCAAGATCACATGGCATGGATGTCACGCCAGTTTGTGTGTGCGTGTGTGTGTTAGAGGAGGAGAATGAGAGAGCGGCAGAGAGCATGTGTGCCTTTTCCTGTTCCAAGTGTTTCACTATGAATGACAGCACATAGAAATTACAGCAAATGAAGAGAAGTACTGAGGGGTGGGATGATTATGGAATTCGAATGACATTTCGATAGCATCACGAGTCCAGTTTCCCTTTACAATGTATACTAAAACTCAAGAGTAGATTTGTCTTGGTGTGGCTGAAAAGAAATCAGTAGAATCTATTTGCACTTTTCCTAAACGTTTCCACTTATAAAACCATTAGTAAATAGTTTGTGGACCATGAATAGTTGTGTAATCATTAAGTCATTGTTCATGTACGGTATCATTAGCATTTGTGAATACATACAATACACTACATATTAATAATTTATTATGAGGACTTGTCATCATAATAGTAAATTAATTGACATGGGTTTTGAACAAACTATAGTTATGTGTATAAAACATATAGCAGACCTTGGAAATTAAATGTTCCCTACAGTACCTATAAGACTTGGCTATACAGAAGCACTCTGTCAATGGTATTACTTTTGTGTAGCCTGTCCATAGACCTTGAGGTGAAATGTAAATGAATTTGTTCTAAGGCGGAACACAAGACAATGGGAGTCGTCTCTCCAGCGATCACTAAATGGGTCTTGAGGTTGTGTGGTCTTGACAGCATTTGAATTTACCTTGTCTTTTTCTGATGGCTCAATTGCATGCTAAGATATCTCAATTACCATGTTATTCACTCCGCACAGTATCTTAGTCCCCCTTAAAAGGAAGTACAACTTATAAATGCTTTATATATTATACGCCAGTGGGGAACTATGACTATAGGACCCCCTTCAGAGGGACCAAACATTTTCCAATATGTTGTGTCAAACAAAGAAATCTAGAAAATAACAGAAAACATAACATCAGTTAATGCGCCCGACATTTTATCTACTGTAGATGGACCATCCTATTCCTAATGAAGGAATGCTTTTTGGATACATTATGAATGAATCACACAGAGACAGAACTGGCACCGACAAAACATTTGACACACAGCATAAAATGATGCGACCAGCAAAACAGAAACCACACTTTTTAAACAACCTATGGTAGCCTAACACCACAGTCACACTGTCATCAATAGCGACAACAAGTGACACATCAAAGGTGTCAGGTTCATGGGGCTGAAAGGACAGCGATCATAATACCGGTCCACTCCATGGCGCTGAAGAAGAGCCAGTTTTGGTCAAACACATAGACACGGCTGACAGACAGGCGACAGCAGTCACATAATGTTAAAGAATAAGCAGCCCATTCACTCCAGTAGTCCCATGCAATCATAACAATACATAAAGCTAACAATTTCATTTTGAAAACGAAATGAACAAACCAACATATTTTATCACGTTCCTCACACTAACTGGTGAGCTAAAGTTTAAATGCAACAATGTTTCACTGTCATTATTTTCAAAGAGATGGTTTGTTAGCAAGTGAGCTGCAATATAAAAACAGTGCCACTCACCAGATGATGATCATTTAACTAAGTTTGAAAATGTATCTAGAAAAGGGTGACGCTAACAAATGAGCAACAACGTCCACCTTTCAGGTAATATCTAACAACTGCTGCAGCCGCCTTCGCCATTGTCACTCTACTACAGCACAAGCTATCTAATGTTACTAGCATGGGGAAACTACTGCTCGCTATTGCCACTGATTCTTTGCTCTTGTGCTCTCAGTCGTGACATGTCTAGGCCAATGGCTGTATGGTCCTTGCTATCTGGAATCCATGGGATGTCCTTACCCCCATTGAAGTTGACATTTAAAATGGTTAAGGTAAGGGTTAAGGTTAAGTAAGGGTTATGGTTATGGTTAGGGTTAGGGTAGGGATGTCCCAATCTGTTCCCAAGTATTCCCACGCATAAATAGAGAGGCATATGTGATCGTATCCCAATGTAATCAAGGTTTGAAATTATTCTGTTTTTGTCAAAAACTATTATCTGTTTGGGATTCTTGCAGTCATTTTTTAGTGTACAAATGATTTAGAACTATGTTCCGGCCCCGACCATTCGCTCAAGGAGTAATCGGCCCCCGACCATTCGCTCAAGGAGTATCGGACCACGGCTGAATGTAATTGGGGATCCCTGGTCTAGGCCTTTATTTTACTTTTCCAGTTTACTGTTAGCTGTTATAGCCTTAGTTTAGCATAAAGCACACTGTAGGCCTCACATGACTGTTACACCTGCCCTGCTCCAGGCCAGAGCACGAGGTAAGCACCAAGTTTATAGGGCACATAATGTCATGTGTAATCTCACATGTAATATCAGCAATTGCATCTTAACAGGGCTCTAGACTAACTTTTTCAGTTGATAGCCCCAGTACATGATTTGGTCGCACCAATTATTCGCCACTGCGCAACGATAATGGCCTGACCTGGGTCCCATAATGTACCTGCATTCTATACAGAACCAGGCAAATAATGACTATAGTCATCTTTTAAATTAGCATGCCCTTTTGTTCTTACATTGATTTGGATAGATTTACACAGGGTTCAAAGGTAACTATTTTTCTCACTGGCCGTTTGTAAATGCATTGGAGTCGTGTATGCTTACTCTTTATATCTTTGCATTTTGACCTAGGGCACTAGGCTATTTAATTCACCACCTGAGGAAGTGGGAACTCAAAACACTAGATTGCTAACTCTAAATATGATCATGTTGCGAGATAGCCACGTAGGGTAATTGATTCTGACGGAACGCAAGAGGTAGCTAACAACAGACCTCCATCCTATGCTAGCTTGCTACCGATGCCCTGGCTAGCTGTCTAAATCACCAACCAACCTCTCCACTCACCAGACCCTTTTGATCACTCGACTAAGCATGCCTCTCCTTAATGTCAATATGTCTTGTCCATTTCTGTTCTGGTTAGTGTTTATTGGCTTATTTCACTGTAGAGCCTCTAGTCCTGCTCACTATACCTTATCCAACCTATTAGTTCCACCACCCACACATGCAATGACATCTCCTGGTTTCAACGATGTTTCTAGAGACAATATCTCTCTCTTCATCACTCAATACCTAGGTTTACCTCCACTGTATTCACATCCTACCATACATTTGTCTGTACATTATACCTTGATGCTATTTTATCGCCCCCAGAAACCTCCTTTTACTCTATGTTCCAGACGTTCTAGACGACCAATTCTCATAGCTTTTAGCCGTACCCTTATTCTACTCCTCCTATGTTCCTCTGGCGATGTAGAGGTGAATCCAGGCCCTGCAGTGCCTAGCTCCACTCCTATTCCCCAGGCGCTCTCTTTTGACGACTTCTGTAACCGTAATAGCCTTGGTTTCATGCATGTTAACATTAGAAGCCTCCTCCCTAAGTTTGTTCTATTCACTGCTTTAGCACACTCTGCCAACCCGGATGTTCTAGCTGTGTCTGAATCCTGGCTTAGGAAGACCACCAAAAATTCAGAAATTTTAATTCCAAACTACAACATTTTCAGACAAGATAGAACTGCCAAAGGGGGCGGTGTTGCAATCTACTGCAAAGATAGCCTGCAGAGTTCTGTCCTACTATCCAGGTCTGTACCCAAACAATTTGAACTTCTACTTTTAAAAATCCACCTCTCTAAAAACAAGTTTCTCACCGTTGCCGCCTGCTATAGACCACCCTCTGCCCCCAGCTGTGCTCTGGACACCATATGTGAACTGATTGCCCCCCATCTATCTTCAGAGTTCGTGCTGCTAGGCGACCTAAACTGGAACATGCTTAACACCCCAGCCATCCTACAATCTAAACTTGATGCCCTCAATCTCACACAAATTATCAATGAACCTACCAGGTACCTCCCCAAAACCTTAAACACGGGCACCCTCATAGATATCATCCTAACCAACTTCCCCTCTAAATACACCTCTGCTGTCTTCAACCAAGATCTCAGCGATCACTGCCTCATTGCCTGCATCCGTAATGGGTCAGCGGTCAAACGACCGCCACTCATCACTGTAAAACGCTCCCTGAAACACTTCTGCGAGCAGGCCTTTCTAATCGACCTGGCCGGGGTATCCTGGAAGGATATTGATCTCATCCCGTCAGTAGAGGATGCCTGGATATTTTTTAAAAATGCCTTCCTAACCATCCTAAATAAACATGCCCCATTCAAGAAATTTAGAACCAGGAACAGATATAGCCCTTGGTTCTCCCCAGACCTGACTGCCCTTAACCAACACAAAAACATCCTATGGCGTTCTGCATTAGCATCGAACAGCCCCCGTGATATGCAGCTGTTCAGGGAAGCTAGAAATCATTATACACAGGCAGTTAGAAAAGCCAAGGCTAGCTTTTTCAAGCAGAAATTTGCTTCCTGCAACACTAACTCAAAAAAGTTCTGGGACACTGTAAAGTCCATGGAGAATAAGAACACCTCCTCCCAGCTGCCCACTGCACTGAAGATAGGAAACACTGTCACCACTGATAAATCCACCATAATTGAGAATTTCAATAAGCATTTTTCTACGGCTGGCCATGCTTTCCACCTGGCTACTCCTACCCCGGACAACAGCACTGCAACTCGCCCAAGCCTTCCCCATTTCTCCTTCTCCCAAATCCATTCAGCTGATGTTCTGAAAGAGCTGCAAAATCTGGACCCCTACAAATCAGCCGGGCTAGACAATCTGGACCCTTTCTTTCTAAAATTATCTGCCGAAATTGTTGTCACCCCTATTACTAGCCTGTTCAACCTCTCTTTCGTGTCGTCTGAGATTCCCAAAGATTGGAAAGCAGCTGCGGTCATCCCCCTCTTCAAAGGGGGGGACACTCTTGACCCAAACTGCTACAGACCTATATCTATCCTACCGTGCCTTTCTAAGGTCTTCGAAAGCCAAGTCAACAAACAGATTACCGACCATTTCGAATCTCACCATACCTTCTCTGCTATGCAATCTGGTTTCAGAGCTGGTCATGGGTGCACCTCAGCCACGCTCAAGGTCCTAAACGATATCTTAACCGCCATCGATAAGAAACATTACTGTGCAGCCGTATTCATTGATCTGGCCAAGGCTTTCGACTCTGTCAATCACCATATCCTCATCGGCAGACTCGACAGCCTTGGTTTCTCAAATGATTGCCTCGCCTGGTTCACCAACTACTTCTCTGATAGAGTTCAGTGTGTCAAATCGGAGGGTCTGCTGTCCGGACCTCTGGCAGTCTCTATGGGGGTGCCACAGGGTTCAATTCTTGGACCGACTCTCTTCTCTGTATACATCAATGAGGTCGCTCTTGCTGCTGGTGAGTCCCTGATCCACCTCTACGCAGACGACACCATTCTGTATACTTCCGGCCCTTCTCTGGACACTGTGTTAACAACCCTCCAGGCAAGCTTCAATGCCATACAACTCTCCTTCCGTGGCCTCCAATTGCTCTTGAATGCAAGTAAAACTAAATGCATGCTCTTCAACCGATCGCTGCCTGCACCTACCCGCCTGTCCAACATCACTACTCTGGACGGCTCTGACTTAGAATACGTGGACAACTACAAATACTTAGGTGTCTGGTTAGATTGTAAACTCTCCTTCCAGACCCATATCAAACATCTCCAATCCAAAGTTAAATCTAGAATTGGCTTCCTATTTCGCAACAAAGCATCCTTCACTCATGCTGCCAAACATACCCTTGTAAAACTGACCATCCTACCAATCCTCGACTTTGGCGATGTCATTTACAAAATAGCCTCCAATACCCTACTCAACAAATTGGATGCAGTCTATCACAGTGCAATCCGTTTTATCACCAAAGCCCCATATACTACCCACCATTGCGACCTGTACGCTCTCGTTGGCTGGCCCTCGCTTCATACTCGTCGCCAAACCCACTGGCTCCATGTCATCTACAAGACCCTGCTAGGTAAAGTCCCCCCTTATCTCAGCTCGCTGGTCACCATAGCATCTCCCACCTGTAGCACACGCTCCAGCAGGTATATCTCTCTAGTCACCCCCAAAACCAATTCTTTCTTTGGCCGCCTCTCCTTCCAGTTCTCTGCTGCCAATGACTGGAACGAACTACAAAAATCTCTGAAACTGGAAACACTTATCTCCCTCACTAGCTTTAAGCACCAACTGTCAGAGCAGCTCACAGATTACTGCACCTGTACATAGCCCACCTATAATTTAGCCCAAACAACTACCTCTTTCCCAACTGTATTTAATTTAAATTTATTTATTTATTTTGCTCCTTTGCACCCCATTATTTTTTTAATTTCTACTTTGCACATTCTTCCATTGCAAAACTACCATTCCAGTATTTTACTTGCTATATTGTATTTACTTTGCCATCTTGGCCTTTTTTGCCTTTACCTCCCTTCTCACCTCATTTGCTCACATTGTATATAGACTTGTTTATACTGCATTATTGACTGTATGTTTGTTTTTACTCCATGTGTAACTCTGTGTCGTTTTATCTGTCGAACTGCTTTGCTTTATCTTGGCCAGGTCGCAATTGTAAATGAGAACTTGTTCTCAACTTGCCTACCTGGTTAAATAAAGGTAAAATAAATAAAAAAATAAATAAAAAATTCATCTTTCATTAAATGCAATGTCCTACAAAACCTTTCCAAGCCTAGGCCTATATAGGCTACTTGATGTAGGACTATTCACCGCAAATGGCGCGCTCCGCTCTGCGGGTGGAACAAAACCATATCCATAGCCGACTCTGGTCGTAAAGTGATGCCATGAACTCAATATGTATTTGTCAATATAGGTGCAAAATGATTGATATACTCACAGAAAGCTGTAACTTTCTGTAACTAGGACAACCGTAGTTGCTTTGAAAACTGTATTTTTTTCCCGCAATTGCATTTTGAGCAACAGTCATAAGCTTGTGCTTATTAGGATGCATCTCTCTCTTCTCCATGCGCACAGTAGTCCGACAGCGAAATAGGGGCAGGCAGAGATACTTTCATATGGTTTATTTTTTGTCAATTGCACATTACTGTTAAATCGTGTTAATAAAAAAATGTAATCGTGAACAAATAAATAACGTGACCAGCTATATTTTTGTTTACTGGCACCCTCGCGATCATCAACAAATTAGTGTCGCACTGCCAAGTCAAAGGGTCGCAAATGCGAGTGTTTTGGTCGCAGTTTTGAGCCCTGGGGGGAATTGATATAGTGGGTTATGTCACATTAGGCAATGCACCCGACATAGGGAGCTGTTATGTCACCCGTCATACACTTTGTAAAGTATGATATAACCTTATAGATGATTTGTGAAGCATCTATGTCATTCTTATGAAGACTTCAAGTATGATACAGTGTATAAAGCCGTTATCTGTAGAAGTTATTTTTGCAGTTGGACCCTCACAGTCATGATATTATTATGACATTGTAACAAACGCATTTCTCTGAAGAGCGAATGCTTAACCTAAATCAAACCTCTGTGAGAAGTCAGACCTTAGCAGGAGTTAGCACCAGTAACCCTCTCTCTGGAGTCCTGCCCTGTATGTACTCTGTATGTTCAATCTGTGCCAGAGAGCTTGGTGGACTGCCAGTGCAGGGCAGTGGAAAAGCCTGGAATCTGAGTCGGCCACAGTCTCTGCTACACAGCCCCCTTATACAACTGCAAATTAGCATAGCATTATCTGATGCTCCGAATGATCCTGTCATGGTCATTGTGTTGCTGGATTTTTTAAAATGATGTCTTGACTGTTAACTGTGCGGGATTAGTTTCGGGAAATGATGATTATTTTTGTTTGTGTAGCATAAGATTAATCAACTAATGAATATACATGCAAAAACACAAGTATTGAAATAAACACTTCTGAAAATCAACCTGTAATAGAGCATGCTGGGAAATATGATACGGATGGGTGTGGTTTTCAGAATGAATTTGTAATTTTACTCAACAATATTACTCAACAAGCTTGTTCAAATTCAGCTCACTTCGAGCAGAGTTTGTTGAGTAAACAAACTCACAGAATAACGCTGATTAAGCAATTGGTTGGCTTTTTACAGTTTGTGAGTAGCGTCATTAGGATAGGAAACATGTTATAGAAATATAAATGAAATGTGCAGTAACACTTTAGAAGTAGTATACACTGAACAAGAATATAAACGCAACATGTAAAGTGTTGGACCCATGTTTCATGAGCTGAAATAAAATATACTTTTCCAGATGCACCAAAAACTTGTTTTGCTCAAATTTGGTGCACAATTTTGTTTACATCCCTGTTAGTGAGTGTTTCTCCTTTGCTTACATAATCCATCCACCTGACAGGTATGGCATATCAAAAAGCTGATTTAACAGCATGATCATTACACAGGTGCACCTTGTGCTGGAAATACAATAAAAGGCCACTCTAAAATGTGTAGTTTTGTCACACAACACAATGCCACAGATGTCTCAAGTTTTGAGAGAGGGCGCAATTGGAATGCTGCCTGCAGGAGTGTGCTCTTCACGGATGAATCCCGGTTTCAACTGTACAGGGCAGATGGCAGACAGCGTGTATGGCATTGTGTGGGCGAACGGTTTGCTAATGTCAACATTGTGAGTAGAGTGCCCCATGGTGGTGGTGTGGTTATGGTATAGGCAGGCGTAAGCTACAGACAACAAACACAATTGCATTTCATCGATGGCAATTTGAATGCACAGAGATACTGTGATGAGATCCTGAGGCCCATTGTTGTGCCATTCATCCGCTGCCATCACCTCACATTTCAGCATAATGATGCACGGCCCCATGTCGCAAGGATCTGTATACTGTACAATTCCTGGAAGCTGAAAATGTCCCAGTTCTTCCATGGCCTGCATACTCACCAGACCCATTGAGCATGTTTTGGATACTCTGGATCGACGTGTACAACATCAAGTTCCAGTTCCCGCCAATATCCTGCAACTTCACACAGCCATTGAAGAGGAGTGGGACAACATTCCACAGGCCACAATCAACAGCCTAATCAACTCTATGAGAAGGAGATGTGTCGTGCTGCATGAGGCAAATGGTGGTCACACCAGATACTGACTGGTTTTCTGATCCACGCCCTACCTTTTATTTGAAAGCATCTGTGACCAACAGATGTATATCTGTATTCCCAGTCATGTGAAATCCATAGATTAGGGCTTAATTAATTTATTTCATTTGACTATACTGAGTTCATAGAAGGAAGTCAATCTTGTGTTGTGTTTATATTTTTTGTTCAGTGTATTTATTACTATAATATGCTACTGCTACATTGTTTTTGAGTTACAACAGTGATTCTACACCTTTTGAGAGATTTAAAAGTGCTGCCACAATCAAAAATCTTAATATGAATCCTACCATGTAACATGGAGACTAATCTATCTTGGACAGACAGCATAAGCATCAAGCATCTGGCCAAATTACGCAAAACCTGTGAATCTCCCTCCTCAACTTAACTAAGCTCACTCGAGGTCGATCCCATGTAAATATAAGGAAATCTAATGTAAAAACATGTCCAGCTCATTGTTTGTCTATGCTGTTTATTTGCATAGTGTTTAGGCAACCTTCTCCAAGTCTATAGGAAAAGACAGATCCTATGATTGGACTGGCCAGGGGTGTCCAGTAATACAGGTTATTTAAGGGGACATGTCATTTGAGTACACGTATATGTGGAGTATGGAGGGGTGTAACTGCTACAGTACCGAGCCAAGTCTGGTAGTCCGCTGACGTGAAATTCTGTGTGTGTGTGTGTGCGTGCGCTTGTGTGCTGTCGTGGAAATATTCAGTCAATAATATTTCTCAAATACCGGAGCCTGTGAGTTCAAATAGATTTTTATTACAATATAATAAAAGCTGAGCTGTTTCATTAAAACAACTCCCTTTCCAGTCCTTGGCACACACTCTTTATACAGGTTATATCCTTACGTCACACCCATAGTAACTCCTCTTTATGATTCATCCCCTCTGGCATTTGGCCACCGTTATCCTTTTTGCCTTGCACTAATTTTAGTTTGGCTTCATATTAAGGGCATGGAAACAGAGCCATGTTCTCGCCTAAGACGGGTGCATGAATGTAGGACACAGACGTAACCACAGCAACCGTAAACATTAGGCCGTAGCAATGGTACAAAAATAAAAAGACAATGTCATCCTGCTAACTCCTCAGAAATGAACACACATGTTCTGGAAAAGTTCCAATAGGCGTAACCACAGCAACAGTCAATATTAGGCTATAGCACTAGTACAGAAATAAACAGTCATGTCCACTCCCCAGACAGGTGCATGTCTAATGGTGTCTAATGACCCAGAGCACACGTACAGTGCGTTATTCTTGCTGGCTCCTCTGAAATGTATAATGGCCATACATGTTCTGGAAAATACGCAATAGTGCCTACATATCGATCTATGTGCTCGTGGAAAGCGGCGTGCCTGTGTGTGTATGTGTGTGTCCGTGGAAAGCTAGTGGAAGCAATATTTTTTTTTTAGATGGACGGACCCACAGCAAAGTACAGCAGAAGTGTGTCAAGTCCTTATCATGGAAGTTCTGTAGGTTATATGATAAACCTTGCTGGATGTGGAATTCAATATAGTCATTTCCCTGTAACCATTTCTCTGTGCCCCAGTTCAGAAGTATACTGAGGGTGTTGTGCAAGTTTTGGTGTGACTGGAGTGCACTGACGGTGACCGGTGATGCTGAATGATGTCCTCCTTTCAGCAGCCATGTTGCCCCACTCTGATGTCAGACATGCGTCACATGATATAATTCACTGACTAGCATTTTTTTTAACTCTTTTATTTTCCAATCTTGATATGCATATAGCCTACTACAGTTTCTGACTTTCACATTCCTCACTGTGCCTCCCTCTCTCTCCCTCTCTCTCTCTCTCTCTCTCTCTCTCTCTCTCTCTCTCTCTCTCTCTCTCTCTCTCTCTCTCTCTCTCCCCCTTTCTCTGGCTCACTCACTTTCCCTGCACATAACATGTACTGTAGCTCTGTGTTTCAAATCTCGTTTCTCACTCTTTCCCTTTCTCTTTCCCCTCTCTTCTGCTGACTCATATAGAATCAGGGAGGTCCGCTCTTAAAAACAGGTGACTCAATGGCACAGGAACACTGCAGAGGATAGTGTACCGAGCTCTGTCCTCCACACACGCACACACACACACACACACACACACACACACACACACACACACACACACACACACACACACACACACACACACACACACACACACACACACACACACACACACACACACACACACACACACACACACGTCTACCCTTGTCGCTCTCTGTGTGTCATATATTACACACACAAGCCAACACTCTCCCCCCCTCTCTTTCAAACTCACACACACTCACTCTCAAGCACAAGCCAACACTCTCTCTCCCTCTCTCTTTCAAACTCACACACACTCACTCTCAAGCACAAGCCAACACTCTCTCTCCCTCTCTCTTTCAAACTCACACACACTCACTCTCATGCACATGCTACACTTTCTCACCACCTCTCTCACACACATACACACACTCACGCACACACACACACATGCATACACACACCTCACATTACCTCAGACTGAGCGGAAACTACGTCCCTGTATGAGACAGTGACATTCTGCCTGCCTGAGTCTGTTGATGACCCTGCTGTCCTGAATCACAAGGTCACACCATTGGCAGTATGCATGTAAATGACAATGACACATTTGCATGGAATATGTCTAGAGGACAAGCCAGGAGAGCAAGCAGTGAAGGGAGCCATGTTACAGCACTACTCCTTTGATTGCTGTGATTGATCCAATGCTTACAGCAAACTTTGTGTCCCTGGCTAGATTGCTATTAGGGGATACTGTTGCTACATCGTATTGTTACGGCAGTTTTATGATCGCTAAGGGCTGGATTCAATCCATATCGCAGACGTTCCTCATTACATTTTAATGGTCATTTATAATTGAGCCGACATACTGTATGCAGCGTTTACCATGAATGCAGTCTCCTCGAACGCGTGAACTTTTCCTTTAAATTTAAATTAAGCTAGAACATGGATATTCCGCGATACGGATTGAATTGAACCCTAAGAATACATAAGCCATATTTGATGATGTATGAATATGGATCTTATAATACAGATACTTCCTTTGAAGGTCTCTCAATGAATGCCCTATGTATTTGGCCATGGAATCATGTACATACAGTATCTGTTGTGTTGATTGTTACACCGGATTCGCACAAGGTCTATGACATATACTCTATGTGACTGTCATCTTACTGTAGCTGTTATTAGGATTGACTAGTTCCATACATTTTTATTGGTCGTTTGCACATATTTTGCTGATGTTATCGCATTTAGAAATTAAATGAATACATTTAGAAATATCAGAACAAGCAATGTCAGTGTCCAGAATATATATATATATACACTCAGTGGTCATTTTATTAGGTACACCACCCCATTCATGAAAATTGATCACTACAACAGACAGTGAGTCACATGGCCATGGCTTGCTATATAAATCAGGCAGACAGAGAAAACCATTAGTAACACACTACGCCATCATGGATTAAAATCCTGCAGCGCACGCAAGGTCCCCCTGCTCAAGCCAGCGCATGTCCAGGCCCGTCTGAAGTTTGCCAATGACCATCTGGATGATCCAGAGGAGGAATGGGAGAAGGTCATGTGGTCTGATGAGACAAAAATAGAGCTTTTTGGTCTAAACTCCACTCGCCGTGTTTGGAGGAAGAAGAAGGATGAGTACAACCCCAAGAACACCTTCCCAACCATGAAGCATGGAGGTGGAAACATCATTCTTTGAGGATGCTTTTCTGCAAAGGGGACAGGACGACTGCACCGTATTGAGGGGAGGATGGATGGGGCCATGTATCGCGAGATCAAAATTACAGACCTCTACATGCGTTGTAAGTAGGAAAACTTGCAAAATCGGCAGTGTATCAAATACTTGTTCTCTCCACTGTACATATAAAGTGAATAAAACAGTATGTAAATATTATTAAAGTGACCAATGTTCAATTACTATGTACATAGGACAGCAGTCTCTAAGGTGCAGGGTAGAGTACCAGTGGTAGCCAGCTAGTAACAGTGACTAAGTTCAGGGCAGGGTACAGGGGGACAGCTAGTGGTGATTATTTAACAGTCTGATGGCCTGGAGATAGAAGCTGTTTTTCAGTCTCTCGGTCCCAGCTTTGATGCATCTCTACTGTCTCCGCCTTCTAGATGGTAGTTTATTGGTCACATATACAGAATACAGGGTCTAAACGGTATCGTGAAATGCTGACTTGCATCTTTCTCTAACACACACACACAAGTATTAAGTGCACACTTACATCACAGTGACTCTACTCACACACACACACGACACACACATGCACACACACGACACACACATGCACACACACTAGGGTTGGGAGGTATCCAGATTTTCATACCTTCATACCATTTCATACCGAGGTATACAGTATTACCGGAAGAGGATATAATGTCTGTGCTGTAACCAAGAAGCTTGATCTTGACATCTAGCCACTTAGCTAGCAAGTTAGCATATAGGATATAATTTATTTGACACGTCTCAGATTTATTGTAGTTATACTTAACTTATAGTTAGTTATAAGCAGTGGCATAGCCCACACTAATGCCTTTTCTTTCTCTCTCTCGCTAAAAGGGCTTTATTCAAAGGAATTTATTGGCATGGGAACATGTTTACATTGCCAAAGCAAGTGGAATAGATAATTAACAAAAGTGAAATAAATAGATTAATCAGAAATGAACTGTAAACATTATACACAACAGTAAAAGATTCAAAAGAATAGAGACATTTCAAATGTTATATTACTGGCTATGTACAGTGTTGTAAAAATGTGCAAATAGTTTAAGTACAAAAGGGAAAATAAATAGACAGATAAATATAGTTTGTATTTACAATGGTGTTTGTGCTTCACTGGTTGCCCTTGTGGCAACAGGTCACACATCTTGCTGCTGTGATGGCACACTGTTGTATTTCACCTAATAGATATGGGAGTTTATCAGAATTGGATTGGTTTTCAAATAGTATGTGTGTCTGTGTGTCTCTAATATGCTCATACATTTGGCAGGAGGTTAGGAGGTGCAGCTCAGTTTCCACCTCATTTTGTGGGCAGTGGGCAAACAGCCTGTCTTCTCTCGAGAGCCAGGTCTGCCTACGGCAGCCTCATTCAATAGCAAGGTTATGCTCACTGAGTCTGCACATATTCCAGTTTGCTTTGTTTTTTGGTTATTTCTTTCCTATGTGTCAAGTAATAATTTTTCTGTTTTCTCATGATTTGGTTGGGTCTAATTGTGTTGCTGTCCTGTTTGTGTTTGTGAACAGAGCTCCAGGACCAGATTGCTGTGCTGACTTTTCTGTGGGTTAATCTCTCTGTAGGTGATGGCTTTTTTATTGAAGGTTTGGGAATCACTTCCTTTTGGGAGGTTGTAGCATGTAACAGCTATTTTCTGCATTTGGATTATTTGTGGGTATCGTCCTAATTCTGCTCTGCATGCATTATTTGGTGTTTTACGTTGTACATGGAGGGTGTTTTTGCAGAATTCTGCATGCAGAGTCTCAATTTGGTGTTTGTTCCATTTTGTGAATTCTTAGTTGGTGAGTGGACCCCAGACCTCAGAACCGTAGAGGGCAATGGGTTCTATAACTGATTCAAGTATTTTTTTAGACAGATCCAAAATGAGATGTTGAAATGTATGTTTCTTTTGATGGCGTAGAAGGCCCTTCTGACCTTGTCACTCAGATCGTTCACAGCTTTGTGAAAGTTACCTGTGGTGCTGATGTTTAGGCAGAGGTAGGTATCGGTTTTTGTGTGCTCTAGGGCAACGGTATCTAGATGGAATTTGTATATGTGGTCCTGGCAAATATACCTTTTTTGGAATTGTTTTTGTCTTAATGAGATTCACTGTCAGGGCCCAGGTCTAACAGAATCTGTGCAGAAGAGCTAGGTGCTGCCGTATACCATCCTTGGTTGTGGACAGATGCACCAGACTGTTCTAGTGCCCTCGCCAATTCATTGATGTATATGTTGAAAAGGGTGGGGCTCAAGCTGCATCCCTGTCTCACCCCTGAAATATGTGTGTGTTTTTTTAACATTTGAACAGAAACCCTTGTTGTTTGTGTACATGGATTTTATAATGTCGTATGTTTTGCCCCCAACTCCACTTTCCATCAATTAATATAGCAGACCCTCATGCCAAATTGAGTCAAAAGCTTTTTTGAAATCAACAAAGCATGAGAATAGTTTTTGGTTTGGTTTGTTTGTTTGTCAGGTATGGTGTACAGGGTGAATACGTGGTCTGTCATATGGTAATTTGGTAAAAAGCCAATTTGTCATTTGCTCAGGATGTTGTTGTCACTGAGGAAATATAGGAGTCTGCTGTTAATGATAATGCAGAGGATTTACTTGAGGTTGCTGTTGAAGCAGATCCCACAGTAGTTATTGGGATCAAATGTGTCTCCATTTTTCTGGATTGGGGTGATCAGTCCTTGGCTCCAAATATTGGGGAAGATGCCAGAGCTGAGGATGGTGTTAAAGAGTTTAAGTGTAGCCAATTGGAATTTGTATGTGTTTATTGTATAATAAATTTTTCTCACTCTCTCGCTCACTTTCCAATTTCAGTATGCGTATAGCCTACTACAGTTTATATCTCTATCTTTCTCATTCCTCACTGTGCCTCGCTCTCTCTCTCTCTCTCTCTCTCTCTCTCTCTCTCTCTCTCTCTCTCTCTCTCTCTCTCTCTCCCTCTTTCTCATGCTGTATTTCTAAAAGCCCTGATGTCCTGCTGTCATTGTCAGTGGGGCTGATGCAGCTGCTGTGACTGTTTGTTTGTTTACCTCCTACGCCCACTTGGAGTCCATTAGTCTAACACCAGTCTGCCTGCCTAGAACTCACTGGCAGTCCCTCTTCTGAGTCTACCCCCTCATCTCTGCTACTGAGGGATAGAGACAGGTACCACTACAGGAGTACACTGTCAGAAACCTGTGTAGAGGGACTCAAGTGGAGGGTGGTTGAAATGTTAGTGTTTAGGTTGAGGGAATTGAAGGTAGTTAGTTACTGCAATAAGCATATGCACCAGACTAGGTAAGAAATATGTGGCTGATGCGTTGTATGATAAATATGTATTACGCACTATACGTTTACACTGTATGTTGTGCTGTATGTGTTCCCATTGTGATGACAACGAGAGCTTGGAGACAGCTTAAAAACCTGGAACTTGGCTGTTTCCATCCAATGTTAGACAAAACCTTCCATCCAAAGTTTTAGTCTTAAGTGCACTGCTTCAGATTAGAAAGAAAATCTAGACAATATCATATCACCAACAAAAAAATCACTATATCCATATTACATAAGCCGGTGATTCAGCCGATTCCAACGACAAACAAAAATGATCTGACATTGACTTTGTATAGACAACTTATCCCAGGGGAGGTCAAGCAAAGCCTGATGTTGCGTTAGAAGCAGCTATAAGCAGTCAGACATCTCTCTCTCTTCTCTCTTCTCTCACTCTCTCCTCAATCTCTCTCTCCTCAATCTCTCTCTTCTCTCAATGCATCAACGAGAGCCGTGGCAGACGCTCCGTCAGTCCGTCCCGATTGGTAGAACTGTTGCCAGGGAGTCGGCCGTCTCAACAACGTGGATGGAATCTGTTGTCTGTTACACTTTAGACATGAGAACAACTGCAGTATCTGAATATTTATAGAGATGGATTGTTCATATTGAGATTGTATAGCCTCACCGTTATAGCAGTGGCTATAGACTTTACAGTGGAAAGCTTGTAGCATATATTGCCTCAGTTTAATATTGCAAAGAATTTGAATGGACTCATCAAAGGGACATAGAATCATCACTGGTTTAAACAATAGCTCCCATTACAAACATTAAAAAGTGCTGCTGTGCTTTAAAACATGTTTTGTGTTATATTGTCCCTTTGTGCATATTCTCTAAAATTGTATAATTTCAGTGTTGTGTGTGTGGAGAGGAGGGAGTAGGGTTGACCTATACCATCTGGTCTATAAGCCTGCATTGCATATTCAAATACTCCAGCCTGCTATTACAAATAATCAGCACCAGCAACCAGAGTGCAGCCTTGATTAACACATTCCAATACAGTTGGTAGGAGCAGTAACAGCATTCAAATCTCCCGTTCCATAAACTTCACCTACACACTCATAACTCACAGTGCCACATAAAGACATGATTATAAAAACACACCTAGTAAAAAAAAGAGAGGGCGCTGTCAATGAGGCTTTGACGTACAGCAGCGTGCGGGCGTGGACACACAAACACACACAAACACACACACACTCTGACACAGGGCACTCTATTTGTTTCTCTCTCTCTCTCAAATATATATATATATTCAAATATATATATATATTTCTCTCTATCCCGCTCCCTCTCTCAACTTCAGAGACACAAACAGATACACACAGAGCACACGACAGCCAAACATTAATCTCTCACGTAAACATAAATCTGACTAAATTACATGAGATTTTAGTTCTGGGTTAACCAAGATTAGCCAGACAGACCGCTGGTTGATTTAACCAAGATTAGCCAGACATAGACAGCCGGTTGATTTAACCAAGATTAGCTAGAAATGGACAGCCGGTTGATTTAACCAAGATTAGCCAGACATAGACAGCAGGTTGATTTAACCAAGATTAGCCAGAAATGGACAGCCGGTTGATTTAACCAAGATTAGCCAGACATAGACAGCCGGTTGATTTAACCAAGATTAGCCAGAAATGGACAGCCGGTTGATTTAACCAAGATTAGCCAGACATAGACAGCAGGTTGATTTAACCAAGATTAGCCAGAAATGGACAGCCGGTTGATTTAACCAAGATTAGCCAGCAATGGACAGCCGGTAGATTTAACCAAGATTAGCCAGACATAAACAGCCGGTTGATTTAACCAAGATTAGCCAGACATAGACAGCCGGTTGATTTAACCAAGATTAGCCAGAAATGGACAGCCGCTTGATTTAACCAAGATTAGCCAGAAATGGACAGCCGGTTGATTTAACCAAGATTAGCGATCAATGGACAGCCGGTTGATTTAACCAAGATTAGCCAGAAATTGACAGCCGGTTGATTTAACCAAGATTAGCCAGACATAGACAGCCGGTTGATTTAACCAAGATTAGCCAGACATAGACAGCCGGTTGATTTAACCAAGATTAGCTAGACATAGACAGCCGGTTGATGGAGTTCATTTCTTTATGTTTGTTATCAGAGATGTACAAAGTCTAAATTTAGTGGGCTGTTTCAGAGCTGATGTGCTGTGCGCAGTGCTGTGTCCTCCCGTCTGCCTGACTCAACATATTTCTGGATCCCCCTCCCCCTCTCTGCCCAGGCTGGCACGTACATGCATGTCTGTAGACTCTATACCCAGCATGCTTCACTTCTCTCTGTGCTGTGGCGCGCGTGGGACTCACTGCATTGCAGCCCTGTGTGCATTAATTGGCAGAAAGACAGCAGCTCAGAGGGAAAGTGCCGTGATATGAAGAGAGGAAGAGGGGAAGAGAAAGGGGGTGATGTCTTTCCCTGTGGGGATGTGAAGTGAGAAGTTTGCCCAGTTTGGATATCTCTATTTGCATTAACTTTGGCAGGCTGGGTTGTTGTCTGGCTGGAGGGAGGGAGGGAGGGAGGGAGGGAGGGAGGGAGGGAGGGAGGGAGGGAGGGAGGGAGGGAGGAGGGAGGGAGGGAGGGAGGGAGGGAGGGAGGGAGGGAGGGAGGGAGGGAGGGAGGGAGGGAGGGAGGGAGGGAGGGAGGGAGGGGAAATACCACATGACAAGAATAACAAGATACTTTTATCTAATTTCCGATTATCTGTAATTTCATGTATTTGTGCCATCATTGCACCTACAGTGTGTATTCTAGCTGGTGTTGTTTACATTGCTAAGCAGTGAGTAAATTACCAGTGAATCTACAAGTTTTCTTATTATGCCAAATGTTAAGAGGGAAAAAAGGATTGGCACACACACACACATACACACATCATGTTGCCCACACACTAGACACTCCCTCTTTCCCTCTCTCTATCCCTCTCACTCAGTTGTTCCCGTTCATCTCTCCCTCTCTCAGTCTCTCTCTCTCTTACGTGTGTCAATCTGTGTCATGGTTGTTTTATGTTCACAGCTACCTTCACAGTCCTTAGCAGAGACACTCTCTGTACAGTAAGCTGCTGTCTAACGTTTCCCTGGGCTTTCCTCTGTCACACTCCATGACGTCTGGGGTCCTTTTTCCCGCTCTAATCCACCGACAAACAACAGTCTGGGAGACCTGCTCAGTGCCTGTCCAAAAATGCAACCAGACAACAGAGGGAGCTGTCTACCTGAACAAGCTAACATAGTGAACCCAGTGACATATCACTTAGAGAACTCGCTCACTTATGTTTAAAATCCCCCAAGAGACAGTCACAGCGTTTTAACAGACACTCCCAATGTGATACTTGCACAAACGCTAGCAAGTTTAATATTTTCTGGCATTCAGAATCAGTAGTGGTAGTGGTATGAGCTGTTTAAGTATGAGTCACATTCTCAATATGTTCTTGCATCAAACTGGAGATTTCAGGGTGAATGACAGGGCTACTTTCAACTGCACATTTCAGACAGTAATTAACTCCTTTTCTCCTTACTTTTTTCTCATTCAACTCTTATTTATTAACTTGCTATTTTTATGACGTTTTCTATTTTTTGGCCGTTGCTTAGGTTCAGATAGGAGCTGAAGTTGCTACAACGCAGTTGCCTTTCTTAGCGACGTTCCCTCTGTCTCAACACCCCCCCAACCCCCCCTCCACCCAGTCTCCGTCTCTGTTTATCTGTAACTCTACCCTGTTTTTTTTCTCGCTCCATCCCTCCCTCTCCCTGTGACATACGTATAGATGCTGCATTGATTGCACACAGAGAGCCTCCCACTCCTTTCATCATTGATGCGCTCTCTCCAGCTGCAGCAGCACTTGTTGAATTCAGCCCTGGGAGAGGGAGAAGGTGAGGGAGACGAAGAGTAAAAGGAGAGTGAGAGAGAAAAGAGGGAGGGAGAAAAGCTTTGCGAGAGGGAATGAAAACAGAGGGAGGGAGAAAAGCTTTGCGAGAGGGAATGAAAACAGAGGAAGGGAGAAAAGCTCCGAGCTCTAAGTGAGACAGAGAGCAAGATAGAGTCAGAGAGTGAGGCTTTGAGAATAAGAGAGAGCAACAGAGTGCTTTTTTCTCTCCTCCTGCTTTCTTTTCTGGTGTTGGCGCGTGAAAGCTTCATGGTGTGTCCACTCTCCTTTCCTGAGGATTGGGTTGTACAGGTCAGAGCTGTCTGCGATGGATGGGATGTGTGTGCGTGTGCGCGTGCGTGTGTGTGTTAGCGTGTGTGTGTGTGTGTGTGTGTGTGTGTGTGTGTGTGTGTGTGTGTGTGTGTGTGTGTGCGTGTGCGTGTGTGTGTGGTGTCTGTGTGTGTCCATCCATGTGTGTGCGAGAAAGAGGAGAAGAGAAGAGAGGGATGTGTGTGTGCTGTGGAGGAGGGAGAGGGGGATGACACTTTTCAGTTTGTATTCCTGGAAACCTTTCTGCAGCATTGCTCAATAATGAAACTGGCGAGTGAGTGGGGAAGCAAAACACAAAGATAAGGTTCATGGAATGAAGGAGCAGATGCAAATACATCTGGGGAGCTTGTCAACCTGTAACTGGTTGTTATTGTAAAGGGAGCTATCAAAGTTAAATATATTTGTGTCTCCGAAGTTATGTGTTTCCAGGGATAATGCATGTTTTTCCTTGCTGGCTACAGTTTAGTTTATATAGTCAATGTGAAGGGATCACACTAACGAGTGTGAATAATATGTGTCAATTATATCATTACAATGGTTATATTAACTTCTTTTTATCACTGAATTCAACTACTTTGAATTCTTACTTTGCATATTAACGGAACATTATTCATTCATGTTTTTATACCACATTTCTGCAGTTTCTATGTTTTCAGTGAGGTCATGACATCATTTAATTATTTCATACTTTACAGAAAATGTGATTTTTAAAGAAAATATTATTTTAAGAATTTCAGCTTTTTATAGTTCTGTAAAATCAAGCCATCTTAACCTAAATTGGCGTTTTACAATGCCCTCATTCAAAGGAATCGATGTTCATGTGTTTAAATAGCTTCCTCTGCCTTTTTCTCTTTCTGTCTACTTCCCACCCTCTTTTCTCTCTCTTTGTTCACACACTCTTCTCTCACCTTTCTTTTTCTGATCTCTCTCACACTTCACTCTTTCTTTCTCTCACCCCAGCCCACTCTAGCCTCTCTGTCACACATCTCTTTCACTTGTCTTTCACCTCTCTTTTTGCTCTCTGTCTCTAACACACTGAACTGTATCCTCCTTTCTTCTCAACTTTTCCAAGTTGTCTAATCCATCCCTTTCCTTCTACAGATGTCCCTCTCACTGATCTTGTCTGTGGTGACTCTTTAAAGCCCCTCTTCCTCCTCCTCCTCTTCCTCCACCACCATGTCCCAGCTGCTCCACGTGGAGATCCCCAGCTTCGGCAGCACCGTGCTGGGCTCCCTCAACGAGCAGCGCCTGCTGGGCCAGTATTGTGATGTCTCCATCCTGGTTAAAGGCCAGCCCTTTAAGGCCCACCGGGCTGTACTAGCCGCCAGCAGCCTCTACTTCCGAGACCTGTTCAGTGGCTCATCCAAGAGCCAGTTCGAGCTGCCCTCATCGGTGACTCCCGCCTGCTTCCAGCTTATATTATCCTTCTGCTACACGGGCAAGCTGACCATGGCAGCCAGCGAGCAGCTGGTGGTGATGTACACCGCCGGGTATCTTCAGATCCAGCATATTGTGGAGAGGGGCATGGACCTGATGTTCAAGGCCAACTCGCCCCACTGCGACTCCCAAACGGCTGCTATGGAGGAGCAGCAATCAGGCTCAGAGCCACAGAGTCCCAGCAACAACACCCTGGCTGGGGCAGGGACCTCCATTCTGGGGCCGCAGGGCTGGTCCCCCTCCCTGGTGCTGCCCACACGGAAGATCAAACTGGAGGGATGCGATCCGACCCCACTGGGGTTGCCCAGCCTGAGTCATCATAAGAGAGGGTCCTCTTCATCTGAGCTGGGGGGACGGCTCTCCAGGGGAAGCTCATTGTTTTACACAGGTTCGGTCGGGACCACCATCTTCCCGGGGATGCAGCCCTACCCAGTGGCCGGGGGAGAGAGGTCCAGTCCTGGGGCCTCCAGCCTGCCCACCACAGACAGCCCTACCTCCTACCAGAACGAGGATGAGGAGTTTGAGGAAGAACCGTACGACGGGATCACGGAAGAGGCCTACAGTCAGATCTATGGGCGCTCAGCCAACCCATACGGAAGTAAGTATCAACTGTTGCTGGATAATGCTGTTACTGTATATCTTTTACCTGGTATTTACCTTAGAACTACATGCTAGCAATTGTAGTTTTCTAGAAAATACTTTCCAGGACTGCGTCACATAAAGTGCTGCCCAATTCTCTGATAACCTCTTAGCATGAGAATATCCTTTGATGTCAAAGCAAAGGTTCTCTCGCAATATCTCACTTCATGAGTCAAATGAAGCAATATTCCTTTCATTTTGAAATGTAAGAATCAAAGAATATGTTGCATATTATACAGACAAAAACAGCCATGTAGAAAAATGGGGGCAATATTTAAGAAACGTATTACTAAATGTTGAGCTGGAGAATGGATCAGGTTAGTACTCTTATATCAGGAAACACATTTGATATGCAAGCGTGCCAGTTTTGTAGGCTGTCCTATACATTGTTCTTACAAAATCATGAATGGATGTGTCATAAATAATGTAAAAAAATAATCTGACTTCATAAAATGGGTTTCATATAATGGATCTTGGTGGGGAAAACCCAAAGCAATGTTGGGGGATGCATGCCAGCAAAACCACTACACAACACTAAACAATAGATTAATTGCACTATAACGGTGACAAACGGTGCCCACAAACTGCTAGGGCCTACATAAAGCTGTCCCAACAGCAGTCCCAACACCTTACCACTGTTTCACCTGGCTATCAGCTGAGCCTTGTCTGGCAGTGAAACAGTTCAAACACATTTACTGCCTTTAAAAAAAAGCATGGCTGACTTGCTTAAACAAATGTGGTTTCTACTGACAATTGAGATGTACAAACTATGTCATAAGGGGACAACAAGCAGATAAGATGCAATCTGTAATTTCGATTAATACATTAATGAGCGAGTTAGGACGAACATAGTCATAATAACTACAGTATTTGTTCTGCACTTTTGAATGTACAGCGACAGAATTCAGAACATGGGCCGTTCTTACAGTGTTCTCCCTTTACACCAAGTCAGAACCATAGAATAAATATAGGGGGCATATAAGCAGACAATGAAAGCTCTTACAAAAGTCAATGATTATATTTCTCTAAAACAGGTTACAGGCTACATGTGCACAACCAAATCAGAACAGTAGGCGAAATTAAGAGGGGAAAATAGACCAAATTATTAGGGTGAGGCACATGGACTACTGACAGCTTACTACACTACATACACTTGGTATTACTTTCTTATCTACAGTGTACATATCTCCCTGGCATATTACATCATTTATGCAGCAGCATACAAGACATTTCTGGACATACCTTATTGTACTGTGCTTACTTGGAAAAGGAAGGTGGCACGGCGGTCCTTCGTTGGACTAATTTTGTCATCAAACTTTGTCATCAAAGTCTGGCATTCTCTGGATTTATGGTGCATTCAGGACAACTGGGAGCTCTGGGGGGGGGGGGGGGGGTAGAATCATGATGATGTCAGTGATCTTCAGGTCGTAGCTCTAGAAAGAGGCCTGAGTTCCCGACTTACAATTCCGAGTTGGATGACCATTCCAAACTTATTTTCCCAGTCAGAGCTCGTTTTTTCCCCGAGTTCCCAGTTGTCTTGAACTCACTTAGGTCTGATTTCCCAGTTCCGAGTAAACAGTTGTTTTGAGAGAGGCAGAAATCATGCTGGATTGACAGTATGGCTAGTATGGCTAATGTTGAATGTTTATCATTTTAAGCTTGGAAAAGAGACCCTTAAACCCAGAATTGGTACCACACACCCACTCCACTGAATTGCAGACCAGTGATTGCTTTGCAATGCTTACAGTTAGCCACTGATTCCTTCCAAACCACTCATAGTTGAATTTGCGATTTAGAACTGGTTGTGTAATGTTTATGTCCAAAGGCCGAAGAGCATTGTTTTATCTAGAATTTCTTTCCATTATTTATCTTCATATGACAAGGATTAAAAAGGATTTACCAGTAGATTTGACTTGATTCATGATGATGACTGCTAGCTAAGAATTTGAAAGTATGATGTTGACATGATCAGTCCCAACAAAGCTACTGTAGATATAACTTGATTTTATCTGTGGCCAATGATCTTGAGCCTTCTTGGATGGGCACTTCTAATGTAACTCTATGGCAGCACCCAAGGTACTTGAATGTTCGAGCTCTACCCTTAGATTTGGCAGTGAAGCAGTGTCACCATGAGTGACAGAACACTGAGCCAATCACGGCGCAACTAGAGAACATTACCAACCCCTACGCTCCGTATTTTCCGCTGGCTGCCTCACCACCACAGAAAGCACTGAGCTAGGCATTTTGGAGCTGCATTTTGGAGCTGCCTTACAGGAATGACAGGTTGCCACTGCTTATGGGACTTTATATAGGCATTTGGGAACGCTGTATGAAGTTATACATTTTACTGTACATCGTGACCAACAACAGCTCCTTTATCACAGCTCTAATGCACACACACACTTCACTCTCCCTACTGCAGTGCTTCATATTTTTTGCTGCTCAAGGCATTGTTATTGGACAGGTTTGTCAAAGTCTAGAGTTTCAGCATTCTATCTGCAATCAGTCAGAGCACCCCAGGGTGACATTGTGGGATATTTGAGAGTGGTGTGTGTGTGTGTGTGTGTGTGCGTTTCGTGCGTGCATTTTGTGCGTGCGTTTCGTGCGTGCGTGCGTTGCGTGCATGTGTGTTTTTACTATCCTTGTGGAGACCAGAAGTACAATTCAGACAGGTGGTGACATTTTGCTGGCCCCCACAAGGAAAATTACTATTTTAGGCTTATGTTTAGGATTCGAGTTACAATTAGGGTTAGGGTTAGAATTAGGGTTGGAGTTAGGGTTAGGGTTGGGGTTAGGGTTAGGGTTAAGGGAAAATAGGATTTTGAACTGGAATCAATTGTTTGGTCCCCACAAGGATAGAAGAAGAAACGTGTGTGTGTGTGTGAGAGAGCACTTCTGGTGTGTGTGGACGTGTCTGGTGTAAGTGTTTGTATGTACAGTATCTTGAGGTTAATGGGATGTTTTTGGGAGGGAATCCAAAGTTTGAAACCAGTAACTCTCTCTCCTGTGTCCCTCAAGGTGATGATACAGCACATTGCTTATCTGGAACTTAGAATTTATTAAACACTCTTACGACTAGATAGTAGTGTGTGTATGTGTGTGACTCTCATTCTCTTTGTCATTCTGTCTCTCTGTATTTCACGTAGGATGAACGCCTCCCTCTCTATAGAAAGAGTTTATAGTTCTATCCATAACTCTTCCCTATGAATCCCTACACTACAGAGTTAACCCTCCCCCTCTCCTCACCTGTCCCTCTCCAGTCCAGGACAAGCCAGAGATGGCAGCCATGCCCCTGTCCCTGGAGAACCGCTCCTGTGTGCTGGTCCGTAGGGACCTGGTGGCCCTGCCCGCCAGCCTCATCAGCCAGATCGGATACCGCTGCCACCCCAAGCTCTACACCGAAGGAGACCCGGGGGAGAAACTGGAGCTGGTGGGAGGTATGCTGCAGGGGAGATTGATGAATAGTGCAAGGTCTCTGTTGGTCTTTGGTAAAAGGGTTGAGGTAAAAGGAATGGAAAGGGGGATACCTAGTCAGGTTGAGATTAGATCAAATGCTGTATGAAATGTTCAAGTTCAAGTTGATTTGCCATTTGTTATAAATACTTTGGAAATTGTATTCATAAGAGTTGTCACATAAGTGATGGGAATAAAGGGATACAAAATAAGTGATGGAGTGAAATAGCACTGTCAGGGTGATAGAGTACTTTTACAGCATAAATGTTTCATGAAAGAAATGAGAAGCTGGCAGAGTTGGGTTGTAAAGTAGTGATAGAAACACAGGGCAATGGAATAGTGATAGAAACACAGGGTAATGGAGTAGCGATAGAAACACAGTGTAATGGAGTAGTGATAGAAACACAGTGTAATGGAGTAGTGAAAGAAACACAGGGTAATGGAGTAGCGATAGAAACACAGTGTAATGGAGTAGTGATAGAAACACAGGGTAATGGAATAGTGATAGAAACACAGGGCAATGGAATAGTGATAGAAACACAGGGTAATGGAGTAGCGATAGAAACACAGTGTAATGGAGTAATGATAGAAACACAGGGTAATGGAGTAGTGAAAGAAACACAGGGTAATGGAGTAGCGATAGAAACACAGTAAAATGGAGTAGTGATAGAAACACAGGGTAATGGGGTAGTGAAAGAAACACAGGGTAATGGAGTAGTGACAGAAACACAGGATAATGGAGTAGTGATAGAAACACAGTGTAATGGAGTAGTGATGGAAACATGGTAATGGATTAGTGATAGAAACACAGGGTAATGGAGTAGTGACAGAAACACAGGGTAATGGAGTAGCGATAGAAACACAGTGTAATAGAGTTTTGATAGAAACACAGGGTAATGGAATAGTGATAGAAACACAGGGTAATGGAGTAGTGATGGAAACAGGGTAATGGATTAGTGATAGAAACACAGTGTAATGGAGTTTTGATAGAAACACAGGGTAATGGAATAGTGATAGAAACACAGGGCAATGGAATAGTGATAGAAACACAGGGTAATGGAGTAGCGATAGAAACACAGTGTAATGGAGTAATGATAGAAACACAGGGTTCATGGAGTAGTGAAAGAAACACAGGGTAATGGAGTAGCGATAGAAACACAGTGTAATGGAGTAGTGATAGAAACACAGGGTAATGGGGTAGTGAAAGAAACACAGGGTAATGGAGTAGTGACAGAAACACAGGATAATGGAGTAGTGATAGAAACACAGTGTAATGGAGTAGTGATGGAAACAGGGTAATGGATTAGTGATAGAAACACAGGGTAATGGAGTAGTGACAGAAACACAGGGTAATGGAGTAGCGATAGAAACACAGTGTAATGGAGTAGTGATAGAAACAGGGTAATGGATTAGTGATAGGGAAACCTATTTCACTCAGGGAGCTCTCTATCATACCACCCAAGGTACATCTGTGTTTATGACACGGGGCCAGCTGATGAACTGTCACCTGTGTGCTGGCATCAAACACAAAGTCCTACTGCGTCGCCTGCTCGCCACGTTCTTCGACAGGTAAGTCAAAGCTAGTCTAAAGGTATTGATTAATAATGACATTATTTACATGTTTTAGGTGTGACTCAGATTCAGAAGATGTTAACCTTGTCAGTATAGATTTATAATGATATGTTTCATGTGGGGTCATATTCATACTCAAAATCCTTCCACATATCCAACTTACATTTACATTCCTTGCTTTCTAAGTGTAATATATATGTATGAATGTATATTCTCAAGTCAGCATAAATCTATGGTTTGGAGTGCAGCACAGTCAGTCGTGTTGAGACATGTAATCCTATGGGTTTGGTGTTACCGCTGCCCTCTGGTGTTGGCTCTGTGTGCCTGCAGGAACACCCTGGCTAACAGCTGTGGAACTGGCATCCGTTCCTCTACCAGTGACCCCAGTAGGAAACCTCTGGACAGCCGTGTGCTCAATGCTGTCAAACGTGAGTCTGGCGCTGGTCAAATGTTGATCTTATGGAGGATAATGGTTCATGGGGATGGCAGCCTCTGTTGAATGATTATTGTTTAAGAGTCAAACTATTGTAGATGATTTGTGAGATTATGACTGAAGAGGTGTGAATTCATGGAAGTTCAAGTACATTTTAACATCACTTGTTTAAGTGTAATGTTTGTTTTATTATTTTTTTAAACAACGATCAACTATGCATATACAGTTCCAGTCAAAAAATTGGGCACAACTGCTCATTGAAGGTTTAAAAAAAAATCGAATTCTAGAATAATAGTGAAGACATCAAAACTATGAAATAACACATGGAATCATGTAGTCATCAAAAAAGGGTTAAACAAATCAAAATATATGCTATAATTTAGATTCTTCAAAGTAGCCATCCTTTGCCTTGATGACATCTTTGCACACTCTTGGCATTCTCTCAACCAGTTTCATGAGGTAGTCACCTGGAATGCAATTCAATTAACAAGTATGCCTTGTTAAAAGTTCATTTGTGGAATTTCTTTCCTTCTTAATGCGCTTAGGACATTTCAGAACTTTGAAAGTTTCTTCAAATGCAGTCGCAAAAACCATCAAGCACTATGATGAAACTGGCTTTCATGAGGACCTACACAGGAAAGGAAGACCTAGAGTTACCTCTGCTGCAGAGGATAAGTTCATTAGAGTTAACTGCACCTTATGAATTGACTTGAGACACATCTCAACATCAACTGTTCAGAGGAGACTGCGTGAATCAAGCCTTCATGGTCAAATTGCTGCAAAGAAACCACTACTAAAGGACACCAATAGAAGATGAGACTTGCTTGGGCCAAGAAACACGAGCAATGGACATTTGAAAGGTGGCAATCTGTCTTTCGGTCTGATAAGTCCAAATGTGACATTTTTAGTTCCAACCGCCGTGTCTTTGTGAGATGCAGAGTAAGTGAACGGATGATCTCCGCATGTGTAGTTCCCATCATGAAGCATGGAGGAGGAGGTGTGATGGTGTGGGGTCTTTTGCTGGTGACAATGTCTGTGTCTTTTGCTGGTGACACTGTCTACCACAGCATTCTGCAGCAATACGCCATCCCATCTGGTTTGCGCTTAGCGAGACTATAATTTGTTTTTCAACAGGACAATGACCCAAAACACACCTCCAGGCTGTGTAAGGGCTATTTGACCAAGGAGAGTGATGGAGTGCTGCATCAGATGACCTGGCCTCCACAATCACCCAACCTCAACCCAATTGAGATGGTATGGGATTAGTTGGACCGCAGAGTGAAGTGCTCAGCATATGTGGGAACTCCTTCAAAACTTTTGGAAAAGCATTCCTCATGACGCTGGCTGAGAGAATGTGAAGAGTGTGCAAAGCTGTAATCAAGGCAAAGGGCGGCTTCTTTGAAGAATCTAAATTATAGCATATATTTTGATTTGTTTAAACGTTTTTGGTTACTACATCATTTCCATATGTGTTATTTCATAGTTTTGATGTCCACTATTATTCTACTATGTAGAAAGTATTACAAATAAAGAAAAACCCTTGAATGAGTAGATGTGTACAAACGTTTGACTGGTACTGTTGACTGAGCCACAGGCAAAACGGCTACTGATTTACAAAGCTGAATGTCTTCCAACCCCCCCCCCCCCCCCCCCCCCCCTCTCCAGTCTACTGTCAGAACTTTGCGCCCAACTTCAAGGAGAGTGAGATGAATGTGATCGCCGCTGACATGTGCACCAACGCGCGGCGCGTCCGCAAACGCTGGCTGCCCAAGATCAAGTCCATGCTACCCGACGGCATGGAGGTCTACCGGGCCGGTGTGGGGGTGGCCGCTGGTGTGGGCCTGGGCCTGGCCCTGGGAGCCGCCGGACCCGGGGTGGTGCTCCCCTTCGAAACCGACTTCAAATCCCTGACCCCCTCTAGCCTTTCCCTGGACCAGAGGCTGTACCCGGAACTCAAGGACCCACTCAGGACTCACGCCCTGTTGGACATGGGCAGCCCGGGATCGGGGGTGGCTGTAGGGGAGGACGTGGACGCGGAGATCGTTGGTTCCCAGGCAGGAGGGGATGAGCAGCAGGAGGAGGAGGAGGAGATGGGGTTGGACGGTGTGGAGGGAACGATGATCCCGGGAGGCGAGGCCGGAGAGCGGGGTAACATGGCCCCGGGACAGGAAGGGGAGGAGTTTTGAGACGGCCTGATAGTGAACGGGCAGTGAATATCCCCTGACTACTGTCTCCGATCCATCCACCGCCACACTTTGTCTATCGCTTGCTATTTCTTTTGTCCTCCATCTCTTGTCCTCCTCCACGCTCCCCAAAGGGAACCTCTCAGCACGAGAAGCCATGCTTGCAGAACTTACAGTGCTGTGCAATGAACATACACACACACACAAAAACACACACACTGCAGTGTATTTTTTAGCAGGACAGGGAGTACAAGAAGTACAAGATTTTTAATGCTGAACAGACACAGGCATTGCTGGGGAACAAGCAGAATGACTTAGCGAATATAAAAAATCTCTAATTTAAAAATGGAAAAACATTACTTTACTATTTCTCCAGATTATTTTTTGTGTTCTGGTTCATCTTCAAGACCCAATTGTAGAAAACTGAACAAAGTAACACTGTTGTGTTATCATTCCCGCATAGTAGTAGAACCTGCTACATAACAGTTTCATCTATGGAATAGATCAGATAAGACTGTAAAATGATAGCCCTCTTCTTGGAATAGATAGATAGATGTATATGATCATTTAAAACACAATACAACCACACATGTGGATAATGCATTTAAAATCATCAAGTTTGACACAAAAAAAGTTTGAAAACATATCTCCATCCTCTTAAATAAATGGTTAAAACATAAACATAGTAATCCTAGGGTAGACAGTAGACCTAAACTACCAGGCATACTTGGGTTACAGATATAATAATAATGAATACATTATTGTTTAACCTGTATTGCACTTTTCAAAGGAAAGCAGAATGGGTTCTGAAAATAACATCAGTAACACTGAAGCAGCACACACTGCACTGGCTGTGTGAAAGACTGAACGTACAGTTCTCTACAGGAACAACACGGATCAGTGTATTTAACACAAATGACCATGTTCTTTCTTTAAGTGCCACGCAAATTCTTGGAAGATATCATAATGATCTCATCTCAACATACAGAGCAACAAATCAGTTGAACAATTGCATGTGGGGGAAAAACCAAGCATGTGATTTTGTGAAAGAGAAGAGAAACTTTTAACCTCTTACCCTGTTGCTTAAGGGTTGTGGTTTTCCAACTGATTGAACACTTGATCTGGAAATATGAAGGGCTTTTTTGTCTATGGATCATCCTTATACAAGATGATTTCTTCTATTAGCCAGTCAATGCAATGCCTGTGTCTTTTGGCGGATAGACTCACGTATATACACACACTGTTCCCACACACCTTGTGATTTTAACCTCTGATACAGTACAGTTGCATCTGAGACACTGACCAACCAGCTTAACAGTGTTTGCATCATTTAGCATACCTTTACAAAAAAACACACAGTATCACAATGCCAGAGACACAAACATGCACTAACACAACGCTTGCATGCAAAATGACTACAGAGAATCAACAACAACAACAGAGCCATTTATGAATCTGCATACAGAAAACAATCAGCAGTTGCCTGAAGATAGATCATTAATACTCCAAGGAGGAGGGACTGGTGTCTGTGTTTCTCTTCGGAGTCATGCGTTTGGCCTACGTTTGGCCTACGTTTGACCCAGATTAGTGTAACCTGGGTTTGGCCTTGGCCTGGGGTGGAGGCATGCTAGAGACACGCTGAGAAGAAAGGATTGACACCGACTGCAGCACCCAGCCTACAGCTTCCTTTCATCCTCCAACAACTTTTGTTGTTGTAAATTATTGAATGAAACTAATATGAGAAATTTCTTCTGGCTTATTTGAAGAGGTTATATGGAGGGTATTGATGGTAAACTTATGGAGCTGCTGAGATATGACTGTTCTAAAGAAGTAACTGACATTTGCCCCCTTATCTTGGAAGGTTTGAGGTTAGTGGACTTGGACGGGCGGTCATGCTGACGACGACAGTTCGGGAGATGAGAGACAAAATGTTGCACAGCGGCATTTTGTCGCACTTTTTCTGTTCTAGCAGTTCATTTTTGCCACAAGTAGGGAGTCTAAATGGAAGGGTTGCTTGGGGTAACATATTGATAGGCCTATCAGACACCCACGCGGTATGTATGTTATAGTTTATGAATGTGTACTTAATCTAACACCTGGTTAAAAACATGAGGTTTAATCAACTCCCAAAACAGTCATTTGAATGGACAGCCTTTTTTTGTTGTTTTCTAATTGCATGATGGGAAAGCACATCATGTTTGTTAGATATAATTGTTCTGGAAACATCTATATTTACTAAAAAACAAGATTGATCTGGTTTCAGAAACAAATCTATTTTTGTCCCCAATGTCATTCGACTACAGCTTACACTGGGCCAACTTTCAAAACGCTGGCATGCTTGGGATAACATAACAATGAAACAAGAGAGAACAAACAAGATCACATTTGCTCTTTTCCAATGCTTTATTATATGTGCCATTTTCAAGATTGGGCCAGTTGTGTTGTGTTTAATATATATATATATATGATCCTGTCGTATGGTTCTTTTGGGTAAGCTTTAGCATGGTCCTTTTTCTGTAATCAGGAGCCCAGATTTATAATTGCACTAGCTAGGAAATGAGAAAACAAATACGTTTACAAGAGTATTTTTTGAGAAATGTGACCTGCATGGAAGGGGGATGAGTGAATGGTTGTTTGAGACTGTGGGTGAATGTAAACTGTAGCACTGCTTCAGCTGGTTTCTAGCCCTGGTAGAGCATAGGAACAGTACTGTACATTAAAGTACAGGATCTTGGTGCCACAAGATACAATTATTTTCTAGCAGCTTGTACAGTGTTGCATCTGCTCATATAAAGTGGGCCGGAGAATGGAATAACATTAACAATTTTTTGAAAGAAAGGTGACCGACTTTCCGTCTTAAGGGCACTAGAGCTGCTGTGTGATTTCAATAAAGAAGGATGGTGAAGATGTCTGCCGATGTCGGTGAATACCCAAATATACAGTCAAACTTGCCATGTTTGTTGGCCTATTGATAGGTTGTTCACTTATTCTATCTACATCCCTAATAAGAAACCAATTATGTTCCTTGTTCTTTATCCCATCTATAATTAAACCTGCTTGTTGCAACTCATTAATAAGATAGGACAGATAGACGGTCTGAATACCAAGCCTGTAATATAAGTAATAAATGCTTTCTCCTTTGGTCGATTTGCATGTGCAACCACTACTGGCTCTAAGGGGAAGTGAAATGCTTTCCAGTGCAATACTGTCATCAGGTAGGGAGTTTCCTTGTGATGGGAAATGTTGATACGTGTCCTGTTCTGAAGAAGGGGCGGGGATCAGTGCCTTAATCGAGACTGCAGGGGAAGAGTGTATTGTGCTTAATCATCTGTTTGTTTTGGGACTTCGACAAATAATTAAACTAGCTTTATTAGAGTCATGATGACAGAATGGAGAGCCGGGTATTGTTTTTTATGTACAGTTCTGAATGCTAAGGTCAAATAAGTGCTGACAATAAATAGGCTTTGTTTTCACAGAATACTTTGGCAGGCGAGGTTAGAATGTTGGAACGTTGGAGGGGGCTTAGAAAAGTAGCCCTTTACTGTGTGATCCTGTAAGCTAATAATACAAATATTAAGACTCTGGTATGGAGCGATTTCAGTGTCAACAGAAATTGTATTTGAATTCCATAATTTTTTATTCGTATTAGGATATTACATTTGAATTTAATATTTTTGCATTTGTAATGCACAAATGCATAAATTGAACTTGTATTTCATGATTTGAAACTGAATTGAATGAATATTGCATTCAGTTTTAAAATTCTATTTCAATTCATTCAGTTTCAATATGGTAGATATTGCATGCATTGTCTGTTTATCAAGTTTACAAACTATAATTTCAAATTCATCAATGTTTCATATATTCAATTTCTCAGATGAATTCAGATTTAGTTTTCAAATTAAATTCTCTAAATGTAGATTCAAAACTACAGACAACATCCTTGTACTTTGCCAGCCAGGAGAGGTAGAGGAGAACAGATGCTCTCTGTGGTAAACCAAAGCTTCTGACAGGTTTCTAAAGCTAATTTTCTTCCTATGAATTTGTCTCAGCTGTTTTGGCTATAAGCTATTATAACCCCATTCCAGGAAGCTAAGACTCTCTGGAACATGGCTTCTGTTCCCGTTTATGATGAATCACAGGTGCACAGGACACGTTAAAAGGGAGTGTCATACAAAAAATGCTATTTGGTCCCCATAAGAATATAGTAGAATAGCCCTGTCATAGCTATTCTAAGGATAGCCTTTCCACTCCCTATTTCTTATTGTTCTTGTGACTGACTGGATTAGAACCAGGTCTCTTGCATGTCACAAGACTGTGTTAGCCCTCTAAGCTGAAACTCAAAAGGGATGAATTCAGGAAGCTAACACAAGTTTTAATGTGTTCAGCAAGGTTACTCATCAAAAGAGCGTGGTTCTTCGAACCACCTCAGTTACATTTCACCCCCCTTTGACCTCATACTCAGAGATCACGGTACCAATATAGCTAACTGGGTTTGAAATCAGGCCTACTGCACAACACATTCTGTGGCAAACAGAAGCAGAAGGATCTGTCCACCCCATTTAATGAGAGTGCAGCAGAGTTGGTTTGGTGATCCATGCATGTGATGAGCAACCTTGCCTGAGACCTGAAGACGTGTTTGTTTGACTGATGGGGTTCTAACCCAGGGCTCCTGTGCGCCAGACAATGCAATTTTTCAGGTCTCAGACAAGTTACTCATTATGCGAGCGTGGTCACCGAACCACCTGTCTTACACTTCACCCCCCTTTGACCTCCTCCTTGAAGAGACCCTTCCAAGTCACAGAACCAATGTCTAGGCTTTAGCTCAGCAGGCTAACACAGTCAACCCAGTAAATCACGTTACTCTTGTAATCACTATCCTTGCCAGAGACTTGAAACTAACACGTCTAACACAAACTCAGACATGTCAAACTAACACATCTTTAGGTCTCAGGCAAGGTGGCTCATCAAATGAGCGTGAACCACCAAACATGAGTAACCCGAGTTCGAGTCTCAGTATGAGCTGAATCATTGGGAAGCAGTAATGTTAAAGGAAAAATCCACCTAAAAATGATATTTTTGTATTTTTTTCAATAATACAGTACCAAAATGTTTTGCATGTCAGCTGTTAACTTTTCTTTCAAGATATTGGACTTTCAAGAAGTTAAGTGTCACTTGCCACATCATCATGATGATGCAAAATGAACTTCTTGAATTTTTACCTATAATCAAATCAAAATCTATTCAAATTTCTAGGCTTTAGCTAAATGGGCTAACACAGTCTTGTGACATGCAGGAGATCTGTTTCAAACCTTTTCACTCACAAGAGAAATATTAAATAGGGAGTGGAAAGGCTATCCTTAGAAGGGCTATGACCGGGGCTATTCAAATATATATTCTTATGGGGGCCAAATTGTGTTTTTTGTGACACTCCTTTCTTACGTGTCCTGCGCAGCCTGTGATCATTATAGAGGTGAACAGAAGGCACGTCCATGTTCCAGACTGTCTTAGCTTTCAGGAACCGGGTCATAATAGCTTATAACCAAAAAATATTCAAACGCTAGAGCCAAATTCATAGAAAGAAAATCAATTCAACATGTCACATTGGCTCTAGAAGCTTCCGTTTACCACAGAGAGTGTTTGATTCTATCTGTTCTCCTCTACCTTTCCTGGCTGGGAAAGTACCAGAATGTTGTCTCTGGTTTTGAATCTGAATTTAGAGAACTTCTGCCCCTGAACAAGGCAGTAAACTCACTGTTCCTCGGGCCGTCATTGAAAATAAGAATTTGTTCTTAACTGACTTGCCTAGTTAAATAAAAGTAAACTAAAATGTGAAAAAATGAATTTGAAAACTAAATCTGAATGCATCTGATCATTTGAATGTATGAAACTTTGATACCCTTGAAATGCTACTTTGTCAAATTGATACACATACAATTAATGCAATATCTACCATATTGAAACTGAATGTATAAATGTTGAATTTTAATATTCAATTCAATTGAAATAGAATTTAAAACGGAATGCAATATTCATTCTATTCAGTTTCAAATCTTGAAATACAAGTTCAATTTATGAATTCAATGATTACATTTGTGCATTACAAATTCAAAAATATTAAATTTAAATTAAATATCCTAATACAAATACAAAAGTATGGAATTCACACACAATTTCTGTTGACACTGAAATCGCTCCATATTCGGGACTTTAGCTCCAATCCATTTGCCTTCTTGAATTGCAGCACAGTATGTGTCAACACGAGAAACACTATACTGTGACGTTTTGCATGGGCATGCTTCTATAGGTCTAGCAATTCTGACAGGCTAGAATAGTGGCATATTATCACATACACAGTAGATTAGAAACCTTTGTTAGTTTCATGCTACTTGATCAAATAATGACTAAGTTTACTCCACTTCTTGTCAGTGGTGATCTATACTACCTGAGTAGCAGAATATTTAGTTATTGATGTTATTTGTTATTTCAAAACCACCTGAATAACATGTAGACTTGATCAATCTGAAATATATATCACACACTCAACAGTTATCACCATGAATGATCACAGACTGGAAAGGCTTTAAATGAGCCATGGAGTAGGCTACAGTAGTACAAACTTTACCCATAGGAACCGTTGTTTTTATACATTGTCTTTGTTTAATGCTTCAACCTGTTTATATCTGATTCACTTCCAGCCTGCCTTACTGCATCTGTTGTACCTAAATCTTTCCAAGCCACACAACAAAAAATTGGGTCGAAGTTATTAAGAAATTATGTTGCGCTAGAAAACTGAGTGAAACTCAGAGAATGTTGTGGCTAACCTAAAGAGAGTGAGCTCTGTTTGTGGTTGCTGAAAAGAATGCTGTCCCATATGTATGTAATATAATGTTCTAGTTTACAATGTTTACTTAGTGTAGCACTTTGCTATTTCTTCAAATAGAGGCCTAATCTGAAACGGCATTTTAGTCCAACTTGTCCAACAAAACTGTATGAACACAATGAGCAGGAAAGATTGTGGGATTGTAGCGAGTGGGTGCTGAGGTCCACCAATTTGGCAACGCGCTATGGAAGGTCTGCACACAGTAGCCTACACTGAGCTGTTAAGTGTTCCCCGTACCAACTGCTCTGTGTGCCATTTGGTTACCCAATTCCTACAGAACCCACTTATACAGTGCTCATTCCTCTAGTGTGGTGGTCATGGAAGGAGAGGTTCTACACTAACTACAGGTCCTTTCGTATGGATTGCCGATATGACAAAATCTGTCATGAAATCCCTGTGTGTTTCTTCTTCGGATCAGTGACGAAATAACAACAGGTCTTTGTTCAATGACTGTAATATAATGCATGCTGAAACATTGAGACGCCCATTAAATTAGTCCTACGTAACTGAGTCCATGATCTAGACACACCATGCAATTCATTTCAAAGGTATATCAGGCTCTTTGCTATGGTCGGCGCTGAGCCTAGGACAAAGAAAAATATCATATTTGAGTGCATTTTGTCTACCGATACAAAACCTCCTATTGACCGTTTGCATAAACCCACCCAGCTTACAGAAATTGTAATAACTACAGTAAGGCTTGAGGTATCGTAAGACTGACTACTGTAATGGATGTGCATGTGAACCTATAGACAGACTCGGAAAATAACTGCACTAAGTTTGTTTGTTTGTCTTTGAACATAATGCCAGCACTTTAGAAATAATAAAATAAAATATTCTTTCAAAATGTAAGAGTGAAGGTTGGAGGACAGTCTTAAGTCTCTGGGAGCAACCTTTAAAGCCATGTTCTTAGAGCACTGACAATCAGAACAGGGAAGACCCACCTGCACTATGGGAGATGTGTCATCAATAGCTGGGCTCCTGCTAATTCCTGCCTTGTTGCTTCCAGCTTTGCTATTGGTCCATGTGAGCTACCTACTCCAGAACGGAGGCCTGTGGCAGTGCCAACTCTGGCCCTCAGGGTTGCCTAGGCAACTGCATGTTCTCTGTGCACCTCTCTCAGCTACTGTAGATTTGACTGAGAACCTGATTGATCTAGGAACTGCTGTGTTTTTTACTCCTAAATGTCACGGTCAGGATGTGGATAGTTTAAGTTGATCCTAGAGCAGCACTTTGGGATAACTTAGCTTACTTGACAAATCTAGGCCTCTGACAACCCACAGGGCATACACTGCTTGAATCAACGTTGTTTCCACATCATTTCAATGAAATGACATTGAACCAATTTGGAATAGACGTTAAATTGATGCTTGTCCCCAGTGGGAAGTGACTTTTGACATTTGTCGATGTCTGAGAGATTGAGTTCCATTAAGCTGGAACCTGGCCGAAATGGGACAGGAGAATGGGGTTGGTTTTAATGGGGGTGGAACTCTGTGACCGCTTTATATTTGAAAAGATAATGATTCAAATGTATATGCGCCTTCTGACTCAAGCATCAATAATATATACAAGAGAAACACAAGATGCTACTTTTGATGTTGCATAAAGAACAAACAAATCTCCATTCCAAATATGTTTTTTCCTTCCACCGGCAGTTTTAGTTGAGGTTGACATTGTGTAGTTCACGAGTAAATAGATTTCTTTCAAATGCAATACTTTGAAGTCTGCCTTCTAATAAAACTCCTTACTTCAACATATATTCCAGTCTTCTTGTTTTATATTCCCCGTTTGTCGTTATTGTTCTTCTTTAAACTGGCCACTTCAACATGTACCAGTCATTGTTGAACTGGTATCAACACGAATAGAGCAATTGGCATGGTAGTCCAATACAGTGTTCAGAAAACTCTGGAAACAAATAGAAAAGGTTTCTCAAAATGATTAGTAGTTACTCTAGGTCCCTCAAATTATAATCTAGACCTCGAAGCGGTTTCACTGCTTCTTTTATTATTCTTATTCCTTCCCTCTAATCAAGGTCTGATTTAGACCTGGGACACCAGGAAGGTGCAATTCATTATCAGGTAGAACAGAACCAGCAGTACTCCCCACCTCGATCATAGGGTAAGATAGGAATACCCCTGCTCAGGTGTATCACTTTTAGTCACACAACAGTATGGAAAATAAAAAGCTATTGGGACAAAGCCAAGGCCAATGGGGGACATGATCTCCAATCGAAAATCTCCATGATCTCCAATCGAAAATCAAATCAAGAGTCGGCTTTCTATTCCTCAACAAAGCCTCCTTCACTCACGCCGCCAAACTTACCCTAGTAAAACTGACTATCCTACCGATCCTCGACTTCGGCGATGTCATCTACAAAATTGCTTCCAACACTCTACTCAGCAAACTGGATGCAGTTTATCACAGTGCCATCCGTTTTGTCACTAAAGCACCTTATGCCACCCACCACTGCGACGTGTATGCTCTAGTCGGCTGGCCCTCGCAACATATTCGTCACCAGACCCACTGGCTCCAGGTCATCTACAAGTCCATGCTAGGTAAAGCTCCGCCTTATCTCAGTTCACTGGTCACGATGGCAACACCCATCCGTAGCACGCGCTCCTGCAGGTGTATCTCACTGATCATCCCTAAAGCCAACACCTCATTTGGCCGCCTTTCGTTCCAGTTCTCTGCTGCCTGTGACTTTAACGAATTGCAAAAATCGCTGAAGTTGGAGACTTTTATCTCCCTCACCAACTTCAAACCTCTGCTATCTGAGCAGCTAACCGATCGCTGCAGCTGTACATAGTCTATCGGTAAATAGCCCACCCATTTTTACCTACCTCATCCCCATACTGTTTTTATTTATTTACTTTTCTGCTCTTTTGCACACCAATATCTCTACCTGTACATGACCATCTGATCATTTATCACTCCAGTGTTATTAATCTGCAAAATTTTAATTATTCGCCTACCTCCTCATGCCTTTTGCACACAATTTTCTACTGTGTTATTGACTTGTTAATTGTTTACTCCATGTGTAACTCTGTTGTCTGTTCACACTGCTATGCTTTATCTTGGCCAGGTCGCAAATGAGAACTTGTTCTCAACTAGCCTACCTGGTTAAATAAAGAATAATTATAAAAAATTATTTAAAAAATAGGTTAGATCACCCAAACCCAAAAATAAGATAAGATTTTATAAGATAAGATATTAAGATATTGTTGAAATTACAAGAAATTTGTTCTAAAACAGCAAAATTCCGCACTGGGCATATGCTTTGTTGAATCAATGTTGTTTTCCAATGCAGAGTTAAAGATAAGATACACATATATATATATATATATATATATATATATAGATGAATAAATACAAAGTGAATAGCAAGTAAAAATAACATGGCTATACCAGTGCCTTCAGAAAGTATTCACAACCCTTTCTCCACATTTTGTTGTGTTGCAGCCTGAATTTAAAATGTATTCAATTGAGATTTGTTGGTCCTACACACAAAGTGTGCCAAAGTGGAATAGTTTACATTTTTTTAAACAAATTAATTAAAAATGAAAAGCTGGAATGTCTTGAGTCAATAAGTATTCAACCACGTTGTTATGGCAAGCCTAAATAAGTTAAAGCACGAGATGACTACCTCATCGCTGTACTACACACATACAATTATCTGTAAGGTCCCTTAGTTGAGCAGTGAATTTCAAACACAGGTTTGAACCAAGTCCAAGGAGGTTTTCCAACGTCTCACAAAGAAATGCAACTATTGATAAATGGATAAAAAAAAATAAAAGCAAACATCGAATAACCCTTTGAGCAAAGTGACGTTATTAATTACACTTTTGATGGTGTATCAATAGAATCAGTCACTACAAAGATACAGAAGTCCTGGCCTCCCGAGTGGCGAAGCGGTTTAAGGCACTGCATAGCCGTGCTAGAAGCATCACTACAGACACTGGTTCATTCCCAGGCTGTGTCACAACCGGCAGTTATCGGGAGTCCCATAGGGCGGCACACATTGGCCCAGCATTGTCCGGGTTAGGGGAGGGTTGCCAGAGAGGAAGGAAACCGCTCAGTGATTTTACCATGAGGCCAATGGTGATGTTAAAACATTTAGAGTTTAATGGCTGTGATAGGAGAAAACTGAGGGTAAATCAACAACATTGTAATTACTCCATAATACTAACCTAATTGATAGAGTGAAAATAAGGAAGCTTGCACAGAATAAAAATATTCCATAATATGCATCCTGTTTGCAACAAGGCACTAAAGTAATATTACAAAAGACTTGGCAAAGCAATTCACTTTTTGTCCTAATACAAAGTGTTATGTTTTATTGGATTTGCCACAAACATATCTCCATATATTCAAGCATAGTGGTGGCTGCATCATGTTATGAGTATGCTTGTAATCGTTAAGGACTAGGGGAGTTTAAGGATAAAAAATTAACGGAATGGAGCTAAGCACAGGCAGAACACTAGAGGAAAACTTGATTCAGTCTGCTTTCCACCAGACACTGGGAGATTAATTCACCTTTCAGCAAGACAATAACCTAAAACACAAGGCCAAATCTACACTGACGCTGCTTACCAAGAAGACAGTTGTTTAAAAAAAAAAGTGTAGTATTGTGTGTAGATGGGGGAGAAAAATATAAAATGAATTCATTTTGATTTCAGGTTGTAACACAACAATATGTGAAATAAGGGGCATGAATACTTTCTGAAGGTACTGTATATAGGGAGTGGAAAAACATGGCTAAATACAGGGAGTACTAGTACCGAGTCGATGTGCAGTGGTACGAGGTAATTAAGGTAACTATGAACTGTACATATACAGTAGGTAGGGGGTAAAGTGACTAGGCAATATGATAGATAATAGACAGTAGCAGCAGCGTATGTGGTGAAAGTGGCTCTGGGTGGCTCTGAGTCTTTGATAAATGTTGGGCTTTCCTCTGACACCGCCTGGTATAGAGGTCCTGGATGGCACGCCGTACGCACTACCCTCTGTAGCGCCTTGCGGTCGAATGCCAAGCAGTTGCCATACCATGCGGTGATGCAGCCAGTCATGGTGCAGTTGAATAACTTTGAGGATCTGAGGGCCCATGACAAATCTTTTCAGCCTCAAATAACATAAAATGGTATTTCTCACATGCGCCAAATATAACACCTTACCGTGAAATGCTTACTTACAAGCCCTTAACCAACAATGCAAAAATGGTTTTATATTTACTAAATAAACTAAAGTTTAAAAAAAGTTACACAATAAAATAACTATAGTGAGGCTATACATAGGGGGTACCGGTACCGAGTCAATGTGTGGGGGTACAGGTTATTCAAGGTAATATATACATGTAGGTAGAGGTAAAGTGACTATGCATAGATAATAAACAGTGAGTAGCAGAAGCATAAAAAAAACGGGGGGGGGGGGGGGGGGGGTCAATGCCAATAGTCCAGGTAGCCATTTGATTAGCTGTTCAGCAATCTTATGGCTTGGGGGTAGAAGCTGTTAATGAGCCTTTTGGACCTAGACTTGGTGCTCCGGTACCACTTGCCGTGGGAAAACAGTCTATGAATAGTGTGGTTGGAGACTTTGGTAATTTTTATGGCCTTCCTCTGAGGTCCTGGATGGCAGGAAGCTTGGCCCCAGTAATGTACTGGGCTGTACGCACTTCCCTCTGTAGCGCCTTGCGGTCGGATTCCGAGCAGTTGCCATCCAAGGCGGTGATGCAACCAGCCAGGATGCTCTCAATGGTGCAGCTGTAAAACTTTGAGAACCCATGACAAATCCTTTCAGTCTCCTGAAAATAGGTGTTGTCGTGCCTTCTTCACAAGTGCGTTACTTCAAGAAGAAAAAAACGACACCTGAAGGGGGTGGAGACAGTCACAAGGACAGGTGAAACAGATCAGGGTGTGACAATACCCCCCTAGAGGCGCCACCTGGCTTCCTACCCGGGCGCATACTTGGCTGACCGGGGTGTCGACGGTGAAAATCAACAATGAGGGCCGGGTCCAGGATGTCTTTAGCAGGGACCCAGCACCTCTCCTCTGGGCCATAACCCTCCCAGTCAACCAGGTACTGGAAACCCCTGCCCCGTGGTCGAACACTCAGGAGGCGTCTCACCGTATATGCTGGCTGGCCATCGATGACCCAGGGGGGAGGGAGGGGCCTACAAACAGAAGACAAAGAACTGTGAGACACGGGCTTAATCCTAGACGCATGGAAGGTAGGGTAAATACGGAGGGTACGGGGTAACACAAGACAGGCAGCAGTGGAACTAAGGACTCTAATGATGGGAAAATGACCAATGAAACAGGGGGACAGTTTGCGGGACTCCACCCCCTTCGGGTGGAGGGCAGGTCCCGAGTGGAAAGCCACACCCTTTGCCCAATGCGGTAGCGGGGAGCTGGGGTCCGATGACGGTCCGCTTGTCGACGATACCTGGAGTTGGTCTTGAGATTTGCCGCCCGAGCTCTTCTCCAGGTACGTCGACAGCGGCGGACAAACATCTGGGCCGAGGGTACGCTGACCTCCTGCTCTTGTTCCGGGAAGAGTGGAGGTTGATACCCCAAAAAGCACTCAAAAGGAGAGAGTCCTGTGACCGAACAGGGAAGAGTGTTCCGACCTTACTCCACCCAGACCAGTTGTCGGCTCCAGGTAGTGTGGTTGGTTGAGACCAGGCATCTCAGGGTGGTTTCTAGGTCCTGATTGGCTCGCTCCGCCTGGCCGTTGGATTGGGGATGAAATCCGGAATGCCTTCCAGAACTGAGGACCCCGGTCGGGACCATGTCCATGGATCAGGAAGACGTGCTGCACCATAATCTGGGTCGTCTCCTTGGCAGAGGGTAGTTTGGGGAGAGGGATGAAGTGAGCGACCTTAGAGAATTGATCCACTACCGTCAGAATGACAGTGTTGTCATCAGACAGAGGGAGCCCAGTGTCAAAGTCCAGAGAAATATGGGACCAGGTAGTGGCTGAAGGAGGCCAGAAGGAGCTTGCCGTGGAGTCTTGTTCTGAGCACACACTCTGTGCACACGGTGACGAAGGCAGAGACATCAGGAACCATTGTGGTCCACCAGAAACGTTGTCGTTCATCCACTCATCTCCTTTGCGTATCCGAACCAAGTGGTAGGCATTCCGAAGGTCCAGTTTGGAAAAAATGGTGGCTCCCTGGAGATGTTCGAAGGCCGAGGAGTGGTAGGGGATAAGGATTCTTGATCTTTATATCATTAAGACCCCTGTAGTCAATGCACGGACGCAGGGTCTTGTACTTCTTCTCCACAAAGAAAAACCATGCACTGGCAGGAGATGCAGACGGATGGATGCCTCCAGTAGCCAGAGATTCCTCAACATACTCCTCCATGGCCTTGGTCTCTGGGCCGGATAGAGAATATAGACGACAACGAGGTGGTGTGGTACCTGGGATGAGATCAATGGCACAATCATAAGGACGGTGCAGAGGAAAAGAAGTAGGCCGTGCCTCCAGGAGGTCATGGTACTGGCTTTGCTCAGGTCCTGAGGGGAACATCTCAAGGACAGCTGTGTGCCGTTTTAAGGCAATGAGAATAACGAAACGGACTCCAACCCTGGATGGAGCCTGTGGTCCAGTCAATAATAGGATTGTTTCTGGAGCCAAGAAAATCCCAAAACCACAGGAACATGGGGTAAATCGATGAGGAGGAGCTGTATAGTCTCACTATGGTTTCTTGATACCCAAATATGAACGGGCACAGTGCTATGGGTGACTCTTCCAATAGAACGGCCATCCAGTGCCCTTGCATTCATGGGGACAGAGAGAGGTTGAGTGGGAATACCCAATTCAGAAACCATGGTAGCATCCATAAAACGTTCATCAGCCCCAGAGTTAATGAGCACTCGGAGAGACTTAGATTGGTCTCCTCACAGCAAAAGCACAAATAAAGGTGTGGGTGATAGGAATTAAGGAATTCCCAGTCTGGCTAACCAGAGTACTTGTACCGACCAGATAGAGAGGTTTCCTAATAGGGCAGTTAGCTATATAATGTCATGCCTCACCACAGTACAGACAACAGTTAGAACTCAACCTTTGTGCTAACCGATAACCGAGCTCTTCCCAGTTGCATTGACTCAGGAGTATCCAACTCACCCGTCGATGATGATTCACGAGGGGACTCAGGTGACGTCGGATCCTTTCAGAAAAACTGCCTTTGGAAACTTCTGGATTTCTTCGAAGGTGAGCCAGCCCTAGCGAATGAACAAGTGTGCCCGAGGCCAGACTTCTTCTCACTCTAGTGTTCCCTTAGACGTCCATCAATTCTAATGGTGAGAGCGATGAGGGAGTCGAGGTCCACCGGTAATTCCCGAGCAGCTAGCTCATCTTTAACCACCTCAGATAGTCTGTGAAGAAAGGTACTCCAGGCGGCCAGCACAAGGCGAAACCCAGATGCAGACACAGGAGGCAGATGGTTGGAGTCTTAGATGTTTATTGATCCAAAAAGGGGTAGGCAAAAGAATAGTCGTGGACAGACAAAAGGTCAAAACCAGTTCAGAATCCAGGAGGTACAGAGTGGAAGGCAGGCTCGAGGTCAAGGCAGGCAGAATAGTCAGTCAGGTGGGTACAGAGTCCAGAAACAGGCAAGGGTCAAAACTGGGAGGACTAGCAAAAAGAGAATAGAAAAGACAGGCGCACAGGAAAACCACACTGGTAGAAATACAAGACGAACTGGCACAGAGAGACAGGAAACACAGGGATAAATACACTGGGGAAAACAAGCGACACCTGGAGGGAATGGAGACAATCACAAGGACAGGTGAAACAGATCAGGGTGTGACACTAACAGGATTTTATCTGTAACTTCCATCCTTCTACCAATATATGTGGATTGTTTTTCTGGCTCTTACAGACTCAAGGTTGGTTTGCTCCATCAGAAGCTCCTGTCTGATTTGGACCACAGATTATTTTGTATTCATTATACAAAATTATCAACAACTTACATCCCTACATCAAACAATATACTAACTACATACATATATAGAAATATATATTTATTTATTTTATTTTTTAAATATGATCATTCCAGTGCAATTGTATTCACTCAGAAAAACATCTCATTATAATGATTCAGGAATATGTTATTATTTTTGTTATTCACTCTGGATAAGTCTTTACAAAATTGTTAAATTCAATAAAAAATATTTGGTATGGAATTCTTTAATCATTGTTTATGTATAAGGTATTTGGCAACAACAATAAAAAAACATGGGTAGTGTTCAGAAAGGTAAATAAGTATTCTGCAAGGTTTTTCCAAAGATCTATCACAGATTTACATTCATAGAACAAGTGAGTCAGATTTTCACAGAAAACGCAGATATCATCAATATCAACAAATTTGGACAATCTTATGTAGAATCTTAAAGTGCACATCCTTAAATTTGTTTGGTATACAATATTTGTAAGGGATCAATAAAGCTTTTTTTCCAGACAATGTCAGGAATAAGCATGTTCCAGAAATGTTTTCCTCCAGGCGTAAATTGATTCTGTGAATGCAAAATGTGTCTTATGTATTTGCTACAAGATTTCTCAAGTACGCCCACGCCTTCCAAACTGAGTTCTGGATAAACTCTGTGATCATCACCAAAGCTAAGATGAGTTTTCATTTGTGTAGTTAGACCACTAGGAATGGCTTTGATCACAGAAATAAACTCTCTGAAAGGTATTGGAAACCCATTCAATGTTATAAATTGTTTATATGAAAGAATATTACCCCTGTTGTTGATAAACATCAAGAACAAAGTTAATATTATTATCATGCCAGCTAGGGTAGAACAATGATGTATTCCTTACAGTTATGGTATGTCTGAATTATTCCACAAAATGTGGGGACAAATTGTGCCGGAAACACATTTTCCAGGACATTAAAGCTTGCTGGTGAAACCTAGCCAATTTAGCGGGTAATCTTTCGGGAATGTAATTATTTTTCAGTCAAAATTGAAGACCTCCCAATTTATTAAACATTGTTTGGAATGAAATAACAAATTGATTCAAACATCTATTCAACCAATTGATCTTGAAAGTGTTATTTATGTGAACAAAATCCAACACTTCCAGACTTCCTTCAGATCTTTGATTTGAGAGGACTGACTTTTTTAGTTTGTGAGACTTATTTTTCCAGATGAAGTCAAGAAATGTCTTGTTGATCTCTTTACAGGTAGAGGGATTTACAAATAAAGATCACGAGGGGTATACAAAGCGAAGACAGTCCCTCTGCCTTGGACAGAAGCACTCTCCCAAGTATAGAAATATCCCTTTGTAGCCAATTATTAAATATATTCTTGCGTTTCTTCTATTGACATAGGTAAATCGCGACCTGAGTGGAAATCATCCTCAATTACAGGGATATAATTCTGAATGTGGCAAATGTAGCTTTCACAACCATCTTCCTGAAATTGTGAGTTGTAAAACCTTCATAAAAGGAATTGACCAATGTTGATATTGTAATGGGATCCTTGCATAATACATCATTCATTTTGAGTGCCGTTAGATTTTCTTTTGTAGCTGAAACAAGTTATAGTTCATTTCTTGCTACATTGATAGCCAATATTAGACTGTTAACCACCTAACCCTCAAAGTTGCTTGGACAAGTGAGAAAACAGTCCCTCTCACATCTTGGCTTGAGATCATTTCTTCTTCTTCTTCTTCTTCTTCTTCTTCTTCTGTGAGTTTTATGGTGGACTACAACCCAAAAAGGTATATTGCCGCCACCAACATTACCAAAACAAACAAAACTCCCACTTCTTCCTTCTTTTAATTTTCCATATCTCCCTTCTCAGGCTCTAGGACCCGAGAGGGTGGTATGGCTTGTTCCAATATTCCATGTAACTCCTTCGCTGAGAAATCTTTCAGCCCCAGGAACCGCTCCGCCGCATCCACTATGGTTTCTATCTTCCTGGACCTTCTCTCCACCTTGGCAGAGCCATTAATTACCATAGCTATAAAGGCCACAAAGTCCAAACCTTTAAAATGTCAGGATCCTGCTGATGAAAGGCAATCCCTGCAGCCTGCAGTGTAGGCCTATCCACCACCATGGACTCTTCTGGTGCACCATTCAAACTCCCAACCCAACCCAGCTGCTGCATATGAAATGCTCTGTACTAACCCTGACTTTGGCCACCTCATTCTCCTTCACCCTTGTGGGGCATTTGAAAGACGTGGCTTCATGGTTCGCACCGCAATTGCAACATGTCACATTTTTATCACTTTTAAAACACATAATATGATATTTTCCACAACTTGGACATCTCGGCTTATCCCTTCTGCAAACACTTGATACACGACCAAAAGCTTTACAATGATTACATTGGTCTTGGGATAAATGCTCTGACTCTGTAGTTAATATACCCTAACTCTACTGGAGTATTTTAGATTTTTTATAACCTATATTTAACTAGGCAAGTCAGTTAAGAACAAATTCTTACTTACAATGACAGTCTAACCCAGCCAAACCCTAACCCAGACGACGCTGGGCCAATTGTGCGGCACCCTATGGGACTCCCAATCACAGCCGGTTGTGATACAGCCTGGAATCAAACCAGGGTCTGTAGTGACGCCTCTAGCACTGAGATGCAATGACTTAGATCGCTGCGCCACTCGGGAGAGACTCCATATCAAAAAACAAAAGAACAGATAGGTACTTCACTTGTTCACCATTCACCACACAATTCATCCGACATGCTTCAATCACACCAGAATATTTTTCATCTCTTCAAAATTGACTTCCCACGAGACGTCAGGTATAACCCCCTTGAGGAGGCCTGACACACACGACACTTCAAACTTGTCAAATCGGTTAAGACACAATGCACGTTCCCTCTGATCCGCAGAAGCACAAAAAATCTAAACAAGCCCACATCTCGTGATCCTTACAACCTTCACTTTACCCAGCAATCTCTCCACCAGTTTGAATAACTCAAATGGTTTATTTAAGATTGGTACTATGCTCAGCTGCTCCTCATTAAGAAACAGTACTCGATACGAAGGATCATTCTCATCACTGTACACTACTTTGCTTTGTTTTCCATTCTTTTGGATAATACTTCAATTCTCCTTGATTCTACAGCAATTGTATTCAGAATCCACTTCATCATCCGATTCCGTCATTTTTCCATCGGCTCTAGGGTTTATGATCGACAGTAATGTTATGCTGTCCCGCTCTTCTAGTCACCTTTCCCCAGTAATCTGACTGCCAAGGCCTTTTGAGATCATTTAATGTTGGATCATTGATTTACACTTCCAAATTTGAAATCATTGAAGTCACGTCACATGTGAGTTTTAGGCCGAATACTCTTGTCTGAATTGAACAAGCAAGCCAATCGCTCTGGGATGGATTATTCTGCCTTGCAGATTAATTTTGTGCGTCACTTCCTTATTGTATTTCGCAAATTCGAGCGCGGTATGATTTCGTTTCATGTGGAAAGGAAAGGCTAGAACCAGCCCGTGTATATTTCGTAAAGTTCTGTTGTAGCTGAAATAATTATATCTGCCGTTAATTTCAAAATGAGTGAAGACCCTGACTCTCCTCCCGAAAGGGAAATGAAGGTAAGGCAAACTATTGTAGCTACGTAGCTAGCAAGTTAACAAGCTTGTAGCATTAGCTTGCTAGCTAGCCTGTCAACCAGCTAGTGTTTCTGCTAGTTAGTTAGATAGCGATTTGGGGATAACCTTCCAACTGAAGTAACGTTACGTTATTGTCTGTTTCTTACTGCCCAATTCTCATAATGTTACTAGCTAGTAGTTATCCTATATTTTAGTCAAAGATGGCTAGCTAAACCAGAATCAACTAGCTAACAACAAAGTCATGAACATCAAACAACTAAACGATGTATGGATTAACAACAGTGTATAGCTAGCTAGCTAGCTAGCTAGCTGTATACATTTGGGTGTCTAACACTGACTTTCTTCAACAGTAACTAGTTTTGTCAGATCATTAGCTACCTACAAGCTAACTAGTTAGTTACATCCATTTATGAATGCTATTGTGCTCTACCTAAATAATATTGTTTTTGCTATTAGTAGCATTTATTCTAGGAGGCATTCATTCAGCTGCTAGCTATCCCAACGTAATTTATTTCCAAATCCACCTCGTCTTGTCAACAATATCTTGTTGTTAACATAGTCAAAATGGGCTTTACAGATATTAACCCTTGTGTTGTTTAATGGGTAAAAAAAGACCGCCACTATGTTTAACAGCAGAGAAAACCCCTGAAATTATATTTTTTCAACTTTTCCTAGAGTGAAAAAGTGAAACATCGCCTTTGTTCATATTTCCATGAAAGCTGTACACCACCAGGGTAGGGCTGGGCAATATGGCCAAAATATTATATCACGGTATAAAATTTAAAAAAGGATGGTATGAAGGTATTTTTAGTTTTTGAATAATAAAAGTTTTACATTTGCTTTATGGGTAGTGAGTGATCCTAGGGTGGCAACACATACATTCTAAGTGATTTCATTGAGTCTTGCTCCATTCTGGTTGTTTTATACTGTTCAATTCAACTTCAACCAAAACAAATTTCAGCATTTTTGCATTTCCTGCACTATATTGCAGTGGTGAAAAAAGTAGGCAATTGTCATTCTTTTGAGTAAAAGTAAAGATATGTTAATAGAAAATTACCCAGTAAAAGTCTAAAAGTATTTGGTTTTAAATATACTTACATTTACTTTTGATAGTTAATTGATAAAATATATTTAAGTATCAGAAGTAAAAGTTTAAATAATTTCAAATTCCTTATTAAGCAAACCAGATGGCACCATTGTCTTTCTTTTACCCCCCTTTTTTCTCCCCAATTTTGTGGTATACAATTGGTAGTAGTTACAGTATTGGCTCATCGCTGCAACTCCCGTACGGACTCGGGAGAGGCGAAGGTCAAGAGCCATGCGTCCTCCGAAACACAACCTAGCAGCACTGCTTCTTGACACAATGCACATCCAACCCGGAAGCCAGCCGCACCAATGTGTCAGAGGAAACACTGTACACCTTGCGACCCGGTCAGCGTGCACTGCGCCCGACCCACCACAGGAGTCACGAGTGCGTGATGAGACAAGGATAGCCCTGCCGGCCAAACCCTCCCTAACCTGGGAGACGCTGGACCAATTGTGCATTGCCCCATGGGCCTCCCGGTTGAGGCCGGCTGCGACAGAGCCTGGGCTCGAACCCAGAATCTCTGGTGGCACAGCAAGCGATGCGGTGTCTTAGACCACTGCGCCACCCGGGAGGCCGGCACCATTTTTAAAATGTACGGATAGCCAGGGGCACACTTCAGCACTCAGACATAATTTACAAACGAAGAATTTGTTTAGTGAGTCCTACAGATCAGAGGCAGTAGATGACCAGGGATTTTCTCTTGACAAGTGCGTGTATTGGACCATTTTCCTTTCCTGCTAAGCATTCCAAATGTAACGAGTACTTTCAGGCGTCAGTAAAAATGTATGGAGTAAAAGGTACAGTATTTTCTTTGGAATGTAGTGAAGTAAAGTACAGATACCAACAACAAAAAATATTAAGTAGTACTTTACTTTTACTTAAGCATTGTTTACTAATGGGGAATGCAGTCAGAGGCTATCAAGGTGCTTCTGATGACAGTCCCCCCAGTACTCTCTTTGCTGAAGAAATAAGTGCACAATTCAGTGCCCAACAAGTCTTAGATCTGATTTTTTTTTTAGATGTCCAGGAGGAACAAAAGAACAATGATTTAGATGTGCAGGTGGTATCTGAAGAAGAAGATGGGGAAGAATACAACCCAGAGTGCAATGCATCATCTTCAGATGAAGAAATCCCCCAAGCTGAAAGAGAGAAGTTTCTGTCAAAGAAAAACAAAATAACATGGTCCTTGTCACCATATGACAACCAGGGCAGGATGGCAGCACAACATGGCATAAGGATGAAAAGGATGGATGAGATTGACCTGCATGCCTACATAGGGCTGCTAGTCTTAGTGGCTGTGTATAGGTCCCAAGGTGAGGCTACATGTAGTCTCTGGAATGCAGAGAGTGGAAAGGGGAATTTTTGTGCCATGATGCCACTGAAAGTCTTTCACACTTTCTCAAGAGTGCTGCGATTTGCTAACCATGAGTCAAGACCTGCAAGACATGTGAGAGACAAACTGGCGGCCAAAAGAGAGGTCTGGGAGAAGTGGGTGGAGCGTCTGCCATACCTCTACAACCTTGGGCCTGAAGTAACAGCGGATGAGTAACTGATTCCATTGAGGTACATTTTTATTTTCATATCTGTAATGTAAGTGCTTTTCACAGTTAATTGTATTATGTATTGCTGTAATATCATTGATTTATGTGATTGTTTTCTGTGACACTGATACTAAATACTGATAGTAATCTCTTTGTCAAAAGGTCACCGTCCTTTCCGGCAGTATATGCCCAGCAAGCAAGCAAAGTATCGCATCAAGATGTGGGTGGCCTGTGACGCACAATCCATCTATGCTTGGAAGATGCAAGTCTACACAGAGAAGCTGACCAGTGGAGGCCTGGAGAAGAACCAGGGGATGCGGGCTGTGCTTGATGTGACTGATGGACTGAAGGGGCACAATATCACATGACCATTTCTTCAACTCTAATGAACTCAGCCAGCAGCTCCTGAAGAGGAAGATCACCATGGTTGGCACAGTTAGAAAGAACAAGCCTGAGCTCCACCCTACACTCCTCTCAACAAGGGGGAGAGAGGCCATCTCATCAAAGTTTGCCTTCACCCCACCACCACTCTAGTTTCTTACCTCCCAAAGAGGAACAAGAATGTGTGTCCTCCTGAGCACACTGCACAAAATGGCTGAGATCAGTGATTGTGAGGACAGGAAGCCAGCCATCATCCTGGTCTACAACCACAACAAAGGTGGCATGGACAACATGGACAAGGTGATTGAACTTACAGCTGCAGCAGGATAACTGCCCGCTGGCCCCTGGTCATCTTCCATAACATAATTGATGTGTCCTCATACAATGCCTTCATGATATGGAGCAAGATCAACCCTACCTGAATGCCTGATAAGCGGAACAAGAGGAGGGTGTTCCTGGAGCAGCTGGGAAAGGCACTTGTAACCCCACACATTCACTGAAGGGAGCACCTCCTCCCCACAGCACCCTCTGCAGCGCTTGTGAAAGCTCTTCAGGGGGCTGAATCTTGTCCTGATCCACCTGAGGCTGGGGACGGGCAAGAGGAGGAGATGCCAATTCTGCCCCCCAAAGAAGGACTGTAAAACAAATACTATGTGCTGCACGTGTGAGAAATACATCTGCAAAGTCCATGCACACACACTTGCATACTGTCCTATATGTGCTAATTAGTTGATAGATTTATGTTCTTCACATTTCTGTTTTGCATCTATCTTATTTATTGTTGTTTATGCACTTTTTGGCTGGGGGCAATGGTTTAAAAAATGGGAGAAGACAAGTATTTTGTAGTTGAATTCCTCATTGTACAGTATATAAGAATATATTACTATTTTGCCCAAAAAGTTCAAGACTTATTGTTTCCCTTCAATAAAATGCATTCAAAACTACTTTCTGCACATTTCTGCTACTTTCTTAGGCCATACTAGTGCTATCTCTTGTTAAAAATTTAGGTTTACACCTATGCAGTACCTTTAGCAATAATAATTATGATCCTCTACTTTAGTAAAAAATATAAAAAATAATTATGACAGATGTATTGTAATAAAATCAAGTGGTGTCCACTGATTTTAAATAAATTCTTTCTGCATTGTGAAGAGGGAAAACCCAGATATTCACAAAGTTTGAATTGTTTCTTCATGCAAAATAGATTTGGGGTTTAAAATTCAGTTAAAATGCTTTATTTTAGGGGATTAGTGAAGGTGGGTCTTTCTTTTTTTTTTTACCCTTAGAACAAGGGGAGTATACAGAATGTTAAGATTAGACAAGGGTTAAACGAGTAGCCTACATGAGACTAAATTCAGTGCCATCACAGTCATTAAGTTTTCTATTTTATGCAGGATTTTCAGTTCCGGCAAATGAAGAAAACCCGTGTCTTTGATTCACCTGATGACCTGCCGAAGGATAGGTCAAGTCTGCTCGCCATCTCCAACAAATTTGGACTGACATTTGTCGGACTAGACAGAAAGATCAAGGTGTACCTCACGGGAGACATCCTAGCTTCAGACAAAGTTGATGGAAACTCCAATGAAATAGGTACGATTTTCTGTACATTGGTCATTCTGCCTCGTACAGTTTTCCTAAGCAATGACAGTTATGGCGTGCCTTGGCCAATGTAACTTGACTTTACCTTTTTCTCTCAATCTTACTCTTTCTCAGTTGAGGGGATAGCAGCCTTAGCTGATGTTCATGTGGAGTTGCCTGTGCACAACCTGGGACTCAGCAGTGATGAGCTCACCCTGTCAGTCAGTGGCATGTCAGAAGCATCAGGCCTGTCACTGGCCTTCTATGATGTCCGCACCTTCATCAACAAGGTGATTAACTCTCATAACAACCCCCCACTGCTAATGGAGTGGTATGGTTTCGTCATGGTGAAACAGAGTTCAGAGTCCATGTTTTGATATTGTTTGAAAGCACATCAAGACTAGTCACCCCAACTTCTTCAGTTCCATATTTTTCCCACACACCTAATCCCCTCACTTCTATGGCTGCCCCCTCTCTCCAGGCCCGACCGCAGAAGTTGCCATTTGCGACTCTGCAACTGAGAGCCGGCCTGGGCATTATTGTGCAGGACCTCAAATGGAACCCGGTGCAGGTGTCCATGCTGGCCACCTGTCTGTCTGACGGCAGCATGATGGTGCTGGAGGTCACAGACAGCATCACAGTGCAGGCCCAGCTACCCGCCACAGCGGGCATCACCTGTAGTAAGTGTGACATAGTGTGTAATAACTTTGAGGACTACATTTTTCATGTAATTGGAATTTTATACAATTTGTTTTCAATTTCTGTCATCTTCTCCCTTAATACAGTATGCTGGAGTCCCAAAGGAAAGCAAGTAGCAGCAGGAAAAATGAATGCAACAGTCAGTCAGTATACTCCAGTAAGTCTGTACTAACAACTCTCAGTATAATACATTAACAATGTTAGACACACTTATTATTCCTGTGAAGTCTGGAGTGAATGATGTATTTTGCCCACAGGAGGTTGGTGGCACCTTAATGACTGGAGCTGAAATAGTGGAATGGTATTAAGTACATCAAACGTGTGGTTTCCAGGTGTGATTTATATTGATTATGCCCTGGTCTAACTCTGCTCTCCTGAACAGGGGCTTCAGGAGAAGAAAGTGATCCCCTGCCCAAGCTTCTACAGCTCTGACAACCCTGTCAAAGGTAAACTTGACACAGATCAGGCTGACCTGAAGTAATAAACCTGAAATTGAACATTTCAGTGCCTTTTATTTTCCTGCCTGATAACCTCAATTATATGTTTTCTTTGTGTTGTCCTTTTTCTGTCAGTGCTGGATGTGCAGTGGCTGAGTACGTTTGTGTTTGCCGTGGCATATGCAGCAGCCGACGGCTGTCCAGAAACACCTCCTGAACTGGTGGTGATCTCCCTCCCTGTGAGTAGCACCAGATGTCATGCATCTGAATGATGATGAGATCATTTTGCAGTGCTAATTGTTCATTGTTCTAATATTAATAGGGTCATTTCACTCTGACTGAAATGTTTTCTCTCCTAAATGATCATTTATGGGTTTGCCTTTTTCATTATTACTGAAACCATTAACATTTTGATATGTCAGACAAAGACAGAGAAGAGGGAGGAGAGGTACCTGAACTTCAACGACCCTGTGTACGGCACCTGCACAGAGAGACAGCACCACTACTTCCTCAGCCACATAGAGGACTGGTGAGACGCTCCTCACTCTGTATTCTGCCCTGCCTGTCTGCAGATATTTTTTATTTTCTTGTTTGTAGAAAGTGGCTTTTGTATGCAAACTCAGTTGGTATAAGCTCTGTTCCATTTCCCTCTGGCTCTCAACTTCAATGTTTGAGGAACAGCTGTGAGGTTGGTGAATCACTTATGCTCATTGTTATTTTTTCTTCTTTCAGGGATGTTGTTCTTGCCGCATCAGCAGCCTCCATTGAAGTCAGTGTCATCGCCAAGCAAGAAGATAAGGTAATATTTGTCAATCAGGCTTGATTCTCACTCTGGGCCTTAGAAACTAAAGCAGTTCAAGGTTGATGTGGATTTCAGATATCTTTGTGCAGAACATAGTCTCATCCATTGGACAAGACATCACCTTAGCATCTTCTGATAAATGATTATGGAGTAGTAAATCAAAGGCCAACTGATATTGATCAATTGAGCCCCTGAGTGTCTGTTGTCATGTAACCTCGCTGTGCAATGTGCTTCTGTGTTGTTCAGACCAACTGGGAGCTGTGGCTGCTGGAGGATGCCAGCAGGGGAGAGCTGCCTGTCTCTCAGAATAACGACGACACGCTGCCCCTGGGCATGGCCATCGACTACACCAGCCAGCAGGAGATCCACATCAGTGAGTGGTTGCTGCTCTCTCCCCTTCCAGCTTTCCACATTCTTCTGACCCCATTCCAAACCGGTCACTTTCTCCTTGATGGATTTGTAATTCTCCCCTCGCTGAATGAAAGGACTTTGCCATATTGTTACCAGTTCATTCAGATCGAAGAGTGTGGCTTAGGCAGAAAGGGTCAAGCAAAAGAAGCTGGTGAACCATTTGGAATCAGCTGATATTTTTGTCAACAATGTAGGGTTGACCCCATTTCGTCGACTGGTCGATAGGCTGATGGTCGACCAAGATTTCTTTACTCGAGCTTTAGCAAAAAAAAAAAAAAAAGCAAGACACCTGTCTGAGTGGACTGATCCATTGTGGAAGCCGTGGGGATGGCCCAGTCCATCAGTCTAAGACATGTGCTACTGAAATTGTATATTGTTATACTATGTAAGAACAATGGTGCAATACAAATACAAATTATATTATTTTATAACAGATGTGCTTTCTCCCGCGTTGGATAGAGGTCGCTGTCTGCGGTTCTGAAACACATCGGTGCACTTGAATTGGCACCTTTTCCTAGACCATGTTGCAATGTGCATAATAGCATATTTAACCAGCATATTGGTGTGGAGAACAATGCGCCGGAGGCAACAGCAGAGTTAGAAGATGAGAAAACAGCCCTTGTCTTAATTGTTTAAGAAAAGTGAGGAGAGACTTAGAAATGTCCTTGTTTTTGAAAGAAAAGCACATTTTTTTGGTTCATTAAAATAACATCAAATTGATCAGAAATGCGGTGTAGACTTTGTTAATGTTGTAAATGGCAATTGTAGCTGGAAACGGCAGAAAAAAAAAAAAAAAGGAATATCTACATAGACATTGAGGCCAATTTTTAGCAACCATCACTCCTGTGTTCCAATGGCACGTTGTGTTAGCTAATCCAAGTTTATCCTTTTAAAAGGCTAATTGATCATTAGAAAATTTTGCGATTATGTTGGCATAGCTGAAAACTGTTGTCCTGATATAAAGAAGCAATAAAACTGGCCTTTAGACTAGTTGAGTATCTGGAGCATCAGCATTTGTGGGTTTGATTACAAGCTCCAAATGGCCAGAAACAAATACCTTTCTTCTGAAACTTGTCAGTCTATTCTTGTTCTGAGAAATGAAAGCTATTCCATGTGAGAAATTGCCAAGAAAATGAAGATCTTGTAAAACTCTTGTGTACTACTCCCTTCACAGAACAGCGCAAACTGGCCTTAACCAGAATAGAAAGAGTGGGAGGGTCCGGTGCACAACTGAGCAAGAGGACAAACAAGTACATTAGTGTCTAGTTTGAGAAACAGACGCCTCACAAGTCCTCAACTGGCAGCTTCATTAAATCGTAACTGCAAAACACCAGTCTCAACGTCAACAGTGAAGAGGCGACTCCTGGATGCTGACCTTCTAGGCAGACCAAGATCCTTATTTTAGTCTGGGACAGCCCTACAACCATTCCAGGACAAGTTATAGTGGAGTACTCTTGTGATGGTTAGTGTCTATCAATTCCCCATGACATATATCACCAGTAGTAGCCGACATTTACCGTTAATTCCCATAATTTCTAATCTACAATGTTTGTTTGGTTATGGTAATTTCTCTTCGTGCATTCAATATTAACAGTGTACAAAACATTAAGGACACCTGCTCTTTCCATGATAGACTGACCAAGTGAATCCTGGTGAAAGCTATGATCCCTTATTGATGTAACCTGTTCAATTTTCTTCAATCAGTGTAGATGAAGGGGAATAAGGAAGGATTTTTAAGCCTTAAGACAATTGAGACATGGATTGTGTATATGTGCCATTCAGATGGTGAGTGGGGAAGACCAAATATTTAAGTGCCTTTTGAACGGGGTATGATTGTAGGTGCCAGGCGCTCCGGTTTGTGTCAAGAACTGGACCGCTGCTGGCTTTTTCACGCTCAACAGTTACCAGTGTGTATCCACAATGCTCCACCACCCAAAGGACATCCAGCCAACTTGATACAATTGTGGGAAGCATTGGAGTCAATATGGGCCAGCATCCCTGTGGAACGCTTTTGACACCTTGTATATTCCATACCTCGACCAATTGAGGTATGGGGGGCTGCAACTCAATATTAGGAATGAATTCCTAATCTTTGGTATACTCAGTGTTATTATTATTATTATTATTACTACTAATACTACTACAGTAGTTTTACCGTTCTGATTGTAGGAAAGTAAAGTATTCAGACCACTTGACTTTTTTCACATTTTTGTATGAAAATTTGAAGTGTACACCCTTATTCTAAAATGGATTCAATTGCTGGTTTTCCCTCAATCTACACATAATACCCCCCCAAAAATACACCCCGTTTTCTCCCCAATTTCGTGGTATCCAATCGCTTTAGTAGTAGGGCCCGGGAGAGACGAAGGTTGAAAGTCATGCGTCCTCCGATACTCAACCAAGCCGCACTGCTTCTTAACACAGCGTGCATCCAACCCGGAAGCCAGCCGCACCAATGTGTCAGAGGAAACACCGTGCACCTGGCAACCTTGGTTAGCGCGCACTGAGCTAATTTCAGGTCTCCAGAGATGTTTGATCAGGTTCAAGTCTGGGCTCTAGCTGAGCCACTCAAGGACATTCAGAGACTTGTCCTGAAGTTACTCCTGCATTGTCTTGTCTGTGTGATTAGGGTCGTTGTCCTGTTGGAAGGGAACCTTCGTCCCAGTCTGAGGTCCTGAGCAGGTTTTCATCAAGGATCTTTCTCTACTTTGCTCCGTTGATCTTCCCTTGATCCTGACTAGTCTCCAAGTCTCTGCCGTTGAAAAACATCCCCACAGCATGATGCTGTCACCACCATGCTTCACTGTAGGGATGGTGCCAGGTTTCTTCCAGATGTGATGCTTAGCATTCAGGTCAGAGTTCAAGAGAATCTTGTTTCTCGTGGTCAGAGTCCTTTAGGTGCCTTTTGGCAAACTCCAAGCAGGCTGTCATGTGTCTTTTACTGAGGAGTGGCTTCCGTCTGGCCACTCTACCATAAAGGCCTAATTGGTGCAATGCTGCAGTGATGGTTGTCCTTCTGGACAGTTCTCCCATCCCCACAGAGGAACTTGAGCTTTGTCAGTGACCATCAGGTTCTTAGTCACTTCCCTGACCAAGGCCCTTCTCCCCCGATTGTTCAGTTTGGCCGGGCGGCCAGCTCTAGGAAGAGTATTCCATTTTAAGAATGATGGAGGCCACTGTGTTCTTGGGGACCTTCAATGTTGAGGAAATTTTTTGGTACCCTTCCCCAAATCTGTACCTCGACACAATCCTGTCTCGGAGCTCTACGGACAATTCCCTCAACCCTCATGGCTTGGTTTTTGCTCTGTTTTTGCTCTGACGTGCACTGTCAACTGGGGGACCTTATATAGACTGGTGTGTGCCTTTCCAAATCATGTCTTGTCAATTGAATTTACCACAGGTGGACTCCAATCAAGTTGTAGAAACATCTCAAGGATGATCAGTAGAAACACCTGATCTCAATTTAGAGTCTCATAGCAAAGTGTCTGAATACTTATGTAAATAAGGTATTTCTGTTTTCTTTTCTTAACCTGTTTACGCTTTGTTGTTATGGGGTATTGTGTGTAGATTGGTGATAATAATTTTTTTAAACCAATTTTAGAATAAGGCTGTAAATGTAACAAAATGTGGAAAAAGTCAAGGTGTCTGAATGCTTTCCGAAAGCACTGTATAGTTGATTTTATTAAAACACATAGGGGTTGTCTATATTTGGAAAAAATATACATTTGAAAATTTCTACCAATCGATTGGTTGAAAGAAAACACTACTCTCGTCTGTGAAGTTTTTTTTTTAAGCACTGCAATGTTCTCCTCCTCAGTGTCAGTCAGTAGCATTTGGTATGCGGCGCTGGTTTGCACGTTCTTTTTGGCAGCTTTTTGGCAGCTGTCAGATGAATAGTGATAAGCTACTGTCTACTGTCTCGGTATCTACTGGTATCTGGTATCTGATGTTGCTGTCTGGGCTCCCTGCTTAAAAGACTCCACCAGCAAACCAAAATATCAATTTGAGTAGCATTTTTAAGTGATTGTATTCTGATCAAACCCTGTCTCGAGAGACCTAGGCTGTATTGGATAGAAAGAGAGGGGATGGAGGCCCACGTTCATTACAATGACTCGGACGAATGAGAGAACATCAACAAACAACAGAACCAGACAAGCATGTCTGAGAATGCTGATGAGGTTTACCTTGAGCTTTACAAACTGTTCTCTCTCTGGAGAGCAGTCTCAGGCAAGCAGACTCATTATTTGTCTCATCACACTGGCTTTAGTGCTGGTTTTTCTCCAAGTGCTCTGGGCTTTGTTTCTTACTAAGAATTCAAGGTCTCTCACGTCTCACAGCAATATAGCAATTCATATGCTCTGTCCTTGTACTTGCCTCGGCTTTTGTTAATGTCCTGGGTACTTGTGTGTGGGTGTGCATCTTCCATGAGCTTCAGTGTGTGTGTGTCTGTCTGGCTGGGTGTTTGCCTTTTTTGTTTCAGTTAAAGTGTGTGTATTCCTGTGTGTTTCTCTCTTGCTACCAATAGTTATACTTAGTTAGTTATACTGGGCGGCAGGGTAGCCTACCGGAAGGTTGCAAGTTCAAACCCCCGAGCTGACAAGGTACAAATCTGTTCCTAGGCAGTCATTGAAAATAAGAATTTGTTCTTAACTGACTTGCCTAGTTAGATAAAGGTAAAATAAAATAAAAAATATAAACAAAATACTGTACTTGATGTCTCTTTTCCTCGCTATGTCACTACAGCCGATGAGAAGACTTTGCCCCCGGCGCCCACTCTGTTGCTGCTGTCTACAGACGGAGTGCTGTGCCCCTTTTCACTGCTCAACTTCAACCCTGGGGTCAAGCAGCTGGTCGCTGCCCCCACCAGCCTGGCCCTGGACGGAGAGAGACTGCCCCCTGCAGGTCTGGAGGACCTCCAGCTTTTTCACATTTAATATTGTGTATTTTTTTTCTATCTCACTGAATACATTTGTCTTATGAAACTTGCAATAACTATACTACTATCATACTGTAAAGTATTTATAATCGTGTTTTGATAGGATCCACTAAAAGCAGCTCTCCTCTCTGCATTGCAGGATCTGCAGCTCCCCCACCCCCTTACCCTACCTCCTCTCTCCCATCAGCCCCGGCGGCGTTCCCTCCGCTCCGCCTCCCCTTGGCCACCACACCAAACCCTCCTCCCCCTGCCTCTGTTTCACTGTTCACCGCAGCCCCAGCTCCAGCCTCCTCATCCGGCTTCTCGTTCTCCATGCCCCCCTCTTCCACTGCTCCCCCCGCCTTCTTTCTGGGGGGCTCTACGGCCTTCAGCGCGAGCCCAGCCTTGGGCACCTCGGGTAGCTTCTCCTTCTCCTCCAAGCCCCTGACAGAGACCCCAGCCGCAGCTTCGGCCTTCTCCGTCAGTGCCCCCAAACTTCCAGTGGTCGAAATGGCTCCAGTTCCGGCCCCCACTCCAAAGCCCATCCCCCAGCGCCTGGCCACCGCCTCCCCCATCATGGTGCTCCGGGGCACCCCCGAGCCAACCACTCTCGCTGTGAAGATGAACCTCAATGACAGGTGAGAGGTTGATATAAGTACCTGAATAACTTTGACTGTTTACAGCCTTTTGTAGGCTTGCTGACCAATTTCAACTCAGTTAAAAACAACTCCGTTAGGGTCTCAACTTACTGTTGAGAGTTCAAGTAATAGAATACACAAGGTGCAGTTTTGAAATTTGTTTGTGCATCAGCAGTAACTTAATTAGCCCATGTTGGCAAATTAGTTTTATTTAATTTGTTATTTACTTATTTATTTACTGTTAAGTTAGTCTAGTGGCCCGCTATCTAAACTTGTAGTAAGCATGGATGAATTACCGACTGGGGTGGGGCCCATTGATCATCAGTTATCATCCACCCTATTGCAAAATGTGTAGATTTGCATGAAATGAGTTATCAAATTGCTAAATCTTCTCTCCACCCCCATCGCAAAAAATCTTTCAAATATACTTTTTATCCTCTTTGATGTCATGAGGAGTGTCACAGAAATATTTTGTTCGCTAGGTGGTGGTGGGGGGGGCTGAATTTGATATTTTATTAGGATCCACATTAGCTCTTGCAAAAGCAGCAGCTACTCTTCCTGGGGTCCACATAAAACATGAAGCATAACATAATACAAAACATTAATACACAAGAACAGCTCAAGGACAGAACTACATTAAAAAAGTGTAAAGGCACACAGCCTACATATCAGTACATACACACAAACTATCTAGGTGAAAGAGAGGAGAGGTGTTGTGAGGTGTTGCTTCATCTGTTTTTGAAACAAGGTTTGCTGTTTATTTGGGCAGTATAAGATGGAATGGAGTTCCATGCATTAATGACTCTATGTACGCTTTTTGAATTTGTTCTGGATTTGGGGGCTGTGAAAAGACCCCTGGTGGCATGTCTGGTGGGGTAAGTTTGTGTGTCAGAGCTGTTTGTAAGTCAACACATTTAATCTTTCTTATTAAAAGAAGTGATGCAGTCAGTCTTGTATTTATATCAGCCCTCTGATTACAATGAAGAACAAGATGTGCCACTCTGTTCTGGGCCAGCTGGAGCTTAACTACGCCTTTCCTTGCAGCATTTGACCACATGACTGGACAATAATCAAGAAAAGACAAAACTACAGTCTGCAGAAATTGCTTTTTGGAGTATGGTGTCAAAAAAGCAGAGCATCTCTTTTTATTACGGACAGACCTCTCCCCATTTTTTGGTCAAACACCATTTTAAAAAAAGAGTTTACTAAGAGCTGGCAGAAAACGTATAGGTCTGCTGTTAGAACCAGTAAAGGCCCCTTTACCGCTCTTGTGTAGCGGCATTACTTTGGCTTCCCTCCAGGCCTGAGGCTGAAGACTTTCCTCTAGGCTCAGATTAAAGATATGACAGATTGGAGTGGATATAGAGTCAGCTACCATCCTCAGTAGCTTTCCATCGAAGTTGTCAACGCCAGGAGGTTTGTCATTATTGATCGATAACAATAATTTTCCCACCTCCCACACTAACTTTACAAAATTCAAACTTGCGATGCTTGTTTTTTTTATGAATACGATGGCTCACTGTTCGTTTGCCCACTTTGCCAATGAAATAATAATTAAAATAATTGGCAACATCAAATGGTTTTTTGTTTGGGCCTGATTCGATGAAAGATGGAGTTACATTTCTCTTGCTGCCCATTTAATGTAAAGTGCTCAAGTTTTTTCACCATCTTTCTTTATATCATTGATCTTGGCTTCATGATACAGTTTCTTCTTTTTGTTGAGTTTAGTCACATCTTTTCTCAATTTGCAGTAAGTCACCCAGTCAGATGTGCAGCCAGACTTATTATCTGCTTCTTTTGCCCCATCTCTTTCAACCATACAGTTTTTCATTTCCTGATCAATCCATGGAGCCTTAACCCTTCTAACAGTCAGTTTCTTAACAGGTGCATCTTTTAATAATATTTGGAGAAGCAATTTCATAAATTCGTCAAGTGCAGCGTCTGGATGTGGGTACGCAGACCCACGAGCCACTGCCGGCCCCTCATGATGAGTTCTGTGTTTTATGGCCCCTACCCCCATCAAAGTTGTCCATCCCTGACTTAGATGTTTGTTGGCTGGCTTAGCTAGATATGCTTATGTTTCTGTCCCTCAGATTCCTGGCAGTAGAGACCCCTGCTGCAGCTCCAGCCTCCCAGCCCTTCTCCTTCAACTCCACACCTAAAGCTGCCTTCTCTGAGCCCAGCAGCCATTCCGCTCCTCTGCCCATAGTCACCAAGTCTGCAGCCATGCCAGGTAAGGAGAATAATAAGCTTTGTTTATACAGCATAATTCATACAGCTGTACAGTGCCTTCAGAAAGTATTCATACCCCTTGACTTATTCCACATTTTGTTGCAGCCTGAATTCAAAATTGATTAAATATAAACATGTTTTCACCCATATACACACAACACCCCATAATGACAAAGTGAAAACATGTTTTTAGAAATGTTAGCAAATTTATTGAAAATTAAATGTAATTTACATAAGTATTCACACCCCTGAGTCAATACTTTGTATGAGTACATTTGGCAGTGATTACAGCTTTGAGTTGTCTTGGGTATGTCTATCAGCTTTGCACATCTGGATTTGGGGACTTTCTCCCATTTTTTTCCCTTGCAGATTTCCTCAAGCTCTGTTGAGTTCGATAGCGAGCGGCGGTGAACAGCAATCTTCAATTCTTTCCGTAGATTTTCAATGGGAATCAAGTCCGGGCTTTGGCTGGGTCACTCAAGGTCTTTCACATTCTTGTTCTGAAGCTGTCTGCTTGAGGTCATTGTCCAGTTGGAACATGGATCTACGCCCCCGGTCATTTTTTACACTGAAGCAGGTTCTCATCAAGGATTTGGCTCTATTCACTGTTCCCTCTATTCTTACCAGTCTCCCAGTGCCTGCCGCTGAAAAGCATCCCATTGCACGATGCTGCCACCACCATGATTCACGATAGGGATGGTGTTAGACAGGTGATGAGCTGTGACAGGTTATCTCCAGAAATAGAGCTTTGCATTCAGGCCAAATGGTTTATAAAAAATCTCATCAGACCACAGAATCTTTGGCCTTATGCTCTGAGTCTTTCACATGCCTTTTTGAAAACTCCAGGCATGCTGTCATGTGCCTTTTTCTCAGGAGTGGTTTCCGTCCGGCCACTCTCCCATAAAGCCCAAAATGGTGAAGTGCTGTAGAGACTCTTGTCCTTCTGGCAGATTCTCCCATCTCTGCCAAGGATAGCTGTAGTTCTGTCAGTGGTCATTGGGTTCTTGGTCACCTCCCTGACCAAGGTCATTCTTGCCTGGTTGCTCAGTTTGGTCGGATGGCCATCTCTAGGCAGAGTCTGGGTAGTTCCATATTTTCAATTTCTCAATGCTAAAGAACACTGTGCTCTTGGAAACTTTCAACACTCTAGAAATGGTTTCATAACTGTCCCCAGATATGCCTCATTGCAATTCTACCTTATTGATCTACGCACAATTCCCCTGACCTCATGGCTTGGTTTTTGCTCTGACATGCACTGTCAACTGTGGGACCTTATATAGACAGGTGTGTGCCTTTCCAAATCATGTCCAGTTAATTGAATTGTCCACATGTGGACTCCAAGTTGTAGAAACATCTCAAGGCTGATCAAATGAAATTGCATGCACCTGTGCTCAATTTGGAGTGTTAAAGGGTTGAAGTCGGAAGTTTACATACACTTAGGTTGGAGTCATTAAAACTTGTTTTTCAACCACTCCACAAATTTCTTGTTAACAAACTATAGATTTGGCAAGTCTGTTGTGTCATGCACAAAGTAGATGTCCTAAGTAATTTTTCCAACAATTGTTCACAGACAGATTATTTAACTTACAACTCACTGTATCACAATTCCAGTGGGTCAGAAGTTTATATACACTAAGTTGACTGTGCCATTAAACAGTTTGAAAATTCCAGAAAATGATGCCATGGCTTTAGAAGCTTCTGATAGGCTAATTGACATCATTTGAGTCCATTGGAGGTGTACCTGTGGATCTATTTCAAGGCCTACCTTCAAACTCAGTGCCTCGTTGCTTGACATCATGGGAAAATCAAAAGAAATCAGTCAAGACCTCAGAAAATAAATTGTAGACCTCCACAAGTCTGGTTCATCCTTGGGAGCAATTTTCAAACTCCTGAAGTTACCACGTTCATCTGTACAAACAATAGTACGCAAGTATAAACACCATGGGACCACGCAGCCGTCATACTGCTCAGGAAGGAGACGCATTCTGTCTCCTAGAGATGAACGTACTTTGCTGAGAAAAATGCTAATCAATCTCAGAACAACCGCAAAGGACCTTGTGAAGATGCTGGAGGAAATGGGTACAAAAGTATCTATATCCACAGTAAAACGAGTCCTATATCGACATAACGAAAGGCCGCTCAGCAAGGAAGAAGCCACTGCTCCAAACTGACCGAAGACAGGGAATTTGTACTAAAATTAAATGTCAGGAATTGTGAAAAACTGAGTTTAAATGTATTTGGGTAAGGTGTATGTAAACTTCTGACTTTAACTGTACATTTGCACCCCAAAAATGTGACATGTTTTCACTTTGACATTATGGGGTACTGTGTGTGGTGGGTGAGATTAAATAAATTAATGTTAATCTATTTTGAATTCAGGCTGTAACATAACAGAATGTGGTGAAAAGTCAAGGGGTATGAATCATTTCTGAAGGCACTGTACTTATTTTTTCAACATTAGCATCTTTATTGTTTTGGTTTGTGATATTGTTGATATCCATTCTGTCTTTCTGTTTCAGGCCCAGTCCAAACCGGTACACCCCCCACGGTTGTACAGAAATGTTCCCCAGCCACCCAGACAAGTGCACCCACACCACAGGTACTAAAACATAATCTGCCTTTTCAAATAAATAAGATATTAGACCAGCAATCAATGTCTTGTAGTACAGATCATAATAGTAGAGACAAATGCAGTGTCTCGAGACATCTGTCTGTTTGCCGTCCTCTAGGCAGCGCTGAGTGTGAATGCCCTGGAAAGGCAGCTGCAGCAGAGGAAGGGCTCAGACCCAGTCATGGCTGGAATACTGGAGGAGGTAACAGATTAATCCAGTAGTATTTCTCTCAAACTACTGCTACTTAATAACTTTTTTATTTGATTATGAATCCTATTTATTATCATAACCACACACATTCAGTGGAGTTAACCCACAAAGGAATCGAACCCAGCACCATGCTCCAACCAATTTACGCAATATGGGTCTTGCTATTAATAATGTGTGACGTTGGTATAAACATTTCAAAATACTTTGAAACAACAACAAAACATTTTTTTAATGCAGTTCCAGTTGTGTACTTGGGGGAATATATTTGCAAAATGGCCCATAATTCCACCTTTACAACATGGGCCTAGAACTATACATCCTTTAAGCAGGGTTCATACAGACAATAACTTTTAGTGATTTTTTTTTTTCAAGCTCTTAATTTATGTTTTCAAGGACTTCAATGTTATAAAATTGTATAATTTATATAATTATACATATAGGGCCTAATATAGACCCCCCCCCCCCCAATAAGGCATGCAAAAAGCAGGCCTAACCAATGTGTTGATGTTCAAATTATTATTACATTACGAAATATGTGAGAATAATGTCGACTTCACTAAATACACTGAAAGAAAATGCAACATGCAACAATTTCTAAGATTTTACTGAGTTACAGTTCATATAAGGAAATCAGTAAATAGTCCTACTGTATTTATTTCAATCTATGGACTGGGAATATACATTTGTTACACATTTGTTACATTACAGCCTTATTGTAAAATGTATTAAATAGGTTGTTTTCTTTCATCAATCTACACACAATACCCAATAAAGATGTATTTTTATTTTATTTTTAATATTAGCAAATTTATATGACATTTACATAAGTATTCAGACCCTTTTACTCAGTACTTTGTTGAAGCACCATTGGCAGCAATTACAGCACACCTGTATTTGGAGTTTCTCTCATTATTTTCTGCAGATCCCCTCAAGCTCTGTCAGGTTGGAATGGGAGCGTCTCTGCACAGCTATTTTCAGGTCTCTCCAGAGATGTTAAATCGTGTTCAAGTCCAGGCTCTAGCTGGGCCACTCAAGGACATTCAGAGACTTGTCCTGAAGCCACTACTGTGTTGTCTTGGCTGTTTAGGGTCGTTGTCCTGACCTCCTGTCTGAGGTCCTGAGCGCTCTGGAGCAGGTTTTCATCAAGGATCTCTCTGTACTTTGCTCCATTTGTCTTTCCCTCGATCCTGACTAGTCTCCCAGCCCCTGCCACTGAAAAACTTTCCCAGAGCATAATGCTGTCACCACCATGCTTCACAGTATGGATGGTGCCAGGTTTCAGACAGACATGATGCTTGGCATTCAGGCCAAAGAGTTCAATTTTGGTTTCATCAGACCAGAGAATCTTGTTTCTTATGGTCAGAGTCCTTTAGGTGCCTTTTGGCAAGCGTTGAGCGTATTGCCAAATTGCCTAAAATGACATTGGAGGTGATTTATGATAGAGAAATTCAAATGAAATTCTCTGGCGACAGCACTGGTAGACATTCCTGCAGTCAGCATGCCAATTGCATGCTCCCTCAACTTAAGACATCTGTGTCATTGTGTTGTGACAAAATTGCACATTTTCAGAGTGGCCTTTTTATTGGCCCCAGCACAAAGTGTACCTGTGTAATGATCATGCTGTTTAATCAGCTTCTTTATATGCCACACCTGTCAGGTGGATTATCTTGGCAATGGAGAAATGCTCACTAACAGGAATGTAAACAAATTTGTATTCAAAATTTGAGACCTTTTGTGCGTATGGGATATTTGATTTAATCTAATGAAACATGGGAGCAACACTATACTTGTTGCATTTTATATTGTTGTTGAGCGTAAATTGGATGCGTGCCGATTTTTCTGGAGCCTATGTGGCCAACGCAGGCACATATAATAAAACCATGACTTGCTGTAGCATTAATCTCACCATTGCTGTTTTTATAATGAGAAAGTGACCAAAAACCAGGTTCCTTTTTTAATGGAAGGATTTGTATGTATGGCCAAGTTGAAGCCAACATTAATGTTGTCCTCATAATAACCACATGGTTTTACTGCAACAGAGTAGCACAACACCCTTCATATGAAGTGGCGGGAAACAAATGAAAGTGGTCACATCTCTCACAAAAACGGATAAAGACTGAAAGCAAGGACAATTATAAGGAGAACTTATAAATTGGTTACAGTAATTACAAGGACTTTTCAAACACCTATCTGAGGACATGTCTGATTTTCAAGGTTAGCCTTTTGGAGTACTTGAATTTCTGAGCTCCAAGTTCATGTAGGCTACTTCAAGACCCTTGTATTGTTTCTAAAATTACCGGTGTAACATGGACACCAAAATTTATTTTTCATGTTATTTAATTACCATGATTTTGTGAAGAAGCCCACTAGACAATGTAATTATATCCAGGGTAATTAAGCATTGTGTTGTGCAGTAGTCTATTCTACACAATTGCGCACAGTAGACTCGGCGTCCAATCCAAGGCACAAGAACGTATGAAAACATGAACTCGTTACCTTGATGTCGAACGAGACCTGACTAAATAAAGCAAACAGTTATTCAAGATCAGTTCATTAGGGATATTAGATCCAACGTGGATCCAGGCACAACTGTCCTCACCAGTGTAAAGAATGAGACTGCAAAATATTCTGGACATTCCTCATTAACACCTTATTTCCAGCACTTCCAGCAGGGCTGTTGCGATGCATGCGCTATCACATCAGCTGTTTGTCACTGGACTATCAATAAGAAAATATCTTCCTGGATATTTGTGTGAAAATAGCTCTACACCAAATGCTGTGCAACAAATATTGTGCATAATTATTGAAGAACCACGTTCATGACTGTATTGATTTAGGTTTTAAGTATGAAGGTAAGGTGACTCGTTTAGAAGACACTTGTTCAATGGCTAATTTGACTGATTAATGCCTAATATAATGATAATCGACAACTTGCACTGCCATAATTGCAAGGACTGGAGAGTAATGTTTTATCACGTGATTTTAGACACATCCGTCAAGACACCAACCATGGGAAAGGGTTAAACAGCGTTTAAATCAACACTTACATTTAATTGAATATAGCTGGCTCCCCCCTTTATATCTTAATGTATTGACATAAAAAATAAAATGGCAGATTATCAACAGCTGTAAGAAGTTGTCCAGTGTAGGAAATCCTCACATGTACCAGACTTTATAGAAAGACCCATATGGTTTATCAATGTAGCTTCATGCAGGTTGTGTTCCTCTCAGATCGCCCACTTCCAGAAGGAGTTGGATGACCTGAAGGCACGCAGCCACAAGGCAGACTTCAGAGTGGGCACCACAGAGGAGATGAAGGAGCTGAGGAAGGAGTCTGAGGACCTCCACGTCTTCACCCTGGAGATCAAAGACACCACTGAGGTACAGTACGGATTTGATTAGATATTATTTCAGAGATAAGGCCCGCGTGAGTCAGAATATGCAGCTCTCTGTAGTTGCCATTGTTAATTAATGTACCCAGTCGTGTCAAATTCAATCAGCTGCATTCAGGTGGCCCATGAACTCACACCCCCTGGTGTTGCCAGGTCTATGTCAACAAAATTTGACATTTCAACTTAAGTACAGCCACCTAGACCTTGTAGGCTCTTACCATGTGTATGTGTGCTTATTCTCCCCAGTCTCTCCACGGGGACATCAGCACTCTGAAGACCACCATGCTGGAGGGCTTTGCCGGGGCGGAGGACGCAAAGGCCCAGAGTGAGCTCAACAGACACCGGGGCTACCTGCAGCTGCTGTACAAGAAACCACTGGACCCACGCAGTGAAGACCAACTCAAGGTAAGCCTCTGGATAGATAAGGAATGGATGGTTAGATGTGTATATCGAACTTTTATCATTCCTCAGGGTGGATGTGGTAGAAATGTCAAAAGCAGAACACCATTGAATATCATTCACCGTGTAGAAGACCTTTTGTTGGACCGTCATTTATTTAGGTTTTTTCTCCCCATAACCAGGAGATCCGCAGGCTGTACCAGTATGTAAAGTTTGCTGTGGAGGATGTGAACGACGTGTTGGATCTGGAGTGGGAGAAACATCTGGAGAAGAAGAAGAAACAGAAGTGAGTGAGAATTCTCTTTCACTTCCTATGTCAATTTCCAATTGTCATTGTATGTTTCCTTTCTAACCAGTTTCCTCTGTCTCTCCCAGACACATGATTGTCCCAGAGAGGGAGGCTCTATTCACAGCCCTGGCCAACAACCTGGACATCATCAACCAGCAGAAGCAGAGGCTGGACACACTGGTCAAAGACCTCCACGCCCTGCGGCTCTACAACAAGACTGCAGCCTGGAGCACTCCTGCCCCCAGCCAGCCCTGCCATCCTGCTGCTACCACCCCCACTGAACAGGGGTATGTACAAGGGTGTATACCTGAAATACAATGGGCAGATTTATTGTAGCATGAGGATCTGTTTAGAGGCAGTAAGTTTTATTTAAAAAAAAATAATTATATCAAATTTTTCACTGGGGTATGTGTGTTGCAAAGTAGTGTTTTTATTTATTTATGCATAGTGGCTTAAAAATCAATGGTCACTTATGAATTACCTCTGTTTACTAGTTTGGACAACGAGCTGGAGAGTTTGAGGGATGCACTCCTGAAAGCCAGTCTGGAGACCATTCCCAAGACCACCTCGAAATCGCCAGGCAAAATACTTACATTTTCCAACACTTGTCACTGTGTTATCTATTGTGCTTGAGTGATGTAAATGTAATTTGACTCCTTCAACTTCTGCAGCCAAAATGTCTCCGATGAAGCAGTCTCAGCTGCGTAACTTTCTCTCCAAGAGGCAGACACCACCAGTCCGCTCCACCGCTCCAGGTACTCCCAACACCAACACACAGAACACAGTGACCAGTGCTGAGCAGTGAAGTATAAGTAACGTGTGGCGTTTACCCCTCCTGATTGTCCTCTATCTTTCCCCAGCCAACCTGTCCCGCTCGGCCTTCCTCTCTCCCAAATACTACGCGGACCTGGACGATGTGAGCTCCACCTCCTCCCTGTCTCAGGCCCTGGACCCAGAATACTCCCATTATTTTGCGGAGGAAGAGCCTGAGCCTGCCCCCCTCCCCATGCTCCCCCTCTCTATGCCCCGCCACCCCACGGTGGTACGCACCCCCTCCATAGCCCCGGGGTTTGGGGCCATCCAGTCCACTCCCTTCAGCAAGGTGCGCCAAGGCCTGGGCCTCAGCCCCATCATGAGCCCAGGTAGGAAACTATTGAGCTTATTTGACTTTTATTTAACCAGGTTGGACGGAGAACAACAGGTAATACAACTCTGCTCTTGTGAAGTAGTATGTCATTTATATTGTATGTTTTACCCTCTAGTATCAACCGTCAGGTCACAGAGAGGACAGCCAACCTTATGTCAAAGTGCTGTACTATGTGGATTTAAGAGGGCTATTCTGTAGTACACTAAGTCATACATTTTTTCTCCAGTTCCAACCAATAAGATCAACATGGGAGGTGCCGACAGCACGGCACTAGCCACTAAGACAGTGAAGCACGGGGCCCCGCCTACTGAGAAGGCCACACCCGTCCACCTTCCTGCCCAACAGGCTGCTGCCAAAGCCGCTTTCCTCAGACAAATGGCCAATCAGAAACCAGGTAGGTGGGTTGCAGTTAATGGGAAGTACATTGCATTTGTGATCGTTTTTCTGTCACTGTAACAACATACAACGTTGCCTTGAGACCTATTATGAAATTTATTGACATTTTTTATTTTCTGCTCTGCAAAGGACATGGACTGAGGGACCTGTTTCTGTGTTGTGACCATGTTACCGTAACAGTATAACGTTCTAGTTTGAAAAATGAACAAGCTAGGAAGAAACTTTCATTGTTAATCTCGCTACAATAAAACAGTTTGAAGACCGGTAGAGCGTCTTCTGCTCACTGTCGGTTCACTTTGAACAGTAAAACTCAATGCTATGTTCATACTCAGACACCAGGGGGAGACAAAGACCTCAGGATCAGAGGTGAACTGACAGCCTCATGACTTTACTATGCAGAATAATGGTTGACAATAGTTTAATCAATAAATTCAATTATTACATTAAATTATTTAAACAGTACGTTTTAAAGTTTTAATCAATTGAGACTATTCGTCTGAATATAGTGTACATCCGTCTGTTGGTAACCCAAAATAACATGACCGGTATGATTTTGAATTGATTGAATGAAAAGGTGACAAAATAAGTGCCTCTGGTTGTCCCAATGTCAGTTGTAATGTCAGATTGTCATTGATGTTTCTTCTTTGTGGTCAACCAGCAGTCAGTGGCTCTCTGACAGAGTCCACCCTGAAGACTGTTCCTCAGGTGGTCAACGTACAGGAGCTCAATGACAAAGGATTGCCACCGCCTGTCTCCACTGCGATCAGGTAATCCATCATCATCATCAATATTACTATCCCTTTTCATCAGGGCGTCACCTTGGGTCTAGGCTCAAGAATGCTTGGCACCTTTTCTGATTACAATTCCCAAAAGGTAGAAAGAACATTAAATTAAACAAAATATTATGTACATAAGAAATGTGTACAGTGAATACATTTCATTAGGAACGGGCTGAGTGGATCCTATCTAATATCGTTACAATAGTTTGCTGATTCCAATTGAACCATTACTGTAAAAAACAACCTACAGTCCACATAACTACTGTACACTGCAGCTTGTTTTTGTTTGTCTAATTTTAAAACTTCTGTGTGCTGCAGTGTTAGTCTGCTGACAGTGCTGTGACCCTCAGGGTCTGCCACAATGACTGTCTCTTTAAAAAACAAACATGTTTTTAAAGGCACGGAAATACAAAGTCTCTCTTTGTAGTCTAATAAACGTAAGGTGTACAGTATATACTGTATTTTAGTTTGAACCATGCAGGGTCTTCTGATAGGCAAGGCTTTAAAATTAGGTTCTGCTGAGGGCTAGATTACTCCATGGTGGATGGAGAGAGGGGTTATCGCTATTTTAGCTTGGCGAGGCAAATTTACAATGACTCGCTGATGCAGAAAGAGACAGCTACACACACAAATAAGGGCGATAGAAAGAACAGGGTGAGCGGGTGTGCTGTACAGACAGTGACAGGACTAGACTGGTGCTGCATGAAGGGTCCGTGTGTGTGGGGGATGGGCACACACATGGGCAATGGACCGTGTTATAAAGTGTGTGGGTGAGTGAGTTTACGTCCTGAGGGACGAGGGCCCACTTCAGCACGAGCATATGCTGGTTGTGTGTGTGGGGCTGCATACTGTACTTCAGTGTACAGTGCGAGTGGTTCCCAACGATGCAGAGAGAAATATTTTACAAATGATATAACACAAGGGAAAAAATACACAATGAGTAACGATAACTTGGTTATATACACGAGGTACCAGTACTGAGTCGATGTGCAGGGGTACGAGGAAATTGCGGTAGATATGTACCTACTGTAGATAGGAATAAAGTGACTAGGCAACAGGATAGATAATAAACAGAAACGGCAGCGTATGTGATGAGTCAAGAGTTAGTGGAAAAACAGTCAATGCAGACAGTCCAGGTAGCTATTTAGTTAACTATTTAACTATGTAGCACTAAATAGTTAAATAGTCCCTGCCATTGGTGATAAAAGGGCTGTTGATGACATCTGTGCATGTCATGTCAATACCAGAGTGACTAAGGGGTGCCAGGATGGACAGATGTTGGCACAGCCCTGTATAACTGTTCCCATAAAGTGACAGAGGGAGAATGTCAACGTCCCCAATGTCACAGTCAGACTGGAGGGAGAGGGGCCCTTTTAATTGGCACCATCAGCAGTTTGTTTTTATAATAAATGTTATTGGGGGAAGGGGTAAAGGAAAGTTCATTTTATGCTTAAGTGCCGATAAGAAATAAATGCACACGTTCTGTTCTTTCTAGATAATATCTGGTATTTCGGAATGAAATTGTTTGACTGCACCAAATGTCAGTTTATTCAGAAGACCTTCCTTACTTACACATTTTTTGAATAGTTGTTAGTCTTACATTTGAGTGTGAAATGCACTTTACCCATCATCCTTATCTAGGGAGATCCTCTTTCTCTCTTAGTCTCACCCTGGTCCCTTATTTTTTTCCCCATGACATCACATTAAATCACCCATAGCTAATAGTCACCCATAACAACCGGTCTGATTACTTCTCAGACGAGTTATATGCAGGAACAGCCTGTCCTGTCTTCACTGCAGTAGTGTTGTCCTGCCCCAGCCACGGTGTGGAACTGGGGTGGACAGTATAGATTATCAGAGGCGCTGCTGCCAGCCAGATGCCAACATTCCGGACAAAGAATGGGATTTGGTGTATTGGGGGAAACACAGCCGCAGCAGTATAGGGTTTTCTCTCACACAACTTCTCTCTCTAACTCCTCTGTCTTTTCTGTCCTCCGCTCTCCCATTCTTTCCCTGTCTCTCTCTTTCGTGTCACGTCTGTCATCTAATGGCCTTTTACACACACACACACACACACACACACACACACACACACACACACACACACACACACACACACACAACATGACTTAAACAGAGCAGAACACCTCAAAGCATATAGCCAGCTGTAGCATCCTTCCTATTAAGATTTACTTCAATTAATTCATTTCATTTTATCCGTGGGTGGTCTTTCCATTTCTAGGCTTCAGTGGCTGTGTGATAGAGTTATAGTGTGTTAGCAGCAGGAACATTGCACTGGAGAGGGTGGTGCCTGGCCTAGCCTGCCTGGCAGTGATGAAGCCGGCCAAGTTGTAAACCTAGGTTGATACATGGCAGTGCTTCTAAATGTCTGTTGGTGCCAGGTTACAATGCGTGCGCGTGTGCGTACTTATGTTTGTGCTTGACCTCTAGTACCAAGGAAACAGCAGACAACAGCAGAGCGCTCTTCCATCTCTCTGAGTTAATGCATGGGAAAGGCCTGCCCATGCAACTTTGATGGAGAGATACTGAATAATTGACAGTGTGTGTTGCTGACTCAAGGCAATAGGTCCACACTGCACAGGGGGAGTGGTCAACACACAGACGCCGCTCACCAAACGGACATGTTTGTAACTATGGAAATGTTGTAGCAAAGAGAACTTGGCCCTGTTCCTAAACAACTCCTAGCCCCCACCTTTGCAGATCTGAAAGAATAAGATGGGTATAAGCAAAATGATGGAGGTTCCAATTGAAGACCATTTCGATTACACCTTTCCAATTCCTGCAGTGTGTGGGAGCTCTGTTGTGTCTGGTGTTTGAGTAGTTCTAAAATGTATAGCTTGCTTCAATGTTTGCTGACTACTACTGTTATGTAGGCTACTCCGGTTCCTGCACAGTACTGGCTGACGGGGAGAGCCTGCACTACCTCTTTCTCCCTGGAGGGGGCCCTGTTGTCAATGAGATTTCAGTGGCCATTCCTGGCCTGACTTGGGCATGCTTGAGTAAGTGGGGGCTCAAGATGACAGCATTGGTACCTCACAGTTCAAACTCATCAACGTTTGATTGAACCTGTCACAGGTTCAGCTGTTACTTTACACTACACATCCTCCTCTCTACTAACTCACTGGCCTTAGCGGCTTACATCTGTAGTGGAAGATCTAGGATCTGTAGCGCTTCCCATTAGCTTTTTGATCACCTCTTATCTGTCAGGCCTGTTCAGTGTGCCTGTTTCTTCTTTTGTTTAGTGCTTAGGCCATTTCTTCAACACACACATTCCTTTTGTGTGTGTGCCTGTGCGTATTGATCGATGCGGGCTGCCCAAGGCCCTGTGGTGATGCGGTGCTCATACTGATGCAGCACTGAGACGGCCGTGAGTAGAGTTGCTGATGAGCGGAGTAATCATCCCCAGCTCTGCCACCTGCTCTGTGCCCCCTCATCCAGAACTACAAGAACCAACAGACAGACACCCACATTGAAAGAACCACTAAACACACACTTAACCCAAATATTATGCATCTATACACATATATACATACTCATCACCACTACCTACCTCATAGGAAACACACAGTCACTTTACCAAATACACACACCTCCACCAGAGAGAAGATCCACTATATCCCTAGTCAGGTTGATGTTCTCTGATGTGGAGTCCTAGCTTATTGGAGGTGAGTCCATCACATGAGATGAGAGCCATCAGCCCTGGTTCGTGTATGTGGGCCTCAGCCGAGAGAAACTGACACAAGCTAGGCGGCTTTATCAGGTCACTGCCTCCATCACATCTGATTCACTGCCGGCAGAGGCTAGCAATCTGAGTGCATCTTTGTCTCGCCATCCCCCACGGCACTCACTGCCCCAATCTCCCTCTCTTTTATCACCTCTCTCACAAACAGCTCCCTCTCTGTCCTCTATCTCCATCCCTATTCATCTTTAGTTCTCCCATGCCTCTCTCCCAATCGGTCACTGTCTGCCATGCTCTCTTTCCTTCTCTGCCCTCTCCCAATGTCTTTGCCTCCCTATCTCACCCTTGCTCGTTCTCTAACCCTCTGCCACCGTTTCTCTGAGAGGATGTAATTGATGGTCCTCACTCTCTACTAGGCCTTGCTCCTCTATTGTGATGCGGTTGAATATTTTGGCAGGATTCTCCCTGGGGCCATTTTCCAAATTAGCCCTGCTCACAATAACGAGTCCACCACAGCCAGACAGTCTGATAGGCGGCTTATTTTAGAGATGCATTCCCCTGCCAGTCGGTCCCTCAGACACAACACTGGGCCTGTATTGTGTCCATCCACGCCAGTATGGTTTTGGTTCAGGTTGTCTATAGTCTGTCCATGGCAGTGGTTGATGTTGAAGAATATTTAGTAAGGCAGTGCAGGCCTATTGTTCTATGGCTTTTGTCTTCTGTATTCTATCCACTACTGTAGGTATCGTACATGGCCTTGGCTTTTGTCTGGGATGAGACTATCCTTGGGTTATGCAGCGTGTTTGCAGATGGGGTAGTAAATTATAGGCTGATGCAAAGCGCTGATGCACACACTCAAACACCCCAATTAATCACTTGTGGCGTGAATAGCAATCACACCTCAGTTGTAAGTGTGTGCATGTCTCCTCATCACTGACTTGTATTCGTTAACTTTCGGAAAGCAATTCCTGATGAAATGGGGTGGAGGAGATGAGAAATTAGGCTGTATTTGAAATGTGATGTATGCTTTGAATCCAACTCGTTGCGCACGGTTCTTTTTATTTCCTCTTTCTCCCTCTCTCAGCTCCTCAGTCCCAGCCCCGGTCGGTCAGGTTGTTCAGCAGGTTTTGGCTACAGTGGCCAACACCAACCAGGCCAAACGAGTGAGTATCAGCAGCCCGTATGGCATCCTCCCAACTGTCAAATCCTGTGAACTACATCACACTCCCTTTAAGCCAGCTGTCTGGGTATTACTAGCTAGAGGCCTCATTTCTCCCTGCTCTAAGAAAGTCAAGGTAAAACGTCACCAACTTGCAGACTGAACCAACTGAATACACGTGCAAGAGATATTCACCTACAACCGGAGGCAAATGGAAGGTCAATAGAAAGTTATTGTTTATTTATAAATACCAAGGAGTTTCATCTGTGTGCTATCAGTGGCCGAATATCTCTCCTACACCCCATCTCTAAGAACTCAGCAACTCTGTGTAGTTCCTGGAGTTCCAGTGTAGTTGGCTGACTGCTGGGCTGCGTTGTTATGGGTTAGAGTGCACAGGGCTGTGAAATGCCCCAGGTTCCTCCCATGTCCCAGCAGTGGATCGATAGAAGTGGCAACTGGGTGGGAACTGAATCATGCAGGGGAACTCTTACACACATCACACCCCATTCCGAAGCAGGTTCAAGTTTACGGGAAGACCCAAGCACTCATGACGCATAGCCTACACACTGACACTCACAGAAAAAACACAGAAAATGTTAACACTAAAACACTGTTTTGTGATAAACAGTTTCCAAAGTCTGAGTACTGAGATGAACTAAATTACATTTTGCTTTGACTTATGATAAACATGGAAGTAGATTTTGGAGTTCTCTAAAATAACATGGCTTTTTCATTTTTGGGGGGTGTTTTTCGCCACCTTATTTTCACCCTCTTTGTTAGTAGTTATTTTTGAAGCCTTGGCAAAGAGAGACGTTTAAACTGTCCTTCTGTTGTTTTTCTTGTCAGAATTCTACTCAAGGCATACTGAAGGTGTCCGCTGAGAGTGTCTGCTCAGCTTCCCCCCAGGGTTTTGTGTTTGGTAAGTACACACTGTAAAGATGAGATGTTTTAGATGCTCATCAAAACATGCTGGAAAACACCTTCCACCTAGAGTTGATGTATTTTCCCCAGGGTTTTTATATACTAGAAATCTACAAAATATCTGAGTGAACCATTCATACATTACATCCATTTGATTACATTCTGTATGTTACATATTTGATAAGCTCTTAAGTAAGTATAAAATAAGTAAATATAAGTAAAAAATAAGTATAAAAAGGTGTACTGAACCTAATTATCATGCTTCATTTAATGCCATCTCTCCCCCAGGCGGACCCCCTAAAGCTGATGCCCTAGTCTCCCTGCCCCCCTCCAGCTCAGCCCCGTCACTGGGGGAGCAGAGCAGCAAAGCCTTCTCCTTCATCGCAGCGTGAGTCTCTGGGGTCAGGGGTCAAAGAGGGACACTTCATATCAGACCTTGATTAGAAAACAGGGAAGTTGAATAAAAGAAATAGACCAATGGCTGACTGTGTTTTCTCATACTATATGATGCTTTTGGACAGGTCTGCCGGGGGCTTCAGTTTCTCCTCTGCGCCCCAAGGAGCTCCACCAGGTACCTTTCTCGCTCATGCACAGCCATGTATGCCACACATCAGTTTTAGTAGACAGTAAAGTCAGTGTTATAGTGTGTTGAATGCCATATCAATGAAGTAATAATCTATTAAATCCATTACTCGAAAGAGTTGGGCGAAGTTTGTAAATCTGCTGTTCATTTCTCTCTTCCCAGTAAAGGATGTGAGTAAATTCTCCTTCAGCAGCGCTGGCGGCAGCACAGGCAAGATGATGTTTGGCTCCTCTACCGCGGAGGAACCCTTCTCCTTCACCCCCAAATCCACCTCCCCCGCCCTGGGGGCCAACGGCTTCCCCACCCCTCTTCCCAGCATGTCAGGCGAGCCTGTGAAGCCCACCTCCATCACCCCCACCCTCAGAGTGGAGCCCCAGGCCCCCAAGGTGGTAGGAGGAGAGACCCTGGGGAGTTTCTCAGGTCTACGTGTTGGCCAGGGGGACGAAGAGAAGCCCTCAGCAGCCGCATTTAGCTTTGGTCAGCCGGACAACGGAGCGGCGCTAGGGTTAGGCACGGGGGCAGCCCAGTTTAGTTTTGGGTTGGCCCTCCAGCAAGGGAAGCTAGCTGAGGCTGCATTTGGTGAGGCAGATTCTACCCTGACAGACTTATCCAAGGCTGCATTTAAGCCTCCCGAACCAGCCGCCCTGTCTGTCACTAAACCTGTGTTCTCCACATCAGCAGCCACCTCCTTCAGCAGCCTCCTAGCGGCACCCCTCTCTTCCCCCTCAACCACCCTGGAGAAGGAGCACCACAAAACCCCCACCACCCCGGCAGACTCCACTCCACCCCTAGAGCCTTCTTCCTCACAGCCCAGCCCCTCCGTCAGCCCCCCTATTGCTGAGCCTGAGGTTACTACCTCCCCAGAGTCATCAGTCACCCCCACCCCTACCATCCCTGAAAAAGCCCCAACGCCCCCAGCTCCCCCCGCCACCTCTACCACCTCTTTCCCCCCTGCTTCCATCACCCCACCAGCCCAGGCAGCCCCAAGCACCACCCCAGAGCCTGTCCATGAGTCCACGCCTGCCCCTGAGGCCTCACCACCCGCAATCACCCCCACCCCAGAGGCCCCACCACTAGCCTACCCGGCCCCCAGCTCGGACAAACCTGGCTCCATCTTCACCCAGCCACCGGCCGTCATCGCAGTTAGCACAACTGTAGCCGTCACCAGTCTCACCCCGGTCATCAACACTGCAGCCCCCGCCTCCACCACCCCTACCAACTCCAACTCTGTATTTGGGCAGCCCGCTCCAGCCTCAGCGGCTGCCGGAGGCTTTGGTTCCACCGGCTTCGGTGCTCCCCTTGCTACAGGCGCAGCAGCTGGCTTCGGGAAACCCGTATTCGGACAGACAGTAGGCGGGTTTGGCCAGCCTGCTGCTAATGTAGCCGGTGGCTTCGGTTTTGGCCAGTCTGCATTTGGGGCCAACCCCGGATTTGGACAGCCTGCAGTGGCCTCCCCTGCTGCAGTTGCCAGTACCGCTGCTAGTGGAGGTGGTTTGTTTGGAGCCCTCAGTGTCAGCAATGCAAGTGGCTTTTCCTTTGGCTCTCCCAGCGCCAGTACTGCCAGCAGTACGGGCACAGGCCTGTTTGGGCAGCCGAGCGCCACCCCGGCCTTCGGGCAGCAGAGTGCTGGGTTTGGACAAGGCTCTGCGTTTGGAAGCAACACCACCACTACATCCTCCACTGGTTTCAGCTTTGGACAGACTGCAGGTGAGTGTGTTTGTGTGTGTGAAAAGGCACTAATACTGGTTCCATCCTAGAATTCATCACCAATGTATTGTATTTTCTAAGTGGCAGACAGCTCAGGTCAGCATCTTATTGGAATTTGGTCCGTCCCTTGGACATCAACACGAAACTGTATGAGGTTGTTTTAAGCCAGTCTAGTATTTACACAGATGGCATCTCAAGCTGCCATTCTATCTCTTCTAGACTGGATTTACAATCTGTTTAGGGATCAGACAATACTTTCAATGCTTCAGGATTGGATTATCAGATTCTAGTTGATTTTGACAAATACTCTCCAAATTCCGTATTTAGGACTACTATAGTTTTAGCCATACTATGTTCACCTATACAAACATAGCAAAGGTAGGGAAATAGGCAATGGGGCATCCTTGACGGTCATAGCTGCGGCCAAAGTGTTTAAATGGATGTTTTCCGTCTGGGACTGAACAGCATCATTAGGTGTTTATCACGGCCATTAGGATAATGCAGCTAGGAGAGGAGCCCTCTACTCCCTGATACAGCCTCATCCAGTCCATCCATCTGCGCCTGTTAGGATCTGCTGGTACTGGCAGGCCATACTGCTCCGTATGTTCATGGGTCATAGGTACAGACACACATGATAACAGGTACAAGACACACACATGATAACATATATGCAATGTACACACATGTACACACATGTACACATGGATTTTGTGTTGTGGATATGTGGTAGTATAGTAGTGGCACACAATGTGTTGAGAAATGTAATGGTGTTTTATTGTATATTACTGCCTCAATTTTGCTGTATCCCAGGAAGAGGGGATCCAATATAAATACAAATAGGGACTCTGTAAACTACTATGTTGGAGGAAGTTGGCACTAAACACAGGTCTAGGGTCTGTTTTGTGTTTCACCTGGTACCGATGTGGTTAGGGTTGGAATGGTGGTTAGCTGATTCCCGATCTGTACATATAGGGGCAAGTTTGTTCGACCTTGACACTGTAACCCCCAGTATGATAAGGTGCACACTTTAGGCTACATGCAAATTACACTACCACCAGTGATTTTCGATGTACACCTTCCATGGCACATGGTTTATGAACTGATGCGCAAAACAAAGCCGGATTCATAACTTCAAATTGTTCTATTTAAATTACAATACAAAATTCTTGCAACCAATATAATGTTAGATAAATGGGGGATACAATATTCCCAGCTCTGCAGATTTTGCTGTGAGGAGGCAGAGTCATTAGATCATTTATTTTGGTACTGTCCATATGTAGCTCGTTTGTGGTCACAGGTCCAGGAATGGCTGAAGAATTGCAACGTTTGCCTAGAACTAATGCTGCAGATGGCAATACTGGGTGATTTGAAAAGCCATAGTCAATCAATCAATAATAAAATAATAATTTGAGCAACAATGTTTATTTTTAATTTACAATCTGTAGAAGCTATGAGAATAGAAAGGTTCAGTACTTTTGTGAAGCATCACAGCACAGTTGAAAAATATATGGCAAATAGAAATCCAAAATGGATGGTGTTGAGAGATAGATGGGGTTGAATGGGGATGAATGGTGAGAGTAATAACAAAATAACCAATGTAAAACATACGGGGTCTGTAAAATGTATATAGGTTCAGACATTTTGTAAAATAGCACGGTTACAAATAGAAATCAAACTGGATCAGAAATAGAGGAAGGCCAGGACTAAAAACAAAGAAAATATAACTATTGTAAAGTAGATTGTCTGTAAAATGTGTAATAAGATGTATAAACTGAAGGTAGAAGCCTAAGTGTTATTATTTATTAGTTTACTCCAATTGGGGGAAGGGTGTTACGGTTTGCGGGGAATAATAAATGTATATAAAAAATAAAAAATCTATATAGGTGTGTGTGTACATGGATATACAGTGGGGCAAAAAAAGTATGTAGTCAGCCACCAATTGTGCAAGTTCTCCCACTTAAAAAGATGAGAGAGGCCTGTCATTTTCATCATAGGTACACTTCAACTATGACAGACAAAATGAGAAAAAAAATCCAGAAAATCACATTGTAGGATTTTTTAATGAATTTATTTGCAAATTATGGTGGAAAATAAGTATTTGGTCACCTACAAACAAGCACGATTTCTGGCTCTCACAGACCTGTAACTTCTTCTTTAAGAGGCTCCTCTGTCCTCCACTCGTTACCTGTATTAATGGCACCTGTTTGAACTTGTTATCAGTATAAAAGACACCTGTCCACAACCTCAAACAGTCACACTCCAAACTCCACTATGGCCAAGACCAAAGAGCTGTCAAAGGACACCAGAAACTAAATTGTAGACCTGCACCAGGCTGGGAAGACTTCATCTTCAATAGGTAAGCAGCTTGAAAAAATCCCAGAACCACACGGGGGGACCTAGTGAATGACCTGCAGAGAGCTGGGACCAAAGTAACAAAGCCTACCATCAGTAACACACTCCGCCGCCAGGGACTCAACCTGCAGTGCCAGACGTGTCCCCCTGCTTAAGCCAGTACATGTCCAGGCCTGTCTGAAGTTTGCTAGAGAGCATTTGGATGATCCAGAAGAAGATTGGGAGAATGACATATGGTCAGATGAAGCAAAATATAACTTTTCGTGTTTGGAGGACAAAGAATGCTGAGTTGCATCCAAAGAACACCATACCTACTGTGAAGCATGGGGATGGAAACATCATGCTTTGGGGCAGTTTTTCTGCAAAGGGACCAGGACGACTGATCCGTCTGAAGGAAAGAATGAATGGGGCCATGTATCGTGAGATTTTGAATGAAAAACTCCTTCCATCAGCAAGGGCATTGAAGATGAAACGTGGCTGGGTCTTTCAGCATGACAATGATCCCAAACACACCGCCCGGGCAACAAAGGAGTGGCTTCGTAAGAAGCATTTCAAGGTCCTGGAGTGGCCTAGCCACTCTCCAGATCTCAACCCCATAGAAAATCTTTGGAGGGAGTTGAAAGTCCGTGTTGCCCACAACAGCCCCAAAACATCACTGCTCTAGAGGAGATCTGCATGGAGGAATGGGCCAAAATACCAGCAACAGTGTGTGACAACCTTGTGAAGACTTACAGAAAACGTTTGACCTCTGTCATTGCCAACAAAGGGTATATAACAAAGTATTGAGAAACTTTTGTTATAGACCAAATACTTATTTTCCACCATAATTTGCAAATAAATTCATAAAAAATCCTACAATGTGATTTTCTGGATTTCTTTTCTCATTTTGTCTGTCATAGTTGAAGTGTACTTATGATGAAAATTACAGGCCTCATCTTTTTAAGTGGGAGAACTTGCACAATTGGTGTCTGACTAAATACTTTTTTGCCCCACTGTATATACACAGCTCAAAAAAATAAGGGGAACACTAAAATAACACATCCTAGATCTGAATGAATGAAATATTCTTATTAAATACTTTTTTCTTTACATAGTTGAATGTGCTGACAACAAAATCACACAATTATCAATGGAAATCAAATTTATCAACACATGGAGGTCTGGATTTGGAGTCACACTCAAAATTAAAGTGGAAAACCACACTACAGGCTGATCCAACTTTGATGTAATGTCCTTAAAACAAGTCAAAATGAGGCTCAGTAGTGTGTGTGGCCTACACGTGCCTGTATGACGTCTGGGCATGCTCCTGATGAGGTGGCGGATGGTCTCCTGAGGGATCTCCTCCCAGACCTGGACTAAAGCATCCGCCAACTCCTGGACAGTCTGTGGTGCAACGTGGCGTTGGTGGATGGAGCGAGACATGATGTCCCAGATGTGCTCAATTGGATTCAGGTCTGGGGAACTGGCGGGCCAGTCCATAGCATCAATGCCTTCCTCTTGCAGGAACTGCTGACACACTCCAGCCACATGAGGTCTAGCATTGTCTTGCATTAGGAGGAACCCAGGGCCAACCGCACCAGCATATGGTCTCACAAGGAGTCTGAGGATCTCATCTCGGTACCTAATGGCAGTCAGGCTACCTCTGGCGAGCACATGGAGGGCTGTGCGGCCCCCCAAAGAAATGCCACCCCCACCATGACTGACCCACCGCCAAACCGGTCATGCTGGAGGATGTTGCAGGCAGCAGAACGTTCTCCACGGCGTCTCCAGACTGTCACGTCTGTCACATGTGCTCAGTGTGAACCTGCTTTCATCTGTGAAGAGCACAGGGTGCCAGTGGCGAATTTGCCAATCTTGGTGTTCTCTGGCAAATGCCAAACGTCCTGCACGGTGTTGGGCTGTAAGCACAGCCCCCACCTGTGGACGTCGGGCCCTCATACCACCCTCATGGAGTCTGTTTCTGACCGTTTGAGCAGACACATGCACATTTGTGGCCTGCTGGAGGTCATTTTGCAAGGCTCTGGCAGTGCACCTCCTGCTCCTCCTTGCACAAAGTGGAGGTAGTTGTCCTGCTGCTGGGTTGTTGCCCTCTTACGGCCTCCTCCATGTCTGCTGATGTACTGGCCTGTCTCCTGGTAGCGCCTCCATGCTCTGGACACTACACTGACAGACACAGCAAACCTTCTTGCCACAGCTTGCATTAATGTTCCATCCTGGATGAGCTATACTACCTGAGCCACTTGTGTGGGTTGTAGACTCCATCTCATGCTACCACTAGAGTGAAAGCACCGCCAGCATTCAAAAGTGACTAAAACATCAGCCAGGAATCATAGGAACTGAGAAGTGGTCTGTGGTTATCACCTGCAGAACCACTCCTTTATTGGGGGTGTCTTGCTAATTGCCTATAATTTCCAACTTTTGTCCAACAGCATGTGAAATTTATTGTCAATCAGTGTTGCTTCCTAAGTGGACAGTTTGATTTCACAGAAGTGTGATTGACTTGGAGTTACATTGTGTTGTTTAAGTGTTCCCTTTATTTTTTTGAGCAGTGTATTTACAAAAAACAAAACAAAATGGGGTATTGGAAATGATGCAGACAATTACATTGATGGAAGCAACAATCTTTCTGCAATATTAAGCTGATCCACCCCTTAAAATAAAAAAATTACACTACCACTAACCAAGTGCCATAATGATGATGAAATAAACCAAGCCCATGTAATGTGTTTTGAAGAGATTATATACTGAACCTTTTTAATTAAGCAGAAGTGGGCTGTCAAAGTGTGTGTTTGACTGCTAGGGAAAGTAACCCAGGTCAGAGGTTAGTGTGTCCCAGACAGCCCAGCAGCTGGCTGGCCTCTCTTGGGTTACTGGAGTCAGTCAGATGGAGGGGGTGGGAGTGATGGGATATGTAGGGTGGCTTTGGGTTGGAGACTGTTGGGTGGGTAAAAGGAGAGGGTGTGAATGTTGTCGGCAGTGTAGGCTAAGGCGTGGCAGTGGGTGAGAAAGTTGGGGTGTTGGGCTGAGAGAGTTTCCCCATTCCCAGGGATTCTCTGAATTCTCCCGCGTGCCAACAGGATGGGTTGGCCGCAGGGAGAGACAGCTGATCTCTATGTGGTACAACTCCGCAGTTACAGGACCAAGTTCACTGTGTCTGTCCTAGGGTTAAGTGTTCCCAACCAGATAGATACACTGAGGTAAAACAGAATGAACCTGTCTGGCCATAGGCCTACATAGCAAATAGTAGAGAGAGGCTTACATTCCATGATGTGATTACTTTTTCCTTTTATCTATACAAAGCTCTTAACATTTAATCCCCCATAATTGTTCCGGCTAACTGGACATAATCAGATCTACCCAGAGGAAGTTGTGCCTGACGCATGCATTATGTTGATATTGTTTGGAGGAAGCAGGGTCACACGGTCTGAAAGTCATGAGGTGAAGAGAAAATATGTTCCTATTTATCTGTAAAGGAGGAGGTTGTGATGGGGGTTAATTGAACTAAGGTGTGTGTGCTCACTGGTTCACATGCCTTTGTCAGTTTTTACTGTTTAAGCAAGGCAATCGATGCAGTGAGGAGAGCAGCCCTGGGTCAGACGGTCATTTGTCTGCACTGCAGAGCCTATAGAATGTTCAACATGAATTACATTACCCTGCATCACAGCAGACCTGGTCCCTGTCACACTTAACAGAGCTTGATTGAGTAAGACCTAGCCGAAGACCAGACTGTGGAATCTGTCATGAAACCGAGGAGTGGGCTTAACCACCTGAACTTGTCCAATAAGAATGCTCCATTTTGAGGAAATCAGAGATACTTTGCAGTGTATCCCAAGGGGTGATTTTTATGAATTCATTATGTGGAGAGACGCTGAGTGATATCTAAGGGAGTGTTAATAGCCAGGGTCATAGTCTGTCTGTTTCTGAATGTCTTTGTGTGGGCCTGACGTGACAGCAGGCTGTGTTCGATCTACAATAGCCAACTAGCCACGCCAGTACAGCAACATGTCACACTGTAAATGTCCCTAGAATTCCTATTGAGTCTGGATGCGTGTTCTTCATTCCCATGTATTATGTCTGTCCCCTTCATGGCTGGTGAGTTATGACACTCAGCATATTGTCAGTGTAGATACGGTATGTGAACTTGCCAACGGACTGTTCCGTTTTTATTTTGGAGCACGTTTTCAAACTGTGCCTATGAACGCTCATTCATAAACTGTTAATGCCCCATTGACAATGAGTGTTACTTTTTAGAAAATGTGTATACAGAGTCCGAAGCATTTATTTTACGCCTCTGCCTGTTTAAAAAAATAAATAAACACACATGGTCTAATTCGAGCCACAGACAATGTTGTGGGTGGGTGTCTTGAATTAGTTTTGTAATTTCAGAGATGGGTGAGTTCCATTGCCAAGTTCCTGGGCCCAGACTAAAGGCAGTCACAGCATTCATTTGAAGGGCAGTCCCCATACGCTGAAAAGACAACATTTTCCGATGGATTATTATGGGGGAATTGACTCTGGGCATGAGGGATTTATGGACAGTCGTACAGCCAGCTTTCTAAAAGATGCCAATTTTAAACAGGGAATGAGCAGAGGCCCAGGGATATGGGGAGTTGGGAGATATCCTGGGATCCGCTGGGTAGTGTGGCTGGCTTTCTCACACACAGCACACGCTTTGCCGCACACACAAAAGTTCCATCCATCTAGAGTTTGTCAGAAGGCTGATCACACTTCATACATTTCCAGTGTACCCAGGGGCATTGTGCCAGAAATATAATTAGAGAGTAGGGTTGCAAAGGGTCGTAAACTTTCCGGTAAGTTTCTGGAATTTTTACTTAAATTCATTAAAAAGTTAGCTTATAACAGTGAACCTTTTTTTGTGAGATACACAAGGCAATTCTAGGTGTTGTAGCATATTTTGGTTAAAGTATCCTGAATTCAATGGAATTGCAACCCTCTGCATGCACAGTGCATTCTTCCATCACATGTACAGTGCACTTTTCCATCACATGTACACCTGATTCTCAAGATCTTGCACACTAATGAGATGCTTTTGAACCCACACTACTACACTGTCTGAGCCAAGGACTACATGCTTTCTGGTAAGGTTTGATTACAATACTGGGTGGGGTGAATATATTTTAGATGACATACAGGATTTTTTTTGTTAACTAGTAAATAGTAGCCTGCAACAAAGTGTTTAAATCATTTCTAACTTTTTAACAATTTCTATATTAGCTGCAGTGAAATGTCTCCACACATCAGATAGTGCCAGTGGCATTTTCCTGTAAAGATTAGGGAAAAACAGTTGAAAAAACAATTTAATATACAGATAAATAGTTAAGTAGTTAGATTAAACAACTCCTTAGTAAGATAAATGTTTTAAAATTAAACATGTATGGAAACAGGTGAATTAACACTCCTCAGTTAGTAGGCTCAAACAAGCTAAAACCCACATGGTAGCAAAAACTAACTGCTGCTTGGTCTAAAGTGGAGGATTCCTACCCTCACATCACACCCATTGGCTGTGCTGCTCATGCATTGAATCTGCTCCTCAAGGACATCATGGAACTGAAAACAATGGATACACTGTACAAGAGAAATGGTTAGGTATGTGAAGGTTCATCAAGTTTTTGCAGCAATCTACCTCACCAAGCAAAGTGAGAAGAATAAGAGCACCACATTGAAGCTGCCCAGCAATACCTGTTGGGGTGGTGTTGTCATTTGACAGTCTCCTGGAGGGAAAGGAGTCTCTCCAAGAAATGGCCATATCACAGTCTGCCGATATGGACAGCCCCATCTACAGGATACTCCTGGATGATATATTTTGGGAGAGAGTAGCCTGAAACCTATAGCATTAGCCATTGCACCGATTGAGGGAGACGATGCCATCCTGTCTGATGTTCAGATTCTGCTTGCAGATGTAAGAGAATAAATCCGTACTGCCCTTCCCACTTCACTGTTGCTCCAAGAAGAGGAAACTGCAGTTCTGAAATGCATCAAAAGTCTTGAAGACTTCTGCCTGAGGCCCATACACGCCACAGCGTACATGTTGGACCCCAAGTATGCTGGCAAGAGCATCATGTCTGGTGCAGAGATCAACAAGGCCTATAGTGTAATCACTACCGTGTCTCGCCTCCTTGGCCTGGATGAGGACAAGGTTCTTGGCAGTCTGGCGAAGTACACTTCCAAGCAAGGGCTTTGGGATGGAGAATGCAATATGGCAGTTGTGCCAACATATCTCATCGGCCACCTGGTGGAAGGGACTTTGCATCTGAGGCTCTTTCCCCTGTTGCCTCCATCCTCCAAATCTCACCAACATCAGTCGCCTCAGATCGCAACTGGTCCTTGTTTGGGAACACACATACCAAAGCACGCAATAGGCTGACCTTGCCATCCGGGCAAATTTGAGGCTTTTTGAGCCCGACAACGAGCCATCCTCAAGGTTGGAAAGTGACAGTGAAGATGAGGCTTCAGAGTCTGATGTTCAAAAGGTGGACATTGAGGAGGTCCAGGGAGAAGACATAAAAGCCTGAGAGGAAGACAACCAAATCTTTAGTTTCTAGACTATAATTTTACAGATGTATGTTGAAAATGTTTTTGGGAGATGCAATGGTTCATTGGGGATCATTCAATAGTCCCTTTTGTTGTTCAGTGAAATCATCCAATGTGGAGAGTTGACTCATTTAATTAAAGTTCAATTCGTAACTAAATCGTTTTTTATTTTATTTCTATTGGAAGGATTTAATCATTTGCAATTGTCTGCTTATGATAAGGTAAAAGGGTTGTTTCTGTCTCCATATGATATGGTAAATATATCCAATGCAAAAAACATCTACATTTAAATGGTAGTAATATTAGTTTGCATATATTCCCACGGAAAGTTTCCACCTCTTAATATTCCCCAAAATGTGAAACCCTAGTGGAGAGGGTGTGAATTTGTCTCTTTCTGCTCCATCGTCTACCCCCCCCCCCCCCCCCCCCCTCAGTCATCAATAACCTGTGAGGAAAAGGGTTCTCTGTCGCCTTAGTCTAATGCTACTGGAACGAGACCAGCCATCAAATGACTGCACTAGCAGTGTACACACACCCACATTTCTTACTTCCTGCCACTGTCATCATCGCTAACCTTAAGACTGCACATCCCAAGCGTAATTTGTGATGTTGTGCATGGATTTATTGGAGAAGTGCATAGCCTGCAAAATACACAGAGTACAAGACATCAGGAACACTTTGCATGACGGACTGATCACGTGAAAGCTATGATCCCTTATTGATGTCACATGTTAAATCCACTTCAAATCAGTGTAGATGAAGAGAAATAGACCGGTTAAAGAAGGATTTTTAAATCTTGAGACATGGATTGTGTATGTGTGCCATTGAGGGTGAATGGGCAAGACACAAGATTTACATGTCTTTGAACGGTACCAGGTGCCAGGCACACCAGTTTGAGTGTGTCAAGAACTGAAAGCTTCTAGGTTTTTCACAATCAACAGTTTCCTGTGTTTATAAAGAATAGTCCAACACCCAAAGGACATCCAGCAAACTTGACACAACTTGGAGTCAACATGGGCATTGGAGTCAACATGGGCCAGCATCCCTGTGGAGCTATTTCAACACCTTGGAGATTCCATTCCCCGACTAATTGAGGCTGTTCTGAGGGCAGAAGAGGATGAAACTCAATATTAGGAAGGTGTTCCTAATGTTTTGTTCACTCAGTATATATCTAATTTATTTTCTGTCTTCTTCGCTCCCAGCTTTCGGAAGCTCCTCCACTACCTCAGTGTTTGGTCAACAGCCCAGTGGTGGGAGTGTCTTTGGACAGGTAACATTCACATTTTACTATGTGTGTAAAATATAAAACCTTCCTACCATTTGAAATGTAACACTTCAGTAGAAGACCCCCAAATATCCCTCTTCAAATGCGACCACACCACTCACATACACGCTAGATGTATTATTGCATTTGGGTAAGAACTCAGCCGAGAGCCCATACACTACAGCATAACCAATTATGATCATTATGACCTTGTTGTGACTGTGCCCCCCCTCCCTTCTCCCCTGCAGCAACCATCCAGTGGTGGGGGTCTGTTTGGTTCTAGCTCTGCCACTGTAGCAGGCTCCCAGCAGGCAGGGGGAGGCTTCTTCAGTGGCCTAGGGGGGAAACCCAGTGAGGACGCCGCCAACAAGAACCCCTTCGGCACGACCGCCGCCACCGGGGGCTTCAGTCAGCCCAACCAGACAGGTGAGAAGACCCATAGGGGTGGAGAAGTTGTAGCAGAAAGGATGACTCATCTTATAATTAAACTTCCTGTGCAATTTTAGGACAGTTATCATTATCAAGAGACCCTTTGATTGACAGGATGATAAAGTTGACTGATATACTCACTTTTATTGCCGCTTCGTTTCATACCAGCAAGCAATACAATGAGAATCACCAGAGCTTTGATAAGAGCACAAATATTATCACGGTAAATATGTTCATGTAAATGTAGGGAAGTAGCCAATATAATCAATTTAGTTTATGAACAGTGTCACATAGCGGTGTGATTTAACCTGTTGATGCCAGAGGCACTGACAGCGTATGTGTTGTCCTATCTGTGACAACACGAGTCTGCACCATCCTCTATAGCTCCTGGTCATGTTACTGCTCAACAGACTGACTGGCATAGTTTTACATAGCAAATAGGCTTCTATCTGCATGTTTTCTTATTCTAATGCACACAAACAGCATCTAATCATCCATGTTTGTTCTGTAGATTAATGCAAATATGTTCATATTTTCCCAACCTTGTGGTGGTACATGATTAATTTCTGTTAAACATGTAGGCTAGATGAGTAGAAATATCCACCTTGATATGCATTTGAGCCGCCCCCCGTACCATTCTACTGTACCCTCTTTTGTTCCAAATTGAAATGGGGCAGAATTCTGATTATGGCTATCTGAATATGTATGACCCATTTCAAGGGGACTATTTGATAGGATAGTATTCCCTTGCATGCCCAAAGCTTTGATTCTTATGAGAAATGTCATTCTCTGCCACTCACGTATTGCCTTCTAGGACATTTTCCCTGAACATATAACCCACATTGTTTCACCCATGTCTTCACCCATGTTTATTTTCTCAATGCGCTGCATGACATGCATGTAGACTATTTTAGCTTTTAGTCAAATTCCTAAATTCCATTAGTTTTTTGACACTCACCTTTGGGAAGATCACTGCAAATTAGTATTTTCCTTGAGTAGCTCTTAACGGACAGTAGGCATTGTGCCATGCTACGTAATACATCAAGTCTCCATACCAATGTCTTCCACACACACCTAATACCATTCAGCCCACTGTGGCAGTCACATATCCATTTCTTCCTTCTGCCTGTTACTGATGGAAAGTGAAACCCTTTATCTGATATTGCTGATCAAGCTCCTTAATGCCCAAAGATGTCTTCTTCTCCTGCCCCCAGTTATTGATTGGCATCATAGTCAGTTAGTCAGTAAGTCATGTAACTTGTCCATGTAATCACCCAACTCTTTGAGAATCCATTTTGATTTGAAAGGTTTTTCTTTTCTCTCACATTGGTTGCCTTCAAGTTACTGTCTTGTAAATTGTTGGAGCGTGAAAGTGCTAAATTGCTGAAAGTGGATGTGATGTTTGGAAATGTTCCACCTGTGCAGAATCTCCAATGAGATTGCAGTGTTCTGTGTCATTTACACCTTAAATGTAGTGAAGTACTTGCCATGAGCAGTATTACCATATGGCCAATGCATTGTGCAAAAACACTCAGCCTTGGAAAAGTATGAAAATGGCCCCTAGAAAATAGCCTCCTCTATGAGCGCGAAAGGCCATTTCCAGTCTGTCACCAGCGGACTCTCACTAGCACCTTGCTAAAAGCCCAGAGAGGATTTAACGATAGAATCCTTATACATCTCTCCAGTGGTATAAAAAAGAGAGACTGGACTGTCGTTCCTCTTGCCTTATTTGAGCTGTTCTTGCCATAATATGGACATCTTCTGGATACTTACCCCTACCTTGTAAGAACACAACTGATTGGCTCAAATGCATTAAGAAGGAAAGAAATTTCCGCAAATTAACTTTTAACAAGGCACACCTGTTAATTGAAATCCATTCCATGTCACTACCTCATGAAGTTGGTTGAGAGAATGCCAAGAGTGTGCAAAGCTGTCATCAAGGCAAAATCGGTCGAATTACCGACCCATTAATTTTGTTAGTTACTCTCACTCAGATATCAAATTAAGAACTGCAAACATTTATTTCCACCCTATGGAAAAATTTGTAGAATTGCATAAAATTTGTTATAGAGCTGCTAATTATTCTCTGCCCAATCGCAAAGTCTTTAGAATTGCAGGAAATGAATGTTTCAAGACCCATTTAATCTTTCCTCTCTTTTTTTATACCACTGGAGAGATGTATAAAAGCCAGGTCAGATGAAGAGACCGACATTCTCAGCCAATTAAAAGTGAAACACGCTGTAAAGATAAAAATACTGAGGGAGACCTGGGTTAACTGTAAAGTGTGTTGCTGTCATGACACCCCTGAAACGAAATTCCACCACATCGTTCTGGAGATGAATATCTAATAAACGTGGAGGGAGAGAAGTTTACATTTTCCTTGCATGATTGAATTTTGGAGTGATGACTCATGGCTTGAAATTCTGTAAAATGTTGTCCTCTTCATGCTCAGTAAACTGTAGAGCAGGGATTGGCAACAGGAAGCCTGCGGGCCAAAACCGGCCCACCAATATCAATTTTTTGGGCCCACATTTTTTTTTTATTTGTTTGTTTATTTTGGTTTTAATTTTTGTATTTTTTTTTAAATCAGCTAAAATGTGTTTAATTTAGGAAATCTGTTCCCAAGTATTCACACACAAAAAGACACTTGATCATGTCTGAATGTAATCAAAGTATGAAATGATTTTATTTGAAAATAATGTATTTTGGGGCTTAGTGGAATGGCGCCGGAGAGGATGGCTGACATTTTACGTGCTCCTATAACCAGCTGTTATTTTGTTCGTTTTTTTTGCATAGTTTAACTTATTTGTTTACTTATTTTGTACATAATGTTGCTGCTACCAAAAATCACTTCAGAACAGAGATTACTCACCAAGAACTGGTAGAAGCTTTTTCCTTTTACGTGTCCGACGTGAAGGATATACTGCTTTGCCGGGAACAGGCCCAAATCTCCATTTGCGTGAAGAGAAGACTGAGAAAAATGGGGCGGAGGTCGGGCTGCCTTCTGAGAATTGAAGGGCGAGCGAGTAAATCCTCACTGCCATCCGTTCTATTGGCTAACGTGAAATCAATGGAAAATAAAATCGATGACCTACGAACAAGATTAAACTCCCATGGGACATTAAAAACTATCACAGAGTCATAGCTGAACGACGACATGAATAACATACAGCTGGCGGTTTTTACATTGTATCGGCAGGATAGAACAGGATAGTATGTCTTCCATTTCCTAATAATTGCTCCCACAGTTTATTTATTCAAACCAAGCTGCTTACTTATTGCAGATTCAGTCTTACCAGCCTGGTGCAGGTCTAAAATTTTGTTTCTGGTGTCCTTTGACAGCTCTTTGGTCTTGGCCATAGAGTTTGGAGTGTGACTGTTTGAGGTTGTGGACAGGTGTCTTTTATACTGATAACAAGTTCAAACAGGTAACGAGTGGAGGACAGAGGAGCCTCTTGAAGAAGTTACAGGTCTGTGAGAGCCAGAAATCTTGCTTGTTTATAAGTGACCAAATACTTATTTTCCACCATAATTTGCTAATAAATTCATTAAAAATCCTACAATGTGATTTTCTGGATTTTGTTTTTCATTTTGTCTGTCATAGTTGAAGTGTACCTATGATGAAAATTACAGGCCTCTCATCTTTTTAAGTGGGAGAACTTGCACAATTGGTGGCTGACTAAATACTTTTTTGCCCCACTGTATGTGAGAATGCTATTAATTTACAACAGCTCAGCGTTCAACACCATAGTACCTTCAAAGCTCATCACTAAGCTAAGGATCCTGGGACATAACACTTCCCTCTGCAACAGGATCCTGGACTTCCTGTCGGGCCGCCCCCAGGTAGTAAGGGTAGGTAACAACACATCTGCCACGCTGATCCTCAACACGAGGGCCCTTCAGGGGTGTGTGCTCAGTCCCCTCCTATACTCCCTGTTCACTCATGACTGCATGGCCAAGCACGACTCCAACATCACCATCAAGTTTGCCGATGACATGACAGTGGTAGGCCTGATCACCGGCAACAACAAGACAGCCTATAGGGAGGAGGTCAGTGACCTGGCCAAGACAGTCGTGAAGAGGGCACGACAAAACCTATTCTCCCTCAGGAGACTGAAAAACTTTGGCATGGGTCCTCAGGTCCTCAAAAGGTTCTACAGCTCCACCATCGAGAGCGTCCTGACTGGTTGCATCATTGCCTAGTATGGCAACTACTCGGCATCCGACCGCAAGGCACTACGGAGGGTAGTGCATAAGGCCTAGTACATCACTGGGGCCAAGCTTCCTGCCATCCAGGTCCTTTATCCTAGGCGGTGTCAGAGGAAGAAAAATTGTCAGAATCCAGCCACCGTAGTCATAGACTGTTCTCTCTAATACCGCACGGCAAGTGGTACCGGAGCACCAAATCTAGGTCCAAGAGGCTTCTACCCCCAAGCCATAAGACTCCTGAACATCTAATCAAATGGCTACCCAGACTATTTGCCTTACCCCCCCCCCTCTTTTACGCTGCTGCTGCTCTCTGTTATTATCTATGCATAGTCACTATAATAACTCTAACGACATGTACATATTACATCGACTAACCTGTGCCCACGCACATTGACTCTGTACCGGTGCCCCCTGTATATAGCCTCGCTGTTGCTATTTTACTGCTACTCTTTAATTATTTGTTAATTTCTTAATTAAAAAATAATATTATACTGCATTGTTGGTTAAGGGCTTGTAAGTAAGCATTTCACTGTAATGTCTACACCTGTTGTATTTGGTGTATTGCGGGAAAAAAAATCATTTGATTAGTTGATTTGATTTATTTGTTCCGATAGAAATGTCTGTATTTAGGTGCCCTACCCATGCAATAGAGGATTATTCAGGTTTGCTACATCGCTCTTGTCCTCGCACTCATCCTCTTGGAGGGGACCAATAGCCAATTTGATAACTTGTTTAGGGTTTCCCATTCCATTACTTAGGTGAAAAGCTTAGCTCAGTGACGCCCTGTCTAGAAATATTTTGGGATCCTTTTACATCGATTTTAAAGGCCCAGTTGCGTCAAAATTCTGTTTTTTTATTTGTTTTATATCATATTGTACAACAGAGGATGAAGCAAACTGTTAGAGTGAAAACATTTGATAATTTGAAAATACAATCTACACAGGAACTTCTAATCAGCAGGTTTGCATGTGCGGTAGTTTCGACTTTCCATGGCAACATCGTGGTATGTGCGGTAAATTAGTTAATAGACCAATAACAAAGAGTTCCAGACCTCTCTGAGGTCCTGCATTTGTTATAGAATGTTAGCTCAACAATTGCAGAGTTCCTGTACCTGAAGATCATTTGGGAAGTATTCAGACTTTTCCCACATTTTTTTTACATTTCAGCCTTATTCTAAAATTGATTCAATTGTTTTTTTTCCCTCATCAGTTTACACACACTACCCCCATAATGACGAAGCAAAAACAGGTTTTTAGACCTTTCTGCAAGTACTTTTTTTTATTTTTATGAATGAACTATCACATTTACATAAGTATTCAGACCCTTTACTCAGTACTTTGTTGTAGCACTTTTGGCAGCGATTACAGCCTCGAGTCTTCTTGGGTACGACACTACAAGCTCGGTACACCTGTATTTGGGGAATTTCTCCCATTCTTCTCTGCAGATCCTTTCAAGCTCTGTCAGGTTGGATGAGGAGCGTGGCTGCACAGCTATTTTCAGAGGTTCAAGTCCGGGCTCTGGCTGGACCCCTCAAGGACATTCAAAGACTTGTCCCGAAGCCACTCCTGTGTTGTCTTGGCTGTGTACTTAGGGTTGTTATCCTGTTGGAAGGTGAACCTTCGCCCCAGTCTGAGGTACTGAGTGCTCTTGAGTAGGTTTTACTCAAGTGTATCTCTGTACTTTGCTCCGTTCATCTTTCCCTCAATCTTTTTTCCCCTTCACTAGTCTCCCAGTCCCTGCCACTGAATAAAATCCCCACAGCATGATGCTGCCGCCACCATGCTTCACCGTAGGGATGGTGCCAGGTTTCTTTGACGTGACGCTTTGCATTCAGGCCAGAGTTCAAACTTGGTTTCATCAGATCAGAGAATATTGTTTCTCATGGTCTGAGTTCTTTAGGTCCCTTTTGGCAAACTCCAAGAGGGCTGTCATGTACCTTTTTACTGAAGAGTCGCTTCTGTCTGGCCACTCTACTATAAAGGCCTGATTGGTGGAGTAATGCAGAGATGCTTGTCCTTCTGGAAGTTTCTCCCATCTCCATTGAGGAACTCTGGAGCTCTGTCAGAGTGACCATCGGGCTCTTGGTCCCTTCCCTGACCAAGGCCATTCTCCCCTGATTGCTCAGTTTGGCCGGGCCACTGTGTTCTGCAGAAATCTTTTGGTACCATTCCCCAGATCTGTGCCTCGACACAATCCTGTCTCGGAACTCTACGGACCATTCCTTTGACCTCATGGCTTGGTTGTTGCTCTGACATGCACGGTCAACTGTGAGATATTTCCAAATGTCCAATCAATTGAATTTACCACAGGTGGACTCCAATCAAGTTGTAGAAACATCTCAAGGATGATCAACGGAAACAGGATGCACCTGAGCTCAATTTCGAGTCTCATAGCAAAGGGTCTGAATACTTACATAAGGTATTTCTGTATTTTTTTTGTAATATATTTTCTACCTTTTAACTGTTTTCACTTTGTCATTATGGGGTATTGTGTGTGGATTGCTGAGGAAAACAAATATTTAATCAATTTTCGAATAAGGCTGTAACTTAACAAAATGTAGACAAATTCAAGGGGTCTGAATACTTTCTGAATGCACAGTAAATATGAACAGGACCGGCACAAAACATTTGCACGGCACCTATTTCTGTCTACATGCTATACTGCTATAAATCCACTGCTATAACTCCACTTTTAACCTCTGTCTGTCCTACAGGAGGACCCACCCTGTTTGGGAACAGCGGGGCCAAAACCTTTGGCTTTGGCTCTCCAGCATCAACATTCGGAGGGGGGGAGCAGGCGGCCAGTGGGACCTTTAGCACGGGAGGCGGGAGCGTGGCCGCTCAGGGGTTCGGCTCCTTCTCCACCCCTGCCAAACAGACAGGTAGGCTACACCCTCAACCCAAAATAAGTGACAATAGTCACACAGCTCTGTCAACTACAGACTTTTGTGTCCATGGTTATTTTCAAAAGTGTTGTCCAACGATGTCACAAATAACCCATCTGTTATCAATAGCCTATCTTAGAAAATATATCACTTTGAAGAGTATGTCGATTTTAACTTTTTCAAGCAAGCATCTTTCAATTGCGAAATTTCTACAAGGTAATATCACACCTGCCGGCCTAATTTACACAATACAATAGGGTAGTTGTACTTTATTCTGCAATACCTACCCTCTTTAAACACATTCCCCATCACTAGCCCCTCTAGTCTTTTTGACAGTGATAGTAACGGCCCTTTACATTCTTGGCTCCGTCTCTGATGTCATCCTGTCTTCCTCGGTCTGTTGGTGCGGTGGTTGGCTCAGTGTCGTGTGAGGGTCAGAGAGTGGGGCAGGTGCTGATGGATGAACACTCCACACACGCATCACTTCCTCCCCAGCGATGCGGTGGGGGTGGCTCCACTCCCTGCAACTTCAGCTGCCCCCAGCTCTAGCTCCCCAAGGAGAGACTCACTCTGTCCTCCTTTATCATCTGAGCTACAGTGAGAGTCACCTTATCTCTTTCTGCCAGTACAGCACTAGTGGAACATGGTCAGGCTACATTCCACAATGCTGCGTCTTTCATAGCTAGTGAACAGTCTTGGTGTCTATTTGGCCAGAGCAGTCATAGCATACATTTTGTCAACGCAGTTCTAATATTTCCTCAAGCTTGCTAAAATTATAGCATGTCTTAGCAAATAGAAAGTCATAGCGTTCCCCAAAAGTTATTACCACTGCAGTTTTGACTTGGCATTTTACTCAGCTAGCTATCTGGCACTGCCAAAGGACATCACCTCTCCTAGCTTTATCATAGGCATCTACCCCTAAACTCTTGGGCCCATATTCACAAAGCCTCTCAGAGTAGGAGTAACTGATCCTAGATCAGCACTCCTACTCTGAGAGGCTTTGTGAATACGGGACCTGGGGGTTTTCAGTGCTGCTCCAAGGAATGTAATCCTATTACATTAGCTCAATCAATTATTCACTGGGCCGTGCTCGTCTCGTAGCCAGGCTGTAATTTCAGTGCTCCCCTCTCTTTAACTCCTCCTCCTTTCTCAGCCCCAAAGAGTGTGTGGTTGGCAATCAATTCCCGTGAAGCCCTCCTAGCCCTTTTGCTATGTGTGTGTGAGAGCAATTGTCCCTGACCGGAAATGGAGTGTTGTAGAGCAGATGATAATACAACATTATTAATCATGTTGGGATGTTAGTTTTAGGGCATCACCAGCTGTGACATATACACATGGCTCAAAATGTAGGAATAAGGTAAACGGTGCCTCTATTTTTGAAACCTTTGCTATTATGTATGGTTAGTGTCCCCTGAGACGTTCTTCCATCCCCCGTCTCAACCAATACAACAATATTGCTCATACACATGTCAAGCGTATTCATGTAACCATCCCTCTCACACGTATTTTATCAAATGCAAAGTCAACCACCTGACCCTTCCTCACACACCCCTCTCTCTGTACCCCTACAGGTGGTTTTGGGAGTGCCCCTGTGTTCGGTAGCCCCCCTGCTTTTGGGGGCTCCCCGGCTTTTGGGGGGGCAGCAGCGTTTGGCTCGGCACCCTCTTTTAGCAGTCCCATGGGCTCCTCAGCCAGCAAGGTGTTTGGAGAGGGAACGGCAGCCGCCAACGTGGGAGGATTCGGGTAAGAGAGACACCCCTGTTAGACATGTATTGGATATGAAGAGTGAAGACTTTTAGATTTGTTCTGAAATTACAGCTGAATATTCTTGATAATAGTGACCATACAGGCTTCAGAATGTCTTTAAATGTTTTTATGCATTTATTGCTGTGTATGTGATATTGTCTGGGTTGGTTGTCATGTGTATTAAAAAGGTTGACTAATAAAAGGAAAGCATTATGGGCAAGGGTTACCTGAGGGGCTAGTTATGCAACACCTCACGTTCCAGCTGACAGCACGATGACACATCCCTGACAGTGTTTTCATATTCACACATGGTAAATAAGCAATTGCAGGCTAACCCCCGACCTCATTTCTCAACTTGGGCATAACGCCCTAAGCCCTGCTCAGCTACAGTAGCCAGGTTTCCATCCAATTGGTGACAGATTTTCATGCAAATATTAAAACATTAGCATAAAGAATATATGTATATTTTCCTACCAGTGGTGTTTCCACCAAACTGACTTGTTGTGGATAAAAATCAGTGCGTGATGATGTAGTGCACACAAGGTACTTTTTTGCTTAAGTTTTCATGTACAGTGCCTTCAGAAAGTATTTACCCCTAAATGACAGTGAAAAGGAAGCCTGTCCAGAGTAAAAAATATTCCAAAACATGCATCCTGTTTGCAATAAATCACTAAAGTAAAACGGCAAAAAAAAACGTTTTACTTCATGTTCTGAATACAATGCGTTATGTTTGGGTAAATCCAACACATCACGGAGTACCACTCTTCATATTTTCAAGCATGGTGGTGGCTGCATCATGTTATGGGTATGCTTGTCATCAGCAAGGATTAGGATGTTTTTTGGGATAAAAAGAAATGGAATAGAGCTAAGCACAAGCAAAATCCTACAGGAAAACTAACAGACACTGGGAGATTAATTAATCTTTCAGCAGGACAATAACCTAAAACACCAGGCCAAATATAGACTGGAGTTGCTTACCAAGATGACATTGAATGTTAATGAGTGGCCCAGTTACAGTTTTGACTTAAATCTGCTTGAATATCTATGGCAAGACTTGAAAATGGCTATCTAGCAATGATCAAGAACTCATTTCACAGAGATTGAAGAATATTTTAAAGAATAATGTGCTAATATTGTACAATCCAGTTGTGCAAAGCTCTTAGAGACATACCCAGAAAGACTCAGTTGTAATCTCTGCAAAAGGTGATTCTAACATGTATTTTTGACTCTGGGGGTTGAATACTTACATACTCAAAACTGTGTTTTATGTCGTCCCCCCCCCCCCCCCCCCACACACACACACACACACACACTTTGACATTGGTATTTTGTGTAGATTGTTGACACACAAAGACGATTCAAACCATTTTAATACCACCTTGTAAAACAATTTTGAAAAAGTCAAGTGGTTAGTATTGTGGAGTAACTACAATGTTGATCCATTGATACACCATCCAAAGTATAATTAATAACTTAATAACTTCACTATGCTCAAAGGGGTAATCCATGTTTGCTTCTCTTTTTTTTTTACCCATCTACCAATAGGTGCCCTTTGTCAAGGCATTGGAAAACCTCCCTGGTCTTTGTGGTTGAATCTGTGTTGGGAATTCACTGCTTGACTGAGGGAACTTACAGATAATTGCAATGTGTGAGGTACAGAGATGAGGTTGTCATTCTAAATTCATTCATTAAGAAATAAGGCACAAAAGGCAGTGATGTAGCATGAATATAGTCACAGGTATATGGCGTTGTTAAACGCGATAAGTAACCCATTTACTTATTGTTTTTATAAAACCGACATTTACTTGGATATGTCCATGATAATGACGTTGATACGTGATTTCGACTGGCTCAGAAAAAGTTCTCATCTGGGCACTGTTCACGCAACACGGAGTGTACAAAACATTAGGAAAACCTTGCTAATATTGAGTTGCACCCCCTTTTGCCCTCAGAACAGCCTCAATTTGTTGGGGCATTGACTCTAAAAGGTGTCGAAAGTGTTCCACAGGGTGCTGGCCCGTGTTGACTCCAATGCTTCCTTCCCACAGTTGTCTGCATGTCCTTTGGGTGGTGGATCATTCATGATACACACGGAAAACTGTTGAGCGTGAAAAACCCAGCAGCGTTGCAGTTCTTGACACTCATACTAGTACTTCTGGCACCTATTACCATACTCCATTCAAAGGCACACATCTTTTGTCTTGCCCATTCACCCTCTGAAAGGCACATTTACACAATCCATATCCCAATTGTCTCGAGGCTTAAAAATCCTTCTTTAACCTGTCTCCTCCCCTTCATCTACACTGACATCAATAAGGGATCATAGCTTTCACCTGGATTCACTTGGTCAGTCTATGCCATGGAAAGAGCAGGTGTTCCTAAAGTTCTATACACTCAGTGTATGTACGTACTACAGAGATCAAAATTAAAAAGTGAAACATTGTTTCCAGGTTGGACAGACAGACAGCAAGGTGTATATTAACCCCCGCTGTACCAAACTAAATGCTAAGCTGGAAGCGAGGGGAAATTATGTGCGAGTTGAGATGAATACAAGAGATGATTCAGACGGCAACATTAACATGACATTCTTATGGCGGTGCAGTGATAATGTTTAGATGGTACTGTTAGCAGGCATAGGTGTGTCTGTGATGGCCAATACAGCACGGCTTGGAATGCTGCTCATCCAATCAGCATCCAGGATCCAAACAACCAGTTTTATTAACATTGTCTTGAAGTGAAGTCCATGCAATGTATTATGTGACTTGTTAAGCGAAGTCTTATCATAACAATGGGGTTGAATACTTATTGACTCAAGATATTTTGGATTTTGATTTAAAGAGTCTAAGGGTATGAATACTTTCTGAAGCCACTGTACTGAATAAACATCTAAAGTTCAATATGTTTCCATTTCATTTTCAACCGATAGTTTTGTCACAACTGTTGCGTTAAATAACAAATGTGCCCAGTCTGGTCTTGGTATGTGCGCTTTACCCAACAGCTCACAGATGCAGTGCGGGTAGTCTACATGATGACATTATTATGGATCATTTAATGACATTCAAGCATCAATCATCATGTCACCAGAATAAGACCCTGAGTCTGTCTATTGGAGAGGAGCATAAAGCTCATCAATTTACACTTTCACCACTCTAACATTCATCATGACTTATTTCATCTGTAGGGTAATAAACTGCATGGTTTCCAGATTTGTAGTGGGAGGATGACACACCATGTCATCGGGTGACTCCAAGTTTACTTCAATATGATGGTTATTATATCAATATTTTCGCATTAAGGCATTTCCACTACCGTTTCTCGCATAATACATTTTTCCCGACACACAAAGTTCCCTCCATGTCGAATGAACAAATTATCTGTCAGCATTTAGAAAATTGTACTGAAATGTCCTGTTTTTCTATACGGTATGACTTGAGAATATGGTTACTGGCACACATTGTGTGCTTAGGCTTGCCTTCAATGAGTTTGAAATTTAGTTTAGAAAAGTCCACAATAGTTGAGGGCAAGCATTGCTGGTATGTTTTAAACACAGTTCATCAAGGGATGGAATTCAGTCAGCTCTAACCACCCAGACCCCCTGCTGAGTCAACCTCTATTCCGAGTTTAACTGCAACCCTCATTGTAAGATTATGGGAGAAAATGGGATTATTCCTCCATCCCCTACCGTTCAGCGGTAGGGGATGGAGGCCCCACGTGCAGGCCTGCTGGGGCACTGTGCACTTCTGCCAAGACCCAAACCACGGAGCCATGCAGAGAGAGATTATTCCACCCAGATAATCCCACTCTGGGGTCATACTGCCAGATGATTTTAAGATGGGCTGTTTCCTTCCTTCTATCTACCCCTGGGGGTCGTGTATTGGGCACAAGTTGTCAGGAGGGGATTACCGGCTAAATCCCCACCCCTCAATCCTCTACCACCCCCTACTCTCACTCGCGTGCACACACACACTTTACACCCTCTGCCTTAGGTCCTGTTGGTTTCAGGAAGATGAGCTAACCTTGCCCTGAAGTCATTTCTCAGTTCTGTCTTGTCAGGGTTTAATCCCATGGGACTGTCAAATGGCAGCAGGCTTAGGGTTTTCAGTCATTCCTTTCCTCGGTTCAGTCAGTTTTTTTCAGTCTAGTTCTTTTCATAATGTCAGGACTCGTGAGGCAATATTTTACCGCTCTTTATTTCGCTTGCCATCACCCGTCGTCCTGTTCACAAAGATAAATATTGAAGTTGTTTACGAATGCCGGTCCTAGTTTAGTTGTTTTCCAAACCTCTGCAGAGATTTATTAAAAGATAGTTCAAAGATAAAACGCCTCAGGACTCCCTACAGCCAGTAAATGTCACCCTCCCTATCTTTAGAAGTGGTTCCTCAATTTAGCCGTGGGGCTGTACAAAGTGGGCTTGGGCGATATCCAGATTTTCATACCGTTTCTGTACCCTACTGGGGTGTAAGCTATTACCGGAAGTACACACAAGGGGTGCTATTTCCAAAAATATATATTTTTTGTGGGGATGCACAAAACAATTTAGGCGACAGGGATCTTGATCCAGGAGGGTATTAAATGTCCCTGCTGTAACCAAGAAGCTTGATTTTGACATCTAGGCAGTAGGCATGTTAGCTAACCTAATGCTTAGCTGGAACCCTGAGTTGGATATCATTTATTTGACACCTCTTAGATTTATTGTAGTTATAATCAACCTATAGTAATATGCAGTGGCTTTGCACGAAGCCCCTGCGAGGTATTGGAAATCATACCGGTGGTATTTGTAAATAACCCTGTATACGGTATAAACAGTATATCTCCCAAGCCTAGTAGTTAAAGATGAACCTGGTCCCGGATTAACCCAAGAGCGGGTAAAGACAGCCGGCAGGCCGGCCGGCAAGTGATTGGCTCCCGTATTAAGGTTAGAGGTCAGCCTATATTTCGGTCCAGGGGTCTGCTTCCCAGATTAGAACCAGCAGAGCAGCTGAGCTGGCTGTGGCCTGGACTATTCTCTACCCCTCTCTCTTCATTACTCTGTCTCACTCTCTTCTTTAATGTCACTATCTTTTTGCCCTTGTTTCTGTTATCTTCCCCTCTTTCCTTCTCTCTCCTCTCTGAACGGCCTCACACACACACATGCTATATTCTACGTCAATTCCCCTTCCTCCTCCCCTCGTCTCTGCTGATGGTTGACTCTCAAACTAATCCTGGAGGTACAGCTGTGTGGACTGGTGCTGCTCTTGTATCTCACTCAGGGCAACTGAAGCCTCCATGTCAAAATATAATCATATAAGATATGCCATTTATCAGACGCTTTTATCCGAAACGACTTAGTCATGCGTGCATACATTCTACATATGGGTGGTCCCGGGAATCAAACCAGCTATCCTGCCATTGCAAGAGCCATGCTCTACCAACTGAGCTACAGAAGACATCTAGCTTTCATTTAGACTGTTCTACTACACATTTAAACTGAATAAAACATTCAAACACACTCCTCTCCCTGACAGTGACCCAGCCTCCACATACAGATCCCAGATCAGTAAGTGCCGTGGGACCGTCAGCGACATATTCCATTGTCATTCAAATAAACTATTATTGCAATATGCTTTGATGTAATGGGCTCTGATATTTTTCCAGGCAAGGCTGTTTCTCTGCATATTTTAGGAACCTGTCCTCTGGGTTAGAATGGTAATGTGAGCAGAGTAGAGGGACTGGGGCAGTGTGCTACAGTGACTATACTAGACAGTCTGTAACCTGGAGGAGAGAGGAGCGCAGGTCATAGTAATTCCACCTCCCTCTGTATGGCGTCAGGGGGTTCAGGACTGATGTAGTATTTAGGGTGGATGGAAACTGACCAGCATATTTCCCAGTTTGTGTGTCAATAATGTAATAAATCAATTGTAACAATGGTTTTTCTAAGCAACACATCTTCCTGAATTTGGATTAGGTTATTGTTAGATCTATTAAATCTGAATCTATTTTTAGTCGTTTGTTTCTCTCTCCCCTCACAGCTTTGCCTCCACTCAACAAAGCACACCATCGTTTGGTGCACTCGCCAACCAGAGTGCCCCGTCCTTTGGTAACCTGGCCCAGCAGCAGCAGGGGTCAGGGTTCGGAGCTCCTCAGCTCAGCGGCTTCTCTGCGTTCGGACAGCAGGGAGGAGGAGGTGTGTACTACTATCTCACCCATTCAGCACTTTCAGATCAGTGCAGAGGATGCCACTCTAGAGGATGCACTCCAAGTCTTCATTGACATGTTCCCTTCCCTCCCTCTTCTAGTGACTAAAACTATACAAAGCATATGAAATGATTCCAACACCCGGCTTAGTCTTATCTGCCCCTGCGGTCTCCTCCCCACTCTCCCAGCCATGCTAACAAGGAACAAACAAAAGAGCTCAAGTCTTCGTTTGAAGTCCTGCCAATGAGTCTCTTCCCATATTCCCCTGAAGCAGAGCCACTGGTTAGTTCAACTCATTAGTGGTTGGATAAATAGCAGTCAGTTAGCCTAGTGGCTAATGCTATCCCCCAGCACTCTGTCTGCTGTGCAGTACAACAGGGCCACAAGATGCAGTGCTAGGCTAATGCTAGGATAGCCGTGGGGGTGGTGGAATCCCACCAGCGGCTTCCTATTAACCCAAATACCTGCTATGGCTGCATGCCGCCAGCTACTTTCTGTCAGAATAATGTTTGTATATGGCCCAGTTTTCTCAAAACGGGAAGAGGAGGGTGGGAAGACCTCTTTTACCATCTTAGTTTCACTCTCTCGTTCTCTCTTTTTCTTCTTCTCTCACTTTATTTCTCTCATTCCTCTACTCCCTCACATGCTTGCCCTCTCTCCCTCTTGCTTTGTGTCTAGCTCTAAATATGTCACTCTCTCACACACACACTTTTTACTTTTCAAATCGTCCAGCCTCCCTCTTATTTTTCCATCTGTCTCCCTCCACTCCTGCTCTGGAGCCCTGGATGGTGCTCTTTGCGTATGTCCGATCGTTAGGTCTAGAACAAGTCATATTATTGTGGTTTATGCTGTGTCTTATAGTAGTTTTCTCTCTGATTCAGTCTACATTATACAGAGGTGTTTAAATTTTTTCCACTGATACGTCTTCATCTACATGGTTAATTGTGTTTGTTGGTTTTCTTGCAGGCTTTGGGTCTGCTGGTGGATTTGGGTCCAATCAGTAAGTATCACTCATCGTTGGGCTCTTCTGTGTGGGAGTACGTGTTTCGGTAGTGTGCTCTCATTTGTTGTGTTCACATAAGAGTGTGTCTATCTTTGTGCTTGAGTGTATACATTTGTCTAAGTGTTTGAACCTTCCCTACATACACACTCGCATGTGTGTCTCTGTCAGTAGTGTGTGGAGGAAAAGTGTGTGACCACAGCACACTTCTGAGAATCTGAAGGGCAGCATGAAGTCACAGCTGGCTTTCCTACTATATCATCCCTCCTTCCCCACCATCCCCCCTCCACTCTTTTCTCCCCCTCTAGTCTTCCTCACTCCTTTCTCTTTTCCCTCCTGTACCCTTTTCAACCCTCGCCCTTCTCCTCCCTTAAACCACTGATCTCTGTACCCTTACCCCAGACACTCGCCCCCACTATCCCCTAATTGCTCTCCTTTTCCCCCTACCTCATCTACCACTATCTACACTCTACCTCCTCCCTCTCTCCCACTCCCCTATTTTTCTCTGCCCTCCTTTTCCTCCTCTTCCTCCCCTTCCTCCTCTCCCTGTGCTGCTGTGTCACATAGCCGCTTCCCCCAAGGTGCATTTTAGTGGAATGCAATCTGAAGTGCTCAGGAGAGTGGCGACGCAGCCCGGGCTTTGTTAGATAAGCTCCTCTCTCTCCCTCTGTTCTGCTTCACCCTCTCCCCCTCCTGCTCTTCTTCCTGTTCTCGTCTTCTTCTATTCCTTTCTCTCCCCTCCTTATTCCTCCCCATTTTGCTCCTCCTTCTCTACTCTCCTCACTCACTCTCCTCTTTGTCCCTTTCTTCCTCTTCCTCTCATCATACCCATTTATTATTATTGATGAAAGCAAAATGCTGTGCCAACATGCTCTGAGAAGGGATATCTGTGTATGTTTTATACTGAACAAAAAAATAAACGCAACATGCAACACTTTCAATGATTTCAGTGCATATAAGGAAATCAGTCAAATTAAATTCATTTAGCCCTAATCTATGGATTTCACATGACTGGGCAGGGGCGCAGCCAATCAGAATTAGTTTTTCTCTCACAAAAGAGCTTTATTACAGACAGAAATACTCCTCAGTTTCATCAGCTGTCCGGGTGGCTGGTCTCAGATGATCCCGCAGTTGAAGAAGCCGGATGTGGAGGTTCTGGGCTGGTGTGGTTATACGTGGTTTGCGGTTGTGAGACCAGTTGGACGTACTGCCTAATTCTCTAAAATGACGGAGGCGGCTTATGGTAGAGAAATTAAAATTTAATTATCTGGCAACAGCTCTGGTGGATATTCCTGTAGTCTCCATGCTAATTGCACGCTCCCTTGAGACTATTTTATTTATTTTTATTTAACCAGGTAGGCAAGTTGAGAACAAGTTCTCATTTACAATTACAACCTGGCCAAGGTGAAGCAAAGGAGTTTGACACATACAACAACACAGAGTTACACATGGAGTAAAACAAACATACAGTCAATAATACAGTAGAAACAAGTCTATATACGATGTGAGGAAATGAAGTGACATAAGGGAGGTAAAGGCAAAAAAAGGCCATGGTGGCAAAGTAAATACAATATAGCAAGTAAAACACTGGAATGGTAGATTTGCAGTGGAAGAATGTGCAAAGTAGAAATACAAAATAATGGGGTGCAAAGGAGCTAAATAAATAAATAAAATATATACAGTAGGGAAAGAGGTAGTTGTTTGGGCTAAATTATAGATGGGCTATGTACATCTATGGTGACAACTGCACATTTTAGGTACACTTGTGTAAGGATCATGCTGTTTAATCAGCTTCTTGATATGCCACACCTGTCAGGGTTATCTTGGAAAAAGAGAAATGCTCCCTATAAGGGATGTAAACAAATTTGTGCACAAAATAAGCTTTTTGTGCATATGGAAAATGTCTGGGATCTTTTAGTTCAGCTCATGGGACCAACACTTTGCATGTTGCGTTTATATTTCGTTCAGTATAGTTTCATTTGTTCAAAATAGAATGTATGTTTAAAGAAACTAGGTTTATATTAATACACTTCAACACAAGTAAACATGACCTTTCGAGTCACTTGACTTTGGTGCATATTATTTAGTAAGTTGTTCTTAAATATCATTCTGAATACATTTTTATGAGCGTCAAATCATTTTCATGTAGACAGAACGCATAGTACATAACAACTACAGCGAAATGTACTTCTTAATTTTAGTGCATTTCATTCTTTCCTCCTTTTCCATAGAAACAGATACCACTCTTCATGTATCTGCTTAACAGTGTTGACTTTATCTGGACAGATCTCATGTCTGAAGTCCATCTCATCATTCCTGCTTTCCTCTCTTCCCTCTCTTTCTCTTTTCTTCTAGTCCCATTCCTATTTTTCTTCTCTCCACTTCCCTCAGTTCTAAACTCCCTCTCTACTCAGCTCTACACCCCTCTCTACTCAGCTCTAAACTCCCTCTCTACTCAGCTCTAAACTCCCTCTCTACTCAGTTCTAAACTTCCTCTCTACTCAGTTCTAAAATCCCTCTCTACTCAGTTCTAAACTCCCTCTCTACTCAGCTCTACAGCCCTCTCTACTCAGCTCTACAGCCCTCTCTACTCAGCTCTACAGCCCTCTCTACTCAGCTCTACACCCCTCTCTACTCAGCTCTACACCCCTCTCTACTCAGTTCTAAACTCCCTCTCTACTCAGTTCTAAACTCCCTCTCTACTCAGTTCTAAACTCCCTCTCTACTCAGTTCTAAACTCCCTCTCTACTCAGTTCTAAACTCCCTCTCTACTCAGTTCTAAACTCCCTCTCTACTCAGTTCTAAACTCCCTCTCTACTCAGCTCTATACCCCTCTCTACTCAGTTCTAAACTCCCTCTCTACTCAGCTCTACACCCCTCTCTACTCAGTTCTAAACTCCCTCTCTACTCAGTTCTAAACTCCCTCTCTACTCAGTTCTAAACTCCCTCTCTACTCAGTTCTAAACTCCCTCTACTCAGTTCTAAACTCCCTCTACTCAGTTCTAAACTCCCCCTCTACTCAGTTCTAAACTCCCCCTCTACTCAGTTCTAAACTCCCTCTCTACTCAGTTCTAAACTCCCTCTCTACTCAACTCTACACCCCTCTCTACTCAGCTCTACACCCCTCTCTAAACCCCCTCTATTCTTTTCTGTTCCACCCCTATATCTACGCCTACATCTTCCCTCTATTGTAGTATGTGTGGATATGTGTTCCGTCCAGGACTCCCTCCTTATATTTTGTGTGTATACAGCAAGGTTATTATAGTAAATGAAAACTGAAACAAAAATAAAAACAAAGATTGGAAAAACAATTTAGTGATGAACTATCCTGAGACTTATCTTTGACTGCAATACAATTATAATCTGGCAGTTAAATGCTGCCAGTAGATGGCATTGTTTCAAATAGGCCTAGCTTGTGTATCAGTAGCTAACGTAAGAAATCCGAGTGCGGAGCGTGAGCGTGAACATAAACGATAGGCGTGTACATTGGCGGCAACAAAAGGTAAAGCCCTGTATAGGATTGTTTGGAGTATATTGCTGGAAAGGACAAAAGCAACTGGATTGTTGTCAGAAGATGGCAGCCTGTGTGGAAAGGGAAAACCCCAACGAACCTCAAAGTTCATCTGAACAGCACCAACAGAATTGCAGGCTAAAGACAAGGTTAGAAAGCCAACAGCTGTTAGTAGCTGCAAGACAGGACAACCAAGGCAGAAACATGGCAACCTGATTCAAATGAATAAATAAAAAGAGAAGAAGCAGCACTGGTTAATTTATTAATCCAGTCAAGTCCACGAGACTGTTCAATGAGCCACCTTTCAGAAAATTCAACCAAACACTTGATCCCAAATGTAAAACTCAAGACGCTGCTAGAGTAATCTGGTTGATTGCTTTGCAAATGGATACAGAAAGTTAAGAAGATTCTGAAAGAGGCATGAAAAATAGCCCTGTGTGTTTACGAATGGAGCAAGAAAGGACTGACTGCTTTGTTTATGGGTGGCGCGCAATTGGCCCAGCGTCGTCCGGGTTAGGGGAGGGTTTGGCAGGTAGGGATGTTCTTGTCCGGTCGCGCACTAGCGACTCTTGTGGGGGGCCGGGCGCAAAGCACGCTGACATGGTCACCAGGTGTACGGTGTTTCCTCTGACACATTCGTGCGGCTGGCTTCCGGGTTAAGCGGTCATTGTGTCAAGAAGCAGTGCGGCTTGGCTAGGTTGTATTTCGGAGGACGAATCTGAGTCAGACATCGACGAATATCCTTTAAAATCCAAGTTACATTAAGATTGATTTAAACCTAACCAGACCATCACCCCCAGTGGCAAACAGTGACATGCCAAAAAACTGACTATTTGCCTACAACACATAAATGGCTCCTAGCCTGCTGCACATAGGCTAGTTTCTGTCCCTAAAACTAAAATAATATAAAAACAAAATATAAATAATTGTATTAAACTCAAATTAAATAAAAACTAGTAAATCAAGTCTGATATCTACCTGAAACTAACTGAATTTCATATACACATCTAAAAACTATAAGAACAAAAAATATATTGGGTGGGTCTAATGCTGGTTGGTTAAAAGTGCATTCCAGTCGGTGTCTATTCTACAAGTTACCACCGGCTAAATCTATGACGTTAAAATGCCTATTTACTCTGTTCCATCTGACTGCGCAATCCACTGTCTCATCAGCCCAGCCAGACAATTTATAAACTTGATCTCCACTATAAAAAGCATCTAGACATTATTATCTCATTTCTTTTAGACTAACATTTCAGTTTCAACAGCGGAGATTTATATAAACCTTCTGTCTCAGACATTTGCAACATTGTTTTCCATATTCAAATTCGATCTCCAGCTCTCCCATAGTAATGAACGTGTCGGGGTCGGGACAAGACAGGCAGGCAGCGTTTCTCAGTCACTCGAAATCATGAATCAGCTGGCATCATTTATTTTTGCAGTCTTTACAGCTTCAATATTTGAAGTGATTGTGTTAGCTGTGTTGTTGGCTAGCTCCTCTGAACAATTTGTGTCGGGACTAACGTTTTTAATGAAAATATGTCAATCATTATTTGAATATGTTGGTAACCGTTGTATAAAAGTGATAAAGCCGGTGTTTAGAGCCCAACACCCATGCTAATATATCCCCCAAACACCGGCTTTGAGGGCGTTATCACTTAAATAGAAAATCTCAAAACTACAATAACCTTGGTATACAATACTTACTTACATCCCTCACAGTACTGTCAGAAACCACTAGTACTCCTCATATTGATCAGTCGGGGCCAGGCAGGGGCTAAGGGGAAAGTCCAAACCATCACAAAGGTAGCTAGCTTCCCAACCAGCCTCCCATTTTCATCAACCTCTTTTTATATATATATATGTTGGTTTGTCTTCATTTTTATCCTCCAGATCTTCTCAAATGTTTGGAGCCAGTTCGGGTTGGAGAAGCTAGTTTTTGTAGACCCCCCCCCCCCCCCCCCCCCATTGGCAAGTGCACCCATGCTGTGTGTGGCCAGTCAACACTGCTCTCTGCAATCAAGCTCTCTGAGTAGACGTCTCTTAAAGGGGGAAGGGTGGATGGAGAGGGTGGGTGGGGTGGTTGAGATGACAGTCCAAAACTAGTTGTATAGTATGGAACTGACCTTACAGACCATCGCAATAAGCTTACGTGAAGTACATCAGTGGCAAACTACAATGTGGAATGTGTAGTTGGATTAATTAATTGGCATTTTGTGTATCAATTTTTAAAAATCAGTACAGTAATTATTTATTAAGTTTATCATCCACTAGGAAACATCTCTAAGGACACCTAATGTAGCAAAATAAAATAAAAAGTTTTGGTCATAATTCAATAATAAATGTATCATGAACTTTCTTGGAATAACACCTGTATTCATATGACATAGAATACTGTTTGTATATATCTGTTATCCACTGTGGACTGTAACTCTAGTGTAGATTTATGTTCATCCATCTGGACTTTGCTTTGCTCTATAAAATAGTAATGAAGCCTTGTTGTTTGCACTTTGAATCAGGGAAAAGTTCTAAGCTTTCATTTGATGTTTTAAGATATCATATTTTCCAAGCTTTAGCAATTATGTCCTCTGTTTCTCAAAACTCGTGTATTGTCTTAGTAAAGAGTTTTTTTTATTTATTTTTTTATACTGTAATCCGTAACTGACTCTAGGCAAGACTTGGACAGGTCGTTGATAAAAGTATCCTCTCTTGATTGCATATAATGAACTGAAATATTAGGAAAAAAATTATGCTGCTTTTTAAAATCCATACTGCTGGAACCCCCTATTCCTATAAATGTGTATATTTTATACATGGAAAATGGGAAATAAACTTGGCAATTCTAAAATCTGTATCTAATGTAGTCCCTTTCTTTTTTTTGGCATCCTACTGATGATGAGCACTAATTGATCGCCTGTGTTGTTTTAATGATGACAGCCTCTGGCTATTTTCCTCTTGCCTTTGTGTCTGGCTGTGTGCTTATTAAACAGAGATTTCATTTACGATTAGCCTACTGTTTAAAAGGCTCAACAATTAGACCTCTGGACTAAATGTTGATGTATTTAATGAGTCAACCTTTGATTAAGAGTATTTGAGTCATTAGTCCAGAGAAAAGAGGTGCTGAGGGGTTTTGTCTATGGTATTAGCAGGCCGGTTAATGTAATAAATGTAATCATTTTAACGCAGCATGGAGAAAGGTAAGGAAGCTCTGGGCTATGTTTAGACAGTGATGGGGGCTTTGCTAGCTGCTAATTAGCATACCATCTTTGACGTGGAGCAGCCTTCGTATGGTTTTGTAGCCCTCTCCTTCATCAAGGAATTCACTGGCCCTTATTAATTAATAGACATTTGGATGTAAGCCTAAGACATTGCAGGAATGAGGGTATATTGAATAGAGGGGTGCTGGTCTTGTGTAGTGGCATCTTTTCTTTGGCATGTGGCTGTCATCAGATTGCCATCAATGGTCACCGCCATGGAGAATGTCACTGTCGCCCTGTCCCCTCTGGTGTGCCTGGCGATGGATGGAAATGTTGCAGGCCCGCTGGCCCTGCCAATCAGACACTGAAGTGGTTGGGGAATGTTGGGTTCACAACATGTGACCAAGAGTCCTCGCTTCCCACTGTAACAGTGGAATTCTCCTCCCAGGCCCGCTATGATATGATTGGCCACACGCACTGTGTTCAGGGCAGCTAATATTAGAGATGGTATTAGTGGTGGGCAAGACTAGAGAGAGGGAGTTACATTTGTATTGGGCTTCTGGATGTTTTTCTACCGCTTGTCCTTCATTCTGATGTATGTTTTCCCGGTTCAGGCAGGCACAGTGCGTGTGTGAAATGTAAATCATAGGTATACATATGTGGAATAGCTGATACGTTTTGATGACTCACTTGGCAATGCATTATAGATTTTGCGACGCAGCCTGTCATGGAGCTAAAACTCTGCACTGTTGTGATTTGTAGCTAAAGAGGTTAAGCTGAAGAGGTTTTCAGCACAGTACCCTCTCTCCTTCCCGCAATTGACTCATTTGAACACGTCAAGATCCGTCTACTTGGTGTTGTAGCTGTGCAGCACTGATTCATACTCCCGTGTCATGTTGTGCTCAACAATGACAACTCCGAGTGCAGCACTGTCTTCTCTCTCTTTTCTCGCCGTCAGTGCATGGCTCTGGCAGAGGGAGCAGGCCAGTCACACAGATACTCGTGGGGATGGCAGCTGTTTGAGGAATCCAGATAAAAAGAACCATTCTGTTTCTCTCTACCTCTCTTTTTACGGAGGAATGATTGGCATTGTTCTCGCTGCTTTGTCAGTCCAGCCTTCACAACTCACTGGCTTGTCTACAAGCCGTCTGAGACAGTAATGCAGTCAACCTGCTGAAGTGATGTGTGGGGGGTCAACCTATGTTAATTTACCCAAAGACATTCTATGTAGTATTTAGAGCTATAAGCCCTGAAAGGACTTACTTGCTTTACAACCCGTTCATCCCTGGAGAATTGGAATTGATTGTCTTCACACAAAAAAAACTATTTTTGAGGGGGGTGACAGAGGCACGGGTACCAGGTGAGGGTAGAGTGGTGGAGTGATGGGTAAAAACGACCCACCACACAAATTAGACCGTGAGAGCAGACATTTTAGAGGCTGATTTGGAGAGTGTAATCACCATAGTCTCGCTGTGGCTGGCAGCTTATTTATTGTGCAATGAGATGCAAGCAAACAGGAGCACATCAGAGGCTTCATATGTAAGATTATTGAGAGGTTTGCAAATTTGCACTATAAACTTCTGTCATTGTTTTCCTATTGCCTAATATACAGTGGCATTAGAGGTGTAGTTAGATGATGTGTGTTTAGGCTGTTTGACCTGGTTGACCTCCAATCTCCCAGCTGCCCAGTGCTATCTATCCCAACAACATCATGTCAAGTGCATGTAGCCACTGTTCCTGGTCAAAGTTCCCTTCACGTGGTCAGAGGTTTTGAAGTACTGCTCTGTGTGTGTATGCATCTGTGTGCGTATATTGTTTAGTGTGTGTGATAGATACTTGTCTGTATGGCCTTGTCTGATTGGACGGTAAGTGCAGGCATCAGTCTCTGTGCCCTCTAGGGCTTTTACAGTAATTACATGCGAACATTTCATATTTGATCTGCGAGTGTGCGCCAGTGAAATCAGCCAATGCTGTCCGACACGAACATCACAGCAGCCAGCCAGTTATCTGACAGATACATAATCCACTGACTGAGGACAGAGAAATAATTTTCCGTATCTCAATCTGTACTGTTTGTGTTTCTCTATGGATGTATCGATTTTACCTCAGTCGAGAGAGGAGTGTGGCGGACATCGTAAATGAATATGAATCAACATTAGTGTCCACTGAAGGCTGCAGTAATCTTGTTTCAGAGGCTCTCAGCCTTAGCTCTTAGCGGAGACTAGTTATTTATGCACAGAGTGGAAACTCTCGCTACTATGAAAACATCTTCATCTCTTTTTTCTCCCCTCTGATAATACAGTACTGTGTGTGTGTGTGTGTGTGTGTATATGTGTGTGTGTGTGTGTGTGTTTTATATATGCCCTGGTTGTAGACGGCTTACTGTGAATTCAGCCTCTGATTGAATCCCATGTGATCATAAAGTATTAGCTTAGTGATGAGTGAATTTCCTCTTATTTCAGCCAATGATTTAACTCCCCCTTTTCGGTTGGTGTTAGTTAATGGTGTCCCCCACGTTCATTGTTTGGACATTAACCTATCAAGTAGGAAATTGTGTTTAAACATGAATACCCTAAAAGGTTGTTTCTTTCAGATGATCCAGTGGGGTCCCCTAATCCAGGAGGAAACAAAATGGTGTGTTTTCAAGTTGAGAACAAACCTGCTACAGTTGATAATGGATGCCAGTGCAGCCATGCCATGTCTAACACCGATGTTTCTGTGCTTTCACAGACCAAGATGGCCTGGACAACAATAAAGAATATACCCTTTTTGTCATTTTTTTGGAGAGGGTTTTCTGTTTTGTTTTTTTTGCCTACAAAAATGTTTGATATGAAAGTTTTGTCCACAGTGTCTGTTTTAAACATGTATTGTTTGTTTACTCACAGTAAAAGAGCTTAATAAAACTCTAATTTGATCTTTGTAGCCATCATGTTTTACTGTACCTTCATCGTATTGCACATTATTGACCTTTCCATGACACCAGAGTAAAAAAAGGCTTTTGAAGTATGTCATTTCCACTTGCACTTTTATTTCTATCTATCCCTACAAAAATAACCATTAATCGGGGCCTCCCGGGTGGCGCAGTGGTCTGGAGCACTGCAGCGCTAGCGGTGCCATCAGAGACTCTGGGTTCGCGCCCAGACGCACAATTGGCCTAGCGTAGTCCGGGTTAGTGAGGTTTTGGCCGGTAGGGATATCCTTGTCTCATCGCGCACCAGCGACTCCTGTGGCGGGCCGGGCGCAGTGCACGTTAACCAAGGTCGCCGGGAGCAAGGTGTTTTCTCCGACACATTGGTGCGGCTGGCTGTGCGCTGTGTTAAGAAACAGTGCTGGCCTGGACAACAGGGGAAGTACCCCAAAAATGGCAGTAAACGGGTTGGGGCTAACCGTTATGACACATATGTGAGAGTGCCTCAAAAATGGGTCTTTCGACCTTTGTACGGGAGTTGTAGCGATGAGACAAAAAAATATATATTTTCCTGCTATGTCAAACTGGCTCAAATTAAGATCCTACTTCTGTACATAGGGGTTTTTCTAACCTTTCTGGTGACTGGAAGATTTCAGGATGACTACAGAGGTCAAATCATGACTTAATGCTCTCTAACTGCGGTTGTTTACCACGATTAAAGTGCTATGGATGTTATTTTTCTTAACTCTTTTGGATATGGAAATTACACAGGACTAATACCCTCCCAGTTTCCCCACATCATTAGTAATGCCCTTTTGGCAAATTCCAAGCAGGCTGTTGTGCCTTTCACAGAGGAGTAGCTTCTATCTGGCCACTCTACCATAAAGACCTGATTGGTGGAGTGCTGCAGAGTAATCTCCACAGAGGAACTCTGGAGCTCTGTCAGAGTGACCATCAGGTTCTTGGTCACCTCCCTGACCAAGGTCCTTCTCCCCTGATTGCTCAGTTTGGTCGGGCGTCCAGCTTTAGGAAGAGTCTTGGTGGTTCCAAACTTCTTCCATTTAAGAATGATGGAGGCCACTGTGTTTGAGACCTTCAATGCTGCAGACATTTTTTGGTACCCTTCCTCAGATATGTGCCTCGACACAATCCTGTCTCAGAGCTCTAAGGACAATTCCTTCAACCTTAGTGTATGTCAGAGCATAAACCATCAACTGTGGGACCTTCTATAGACTAATGTGTGCCTTTCCAAATCATGTCCCATCAATTGAATTTACCACAGGTGGAATCCAATCAAATTGTAGAAACATCTCAAGGATGATCAATGGAAACAGGATGCACTTGAGCTCAATTTCGAGGGTCTGAACACTTATGAAACTAAGTTATTTCTGTTTTTTTTATTTCTACAAACCGGTTTTTGCTTTGTCATAATGGGGTATTGTGTGTAGATTGAGGAAAATGTTTAATAAATTTTAGAATAAGGCTGTAACGTAACAATGTGGAAAAGTGAAGTAGTCTGAATACTTTTTGAATGCACTGAAAAGGTACATTGAAAGCCGATGCTTCCACTTAGGTATGATTCCTGAGTAAATTAAGCAATTAGCATCCCATCATGCTTAGGGCCATTATTTTGGCTACTGTAGCTAGACAAGATCTCAGTGACTTTGAAAGTGGGGTCTCAAAGGAGTGTAGGGTGTTTAATTGAACACTTCTGGAGAGGTGCCTGAGACAGCATTTTCCACCACCATCAACAAAACACCCTTCCAATAGAGTTCCAGAACCTTGTAGAATCTATGCCAAAGCGCATTGAAGCCGTTTTGGCGGCTGGGGTAGCCCAACGTCCTATTAAGAAACTTTGTTGGTGTTTCCTTTATTTTGGCCGTTACCTATATTTCCAGTCAAAAGTTTGGACACACCTACTTATTGAAGGGTTTTTCTATTATTATTATTATTATTACTATTTTCTACATTGTACAAATAATAGTGAAGACATCAAAACTATGAAATAACACAAATGGAATCATGTAGTAGCCAAAAAAGTGTTTCAAAAAAAGGAATTATGTTTTAGATTGTTCAAAGTAGTCACACTTTGCCTTGATGACAGCTTTGTACACTCTTGGCATTCTCTCAACCAGCTTCATGAAGAATGATTTTCCAACAGACTTGAAAGAGTTCCCACATATGCTTTTCCGACACTCAGCGGTCCAACTCATCCCAAACCATCTCAATTTGGTTGAGGTTGGGTGATTTGTAGAGGATGCAGCACTCCATCACTCTCCTTCTTGGTCAAATAGCCCTTAAACAGCCTGGAGATGTGTTTTGGGTCATTGTCCTGTTAAAAAACATATGATAGTCCCACTAAGTGCAAACCAGATGGGTTGGCATATCGCTGCAAAATGCTGTGGTAGCCATGCTAATTAAGTGTGCCTTGAATTCTAAATAAATCACAGTGTCACCAGCAAAGCACCATCACACCACCTCCGCCATGCTTCACAGTGGGAACCACACATCCGTTCACCTACTCTGCGTCTCACAAAGACAGATTTCACAAAGGACAGAATTCCACCGGTCTAATGTCCATTGCTCTGGTTTCTTGGCCCAAGCAAGTCTTTTCTTATTGGTGTCCTTTTAGTAGTGGTTTCTTTGCAGCAATTCGAACATGAAGGCCTGATTCACGATGTTGAGATGCTTGATTGTTTGTTTTTGTGACTGCACTTGAAGAAACTTTCAAAGTTCTTTACATTTTCCGGATTGACTGACCTTCATGTCTTAAAGTAATGATGGACTGTCGTTTCTCTTTGCTTATTTGAGCTTTTCTTACCATGATATGGACTTGGTCTTTTATCAAATAAGCCTATCTTCTGTATACCACCCCTACCTCACACCACAAATGATTTGCTCAATCGCATTAAGAAGGAAAGAAATTTAACAAATGAACTTTTAACAAGGCATACCTGTTCATTTAAATGCATTCCAGGTGACCACGTCATGAACTGGTTGAGAGAATGCCAAGAGTGTGCAAAGCTGTCATCTGCAAAGGGTGGCTACTTTGATGAATATCAAATATAAAATATATTTTGATTTGTTTAACACTTTTTTGGTTAACACATGTAATCATGTGTTATTTCATCATTTCCATGTCCACTTTTATTCTACAATGTAGAAAATATTCAAAATAAAAACCCTTGAAGGAGTAGGTGTGTCCAAACTTTTGACTGGTACTGTATATACAGTGCATTCGGAAAGTATTCAGACCCCTTGACTTTTTCCACATTTTGTTACATAACAGCCTTATTCTTAAATCATTTATTTAATCAATTTAATACGTCTACACACAATACTCCATAATGACAAAGCGTAAAAACAGATGTTTTTTTAGAAATTGTTACAAATTTATACAAATAAAATAAAAACCAGAAATACCTTATTTACATAAGTGTTCACACCCTTGGCTATGAGACTCGAAATTGAGCTCAGGTGCATTCTGCTTCTGTTGAGCATCCTTGAGATGTTTCTACAACTTGACTGGAGTCCACCTGTGGTAAATTCAATTGACAAGACATGATTTGGAAAGACACACACATGTCTATATAAGGACCTACAGTTGAGAGTGCATCTCAGAGCAAAAACCAAGCCATGAGGTCAAAGGAATTGTCTGTAGAGCTTTGAGACAGGATTGTGTCGAGGCACTGATCTGGGCAAGGGTACCAAAACATTTTTGCAGCATTAAAAGTCCCCAAGAACACAGTGGCCTCCCATCATTCTTAAATGGAAGTTTGGAACCAACAAGACTCCTTGAGCAGGCTGGTCACCCATCCAAACTAAGCAATCGGGGGAGAAGGTCCTAACAGGGAAGCAGTGAAAACACTCAGGGGTCAGTAGAGATGCAGTGAGATGGAGCTATAGGGCCAGAGCGGCTGAACATAGAGATCCATGGCTCAGTGTCTTGCTACACGCAGCATTGTTTGAGGGATCAGGGTACTAGCACACTGCTATTGCTAGCGTAATATTAGCACAGGCTGGTATTAATAGTTTGAGGCTGGTGCCAAAGCTACAGTACAGGGAAGTCACAATGTGATTACTTCGTATTACAGAGAAGGACAGGTGTGCAGCCTGGTGTAATAGAGAGTATATGGTGAGTGTGTGTGTGTGTTTGTATGTGCGTGTGTGTATGGGGCTGTGACATCAAGGACACACATGCTACACACAGTTTACAGTATATAAAGCGCTGACCCTTATAAATATAGCTGTGAATGTGAAAGCGAGGAATGCTGGCAGGGCCAGATAGAGTATACGGCAGCCATACTCAACTGGCGGACCGCGGTCCGGATCTGGCCCCAGAACAAGGTCAGTACAGACTTTTAACTTACCGCTTTTGAGAGACGTAATCGTAAAATGCGCAAGGTTCAATTTCTAAATTTGGTAGTGCATCGCCAGTTTTCCGCATGATATGTCATTCACTGACAGACCTTAGAGAGCTATTTTTTTAGAAATGGCCAGTTGATCAACTACTGGCCATATTAGCTAAATGGGTAAATTAGACGTACCAGCTTTCTAAATATTGTTTGTAGTTTTCAAGGCCAGAGCCCTTGACCCCGAGGGGGCCCCCATTTGATTTTGTTGAGTCACTGAGGTATCATAACACACAAGACATGGAAAAATGTATAGAATTGCAAGGAATTTGCTTTAAAACATCGAAATGTTCTCTCCGCTCCATGGCAAAATGGTTAGAATTGCAGCGATTGAGCTTTAAAATGGCAGTATTTTCTCTCCGCCAAAAAGTGGGTTGGGAACAGTTTCAACAGTTTGGGGTCGCATGGGACGCGAGTTGGGGGTTTGTTGCTACGCAGGTAAATTAAAATAATCATCCGGACCTCTGCGATCTAGGAAATATGTGTGACTGGACCTTCTCAAATTGTAGTTGAGTACCTCTGGTATACGGGGTTGAGGAGGGCATTTTACTGAACTATCCAGATGGGGCAATCTGCAGTTGGTCAAATCTAGATCCCCCTCAAAGAAAAGACACATTCAGTACTAAGATGCACTACAAACTCAAACAATAAATATGCTATGACATTCTCAAGGTGATGACTTTATATGTAAATATAGTTAAATCTTTACATAAACAGTGCATTTGGAAAGTACTCAGACCCCTTGACATTTTCCACATTTTGTTACTTTACAGCCTTATTCTAAAGTTGATTGAATAAAAGTTTTTCTACATTAATCTCCACACAATACCTCATAATAGAAACTAAAATTAAAAACAAATACCTTATTTACATAAGTATTCAGACCCTTTGCTATGAGACTCGAAATCGAGCTCAGGTGTTTCCTGTTTCCATGGATCATTCTTGAGATGTTTCTTCAACTTGATTGGAATCCACCTGTGGTAAATTAAATTGAATGGACATGATTAGGAAAGGCACATACCTGTCTATATAAGGTCCCACAGTTGACAGTGCATGTCAGAGCAAAAACCAAGCCATGATGTCAAAGGAATTGTCCTTAGAGCTCCGAGACAGGATTGTGTCTAGGCACAGATCTGGGGCATTGAAGGTCCCCAAGAACACAGTGGCCTACATCATTCTTAAATAGCTGGGTGACTCTTCCTAGAGCTGGCCGCCCGGCCAAACAGCAATCGGGGGAGGGCCTTGGTCAGGGAGATGACCAAGAACCCGATGGTCACTCTGACAGAGCTGCAGAGTTTCCCTATGGAGATTGGAGAACCTTCCAGAAGGACAACCATCTCTGCAGCACTCCACCAATCAGGCCTTTATGGTAGAGTGGCCAAAGTTGAACGCACAGCCTTGCAATCTCCATAGACAAACATTGGTAGTAGATGGGCTCAGTGACTTTGAACGTGGCACCACCACTCCCAAGTGGCGCAGCGGTCTAAGCTACTTCATCTCAGTGCTAGAGGCGTCATTACAGATCCTTGTTCGATTCCAGGCTGTCTCACAACCAGCCGTGATTGGGAGTCCCATAGGGCGGCGCACAATTTGCCCAGCGTCGTCCGGGTTAGGCTAGGCCGGGGTAGGCCGTCATTATCAATAAGATTTTGTTCATAACTGACTAGTTAAATAAAGGTAAAAGATAAAAATAAATATTAAGCCACCAGCAAGACAGTTTGTCAAATTCCTGCCCTGCTAGAGCTGCCCCGGTCAACTGTAAGTGCTGTTATTGTGAAGGGGAAACAGCTAGGAGCAACAACGGCTCAGCGGAACCGCTGAAGAGTATAGCGCGTAAAAATTATCTGTCCTCAGAGTTCCGAACTGACTCTGGAAGCAACGTCAGCACAATAACTGTTCGTTGGGAGCTTCATGAAATGGGCTTCCATGGCCAAGCAGCCACAAACAAGCCTAAGTAACATCACCATGCGCAATGCCAAGCGTCAGCTGGAGTGGCTCACTGCCATTGGACTCTGGAACAGTGGAAACCCGGTCGCGGCTGGTTACGACAGATCCTGGGCGCGAACCCAGAGTCTCTGATGGCTGCAGTACAGCGCCCTTAACCACTGCGCCACCCGGGAGGGTGCATTTTCTGGAGTGATGAATCACGCTTCACTATCTGGCAGTCCGACAGACAAATCTGGGTTTGACGGATGCCAGGAGAATGCTACGTGCCCGACTGCATAGTGCCAACTGTAAAGTTTGTTGGAGGAGGAATAATGGTCTGGGGCTATTTTCATGGTTTGGGTTAGGCCCCTTAGTTCCAGTGAAGGGAAATCTTAACACTACAGCATATACATTGTAGACGATTCTGAGGTTCCAACTTTGTGGTAACAGTTTGGGGAAGGCCCTTTCCTGTTTCAGCATGACAATGCCCCTGTGCACGAAGCGAGGTCCGCACAGAAATGTTTTTTTTCTTTCGAGATTGGCATGGAAGAATTTGACTGGCCTGCACAGAGCCCTGACCTTACCCCATCGAACACCTTTGGGATGAATTGGAACCCCGACTGCGAGTCAGGCCTAAACGCCCAACATCAGCATCTGACCTCACTAATGTTCTTGTGGCTGAATGGAAGCAAGTCCCCGGAGCAATGTTCCAACATCTAGTGGAAAGCCTTCCCAGAAGAGTGGAGGCTTTTGTAGCAGCAAAGGGGGACCAACTCAATATTAATGCCCATGGTTTTGGAATGAGATGTTCGACAAGAAGGTGTCCACATACTTTTCTGGAGGGGCAGGAGGGGACAGGTAGCTGACTAGTGGTGGTTATTCAGCAGCCTGATGGTCTGGGGTAGATGCTATTGGCCAGTCTGTTAGTTTTAGCCATGATACTGCTATACTGCGTCTGAGTGATGGAAGTAGGGAGAACAGGCAGTGGCTTGGGTGGCTGAGGTCCCTGATGATCTTCTTGGCCTTCCTGCAACACCTGGTGTTGTAGGTGTCCTGTAAGATAGGCAGTGTGCACCCAATATACCACCCCCTGTAGAGCCTTGCGGTTCACGGCAGTGGAGTTGCTGTACCAGGCTGTGATGCAGCCCGACAGTATGCTCTCGATGGTGCTCTCGAGGACAGGCCGAGGTTGAAGAGTCCCTGTCATATCTTCCTGTTGTATCTCCCCTGTTTGTCTGTCTGGCTAGCTATATCTATTCCTCTCTGTCAGTCTCTACTCCAGTCTCTACTCGTCTGTCATGTGACATGCATCCTCACCCCACTCCCAGTGGAATGGCCTAAGCCAGTATCAGCCGTCTGATTGGTGACCCACGGAGCAGACCGTTCCATCCCAACGCTCCTCTCTCTCCATGGGTGACACACGGTGGGCTTTGATTGACACACATAGAAGTCCATGTTCCGTGCCACTTCTCATTCCCCACACCACACTGGCAGCGCTGTGACAGACAGAAAGCAGAGGGCCCGGTGTTACAAGTCCAAGGGGAGAGGGACTTTCAGACAACAGACAGGTGGGGGGGAACAGCTATTTCTCTTGCCTTGTGTCTGTCTGCCTTTACTTCCACTTTACTGTGATACTGTAACCTTTGAGAATCAATATTGTCTACCCATTTATATACTTGTTTTTTTTTGTTATGGTGGGAACAAGTTGTTTGTACATTTCTTATGTGTTGCTTTATGTTCATTATTGGACAAAGATTGTCTATTCCCTTAGGAAAGAGACCAACGGGGCCAGTGGAGGAGTTCTGCTCACAGCAGCGGACAATACCACACACACCCCTGGTCCCAACCCTGCATCAAAAGCACCAGCCAGTCAGTCACAGACTCGGCATCAGTCAAAGAACATCCATCATTACTATTTCAGTTATTTACTTCATCACCCAGAGATGAAAGGGTTGAATTCTCACAACCTGGGCTGTCAATTCATTCCCACTGATGGCTAAAAGAAGGTAGTTGATGAAGAGAGCTGCAATTGGATGAAATTACTGATCATCCCTCCCAGATTGAACCCATTGATGTTCACACACCATACATGCCTTTATATCACTCATGCTGTGTGGTTATATTGAAGCAGGGTAGAAAATATGCACATGTCAATTAAACATGTACAACATATAAGTAAGTTATGAAGTTGGTGAAAGGAGCTATTCCATACAAATGTAATTCATAATTCATGAACACGTGGCTTCAGCAAAACTATATAACATTGAATATTCAGAAGTCATACTTTTGGGAAAACTTGCTGACGGTGCAGTGGCTGTGATTCTATTTGCCTGCCCTTTCATATAATTTGTTGAGATGTCGCAGAGGAACAGCCTTGGGATCCAATCTAAATGTCACCTTTCCCTCTAATACCATAAGCCCCAAGGCTGGTCTGCTTGATGTCATATTTCAATCAGTCTGGACTGCTGATTGCTCCTTGAAGGAGGCCTGCCAGAGATACTCTCTCACACATACACATACACATACACACACACACACGAGGAAAGTCGAAATCAATCAAGTAAGCTTTTTTATGTTGCTTGCTGATCTCATTCTAGGTCATTCTAATTGGAGAATTGGTCTTGAAGTCTCTTCACAAAATCAGCACTGTCAATAGAAATATGGGTGAAGTCTGAGATTTCTCTTCCTCAGACTGATGCATATAGTTTCCAAATTACCCAGGACAATTATTTAGAGTAATGGAATTATACAATGAAAGGGGGCTCATTTGAAGAACTTAAATTTCAAAAGTCAAATTTTACTTACCCGTAGAGGGATTCCTCTACTTACCGTAGAGGCATTCCTTCAAATATTTACAATTGAGAAGCTTGATTTTTTTCCCAGTCTAAAACGGTCTGCCCCACGACCTCCTACATGTGGTATGTAGCCTAGGGGTTAGACCGTTGGACCAGTAACTGAAAGGTTATTAGTTTGAATCCCAAAACTGACAAGGTTAAAAATTGTCAGTTGAGTAAGGCACTTAACTCTAATTGCTCCAGGGTCGCAATTGATAATGGCGGACCCTGGCCGTGACCCCACTCTCTGAGGGTGTCTCAGGGGGAGTTGGGATATGCAAAAAAACATATTTTTTTCCCCTCCAAAAACAGGACAAATATTAGCACCCACCAAATTATCTCTTTTGACCACTTTAGAAACACTCTTTTATGCGTTTTAGGAGAGGTCAATTACCTTCCTACAGTTGAAGTCGGACGTTTACATACACTTAGGTTGGAGTCATTAAAACGTGTTTTTCAAACACTCCACAAATTTCTTGTTTACAAACTATAGTTTTGGCAATGACACAAGTCATTTTTCCCCCCAAAATGTACATACAGATTATTTCACGTATAATTCATTGTATCACAATACACTAAGTGACTGTGCCTTTAAACAGCTTGGAAAATTCCAGAAAATTATGTCATGGCTTTAGAAGCTTCTGATAGGCAAATTTACATCATTTGAGTCAACTGGCGGTGTACCTGTGGATGCATTTCAAGGCCTACCTTCAAACTCAGTGCCTCTTTGCTTGACATCATGGGAAAATCAAGAGAAATCAGCCAAGACCTCAGAAAAAAAGTGTAGACCTCCACAAGTCTGGTTCATCCTTGGGAGTAATTTCCAAACGCCTGAAGGTACCACGTTCATCTGTACAAACAATAGTATGCAAGTATAAACACCATGGGACCATGTAGACGTCATACTGTTCAGGAAGGAGATGTGTTCTGTCTCCTGGAGATGAACGTACTTCGGTGCGAAAAGTGCAAATCAATCCCAGAACAACAGAGAGGGACCTTGTGAAGATGCTGGAGGAAACAGGTACAAAAGTATCTATATCCACAGTAAAATGAGGCCTATTTCGACATAGCCTGAAAGGCCGCTCAGCAAGGAGCCATTGCTCCAAACTGCACATGGGGACAAAGATTGTACTCTTTGGAGAAATGTCCCCTGGTCTGATGAAACAAAAATAGAACTGTTTGGCCATAATGACCATCATTATGTTTGGAGGATAAAGGGGGAGGCTTGCAAGCTGAAGAACACCATCCCAACCATGAAGCACGGGGGTGGCAGCATCATATGTTGGGGGTGCTTTGCTGCAGGAGGGACTGGTGCACTTCACAAAAGATGGCATTACGAGGAAGGAAAATTATGAGGATATATTGAAGCAACATCTCAAGACATCAGTCAGGAAGTTAAAGCTTGGTCGCAAATGGGTCTTCCAAATGAACAACGACCCCAAGTATACTTCCAAAGTTGTTCCAAAATGGCTTAAGGACAACAAAGTCAAGGTATTGGAGTTGCCATCACAAAGCCCTGAGCTCAATCCTATAGACATTTTGTGGGCAGAACTGAAAAAGCATGTGCGTGCACGGAGGCCTACAAACCTGAATCAGTTACACCAGCTCTGTCAGGAGGAATGGGCCAAAATTCACCCAACTTATTGTGGGAAGCTTGTGGAAGGATACCCGAAACGTTTGACACAAGTTAAACAATTAAGGCAATGCTACCAAAATACGGAGGACGCATGACTTTCAACCTTCGTCTCTCCCGAGCCCGTACGGGAGTTGTAGCGATGAGACAAGACAGTAGCTACTAAACAATTGGATACCACAAAATTGGGGAGAAAAAGGGGTAAAATTCAACAACAACAAAAATGCTAACAAATACTAATTGAGTGTATGTAAACTTCTGACCCATTGGGAATGTGATGAAAGAAATAAAAGCTTAAATAAATAATTCTCTCTACTATTATTCTGACAATTCACATTCTTAAAATGAAGTGGTGATCCTAACTGACCTAAAACAGGGACTTTTTACTAGGATTAAATGTCAGGAATTGTGAAATGTTTAAATGTATTTGAACTGTATATGAAAAAAATGGTAGCTACTAATACAGAGAATTCCAATAGTAAGAGATTTGATTGGAACTCTGTGAATAATTTTTTGGGCTGCAATCTGAGGTGCAGTTTACTCTAATGAACTTATCCTCTGCAGCAGAGGTAACTCTGGGCCTTCCTTTCCTGTGGCGATCCTCATGAGAGCCAGTTTCATCAAAGAGCTTGATGGTATTTGCGACTGCACTTGAAGAAACTTTAAAAGTTCTTGAAATATTCCGGATTGACTGACCTTTATGTCTTAAAGTAATGATGGACTTTCACTTCTCTTTGCTTATTTGAGCTGTCCTTGCCACAATATGGACTTGATCTTTTACCAAATAGCCCTATCTTCTGTATACCACCACAACCTTGTCACAACACAACTGATTGGCTCCAACTCATTTAGAGGGAAAGAAATGAAACAAATTCACTTTTAACAAGGCACACTTGTTAATTGAAATGCATTCCAGGTGACTACCTCATGAAGCAGGTTGAGAGAATGCCCAGAGTGTGCAAAGCTGTCATTAAGGCAAAGGGTGGCTACTTTGAAGAATCTCAACTATAAAATATATTTTGATTGGAAACTTTTTTGGTTATGACATGATTCCATATGTGTTATTTTGTAGTGTTGATTTCTTCACTATTATTCTACAATGTAGGAAAATTGAAAAAATATAGAAAAACCCTTGAATGAGGAGGTGTGTCCAAACTTTGGACTGGTACTGTATCTCCTAAACTTACCCCTAACCCCTGGTCTAGCTAACGTTAGACAGCTAGCTAATATTAGCCACCTAGTCACCTAGCTAGAATCCGTAACATGTCATGTATTTAGCAAATTTGTTACATATAGTACATTTAGCAAATTCATATAATAATATAATATGAATTGTAATTCGTAACATATTATACAAAATGGGTTATGGAGATCCACAAATGAATACGTACCATATGAAACATAACATACAGTATCATAGCAAATGTAGTGCCTCGGATTTACATACAGAATAATCCGCTGATGCCAGGTTGGCCAATAACCTCTTCTCCTTTCTCTCTCTCTCTTGCTCTCTCTCTCTTTATTTCTCTCTTTGACCATCTCTTTCTGTCTCTTCGACCACCATCTCTCTCTCTACTCCTCCCCTATACTTTCACTCTCTTTCCACCCCTCTAGTTTGTATACGACTTACATAATCAAAACTGATACAATCAATATAAGTAATGTTCAGCAATGTGTTTGCTGTGCACAGCAAGGTGTCCAACTCCTGTCCCTAGGAGGTGCATACAGGGTTCTTTCCCTTGACACTATAGGTAAATGAATGAAAGCCTAGGATTGACTGAAGTCATGGAGGTGTCTACTCACCTGGTTTTGCTCTGAATCAGCAGTTCAGCAGTAAGAGGAGGCAAAAACCAGCAGACACGTGACATGGTCCTTGTGACTTTGAATAGACTGATTCCCCCACTTATTCAGGGTGGCGCAACGTTACACAGATAGAAATGTATTGTGTAGAACAGAAATGACTCTCCGCCTTGTAGAATAGGGAATTGTGTCAGCTCTATACATAGCATTTCTATCTGCAACATTTGAAACGTTGTACTCCAGTGTTGTGAGTAAAGCTAGCATATACAGTAACAAATTACATCATGGACTTGTTTGAGTCTCTACTTTTCCTAGGCTTGAGTCACGGGGCACAAATGAGAACAACTTCCTTAAACAAGTGTAACACTAGATTGAGGTTGAATTAGTCAAATACTTACAGTGATAAAATGGCCCATTATGACTCTGGCTTTCTGATCAAACGCCTTGGAAGTCCATCTTAGCAGGGCCAGAACAGAGGGAAAGGATGATTCGTGATTTGTATATGATTGCAATAAATGCTTTATTTACTGTATCTACTTCTGTTCATAGATTATATATTCCAACGTTTACTAATGGTTATTATTAACGATTGATTATGGTTAATAAGCAGTTTATAAGCAGACCTTCAAATAAAGTGTCACCAACTCTTTTTCCTCATAAAGAAGGGAGAAAGTCTCAGTGTTAAAAGTGTGATTTTTCAGACACAGTTGATAAAAGCTAAGGTGTTGGTGTTGCTTCTGTAGAAAGAATCCCCATATGTTACAGGATGCATATTTCCCCATCACACTGCTGAGGTGAAAGCCAGGTCTATCCACACAGGTCTATCCACACAGGTCTATCCACACGTTTGGAGAAAAGTGACAGGGAACAGATAACATTCGCACATTCTTATTTATTCATGAAAAATACTTTTTCCATTTTCTTTTTTTTTTTTAAACATTGTGCATTTTCACAGTTTTAAATATTTGCCAGTACTGTTCTGTGTTCAAGTATCAAGTATCAGTGTCAATGACAAATACAAAAAAAACATACTGTATTTTTGTTTCAGTGCTGCAAAATATATTAGATGATTTTTCAGAAGACAAATCAAAAACACCCAACATTTGAAATACATTGTAGCCAGTTGTGTATAGTCTGCTACAGTTAGCCATAAGGCTACTCTACTGAAAACCTAGTCAGAGTTGCAGGGAGCGAATGGCAAGATAGACGGACAACTCTTTTGTTTATATGGGGTAAACTAATAGTAAAGGATAGGAAACAACGATGGATGATCCTGAGAGTGAGCTTGGGCTTGTTATTTGTAACTAAAAGAGAAACCTTTTCTGCTGGTCTATGACGTGTAGTGGGCTGTAGTTTACATTACTCTTTTACATAAAGATCTATAGAAAAGGTGGGCGCCCTCAGAACTAAGAGCTGTGGGTTTAGGAATGGAAGGCTACTCAGTGGCACAACCCCAGAAGGAGACATGAAGTCCATGAATTTCACTTGTTCAATGATGGAATCGAATTCTCATGAATATTTACGTAAATGTCCATTTGTAAAAACAGAACTCGGTTAGAGATGTGTTTTGAGCAAGTAGTTGTACATGAGATAACACTGTCAGAGTGAAGACACAAATCGAGGCAATCGCCTTCCCGTGACCTCCCTCTCTCTAGTGTGTGTTTGTGTTGCTGGGGGCCACGTGCTCTGCTGATAAACGCTGTTAACACTCGGCCCCAGTGTGATGCTGTGATGATCAGATAGCATGCAAGGAGAGACCGCCCCTGCTGTCTTATGACAAGGATGTGCCCTGTGTGAGTGAACAGACGGAGCCATAGTTCAACAACAGCTACAGCTGCACCAGATCAATGAGAGTATTTAGGTCATGCAGTGACTAAGGACAGCTAGCCAGCTACTGATGTGTCAAGGTGTTTTATACATGGTAACAAGCAATCCCTGCTGGGCTTTCCAATAAACCACTCAGCAGTGTGCAGATTGTGACACCAACCCACCTCCTTGTCACTCTATCACCCTGACTACCACCATTACCCCCTTCCACCTCAATCCCGACCCCCAACCCCTTCTAACACTGACCTTTGTCCTCTAGCCCCAAGAGGCCATCATATATTACTATAGCCAGCCTTGGCACAGCACAATGCATCTGAAGGGTGCTCAGTATTTCACAGGCAATCTATTAATGACACCACTTCTCCCCACCAGACCCCTCCTCCCTCCTCCTTCCCGGCCCAGATGATTGAGTCCAGAGCAGGCTATCAGTCTCTCTGGTTTCTGAGCCCTGGTTTTTCTTAATTATATTAAGCTGCTACTGACCTGCTGCTCTGTCTTTTCTAACCAGGTAAAGATGTCAGATAAACTTCAAATTACGGGTGATATTTGGTTGAGATGTCAATAGTTTTGAGTTTAATTTGAAATAAACCAAACCACAAAAACCTGTCGACACTATTTGGTTATATCAAGACAAAATGTCAATGACTTTTGGCATATTCAATCAAGTAGCCAGGTTGATGCAGTGTGATAACGTTGATAAGGTAGGTTGAAATAACGAGCAAACAATGTTGCCCAGTTGTTGGTGGCATTTGATGGAAATGCTATTCCTCTACCAAGGAAGCTTTGCATCAATAAAATATCACAACATCATAACTAGCATAAACTTAATGAAAAAACAATACCTTCAGTGACAGAAGCAGAGATGCAGTTTTCTTAACCACTTCAAACATCAGTCTCTGTTCCTTTTTTTTTAGCTCATACTGCTGATTCTGTTGTTCTTGTTGTCGTTGATATTATAAGGAGATAAAAAGCCTGATGCCAAATTCTATCCCCCAGCTATCCCTCTAAACCCCCACCCCCTCCCGCCCTCCTCCATGAGAGATTTCAGCTCTGGGTAAAGCTGCCCTGCCCATAGATTAACGAGTGGCTAGGCATCGTCACGTTTATGGAGGTATTTAGCTAGCCGGGGCTCTGTGAGAGGAGAAAAAAAAGCACCACATTTCTGCAGCGGGCTACAACTGGTAGTGGCAACCCCAGAAGTGGGTCATCTATATGCCAGGCTGAGCCTCACATGCCTACTGCTGCAAAGAGGACAGAGGACAGGGTGAAGGGTGGAGGGATGGGATGGATGGATGGAGGAAATAGAGACCAATCAATGGGAGCAGAGAGAGAAAGATGGATCAGAGAGGAGAAAGTAGGGACAGGGTGAGAGAGTATGAATGGGGATGAACATCAGAAGAGAGAGAGAGTGCGAGGAGAGCAAGGGGGGACTACAGAAAGAGAGAGCAGAGATGGAGGGCGGTGTGCTGCAACCATCTCTGCACCATGTGGATTCACACACAGGCACCCTAAAGCCGAGATTATTTATCTCCCATAGCATCGCATGGAGGACCAATTTTTTATTGCCCCTGTTATGAAATGCACAGTCATTTCCCCTGGCTGCTGCTTGCTGTAATAACAGTATTGATTAGGTGCTAGCAGGGTTGTCCCCTCCGACATCTGTGGAGAGGAGAGAAGAAAGGCAGAGGGAGAGAGGAGTACAGCGACAGGGCTCTGAGATGGAGGGAGTGGTAATAAAGCAAATGAAAGATAACATGATGAAATACTGTTTTCTTTCTGTAAAGGGAGATTGTTGACAACTCTAAAAGTCAGCTGAATATCAGTCTCAATGGAATTGTATGTTGTCAGAAAAATACTTCTCCACAGCCATGCCTGCTGAGATGACGACCTAACTGACTATTTGAAAGGGTTTGTTTGAATGTCTATTCTCTTTTGTTCTGTGGTAGAAAAAGGGTTCCAGCAGTTTTAGGACCCAATTTGGTTCCTGATAACCCATTGTCCACAAGCCACTGTTCCGTTCCTAAACCCACACACACCAGCACCAACAGTCTGGATGGAAGAAGAGAGAGGACAGGTGAAGGAATACTGCATTGCACTTGGTTTAAGGCTAAACATTTGCAGTGGAAAGCGATTTAAACTTAAGGCAGCATGGATTGAATGACTCTCATGTTTAAAAAAGTACTAAAACTACATATGTCACCCCGATACGGTTCGTATTCACATATCACTCATGTGGAGCACAAAATAGCGCTTATTCACAAAAAATGCTCTCTCCCAGCCCATAAATAAAAACTCTACTGGTATACGCAAACTTTGTGCATGTATACATGTATGTACCATGTACATAAATATGAACATAAATACTATCTTTTTGTCAACCCACACACACTCCCCATCCATTCCAACCCCAAACCCCAATCCCAAAAAGCTACGTTTCTTATTTTAGATTTTTTTTGCAATGACTTTATCTAGCACAGTGAAACCCGACCCCGTTTGAAGGTAGAATGGTTGCAGTTTGTTCACTCCAGTTTTTAAAGTCAGCTCCAGCTCCCACTTATAGGGGACGTCCTCTTTCTCCAAACTGCTCTTGTCCTTGTTTCACTCTCTCTCTCTCCCTCTTTTGCTCAGTTCTTACAAAAAAAAGAGGAGAGGAGAGAAACAGAGAGGCAAATAGACGCAAGGAGCTTGAGGGAAGGAGAAAAGGAGAAAAAATGAAAGTAGGTAAAGAGAGAGAAAATGAAAAGTGAGAGTAGGTAGAGGAGTGGGAGAAGAGGAGGAGTGTTTAACCCCACCAAGGTCATTCAATATTTGGGCGGGATGACCACGATGGGGTCCCCGGTCTTTGGCCGCCACATGAGCACTTGAGCGTCGTTGGCGTTGGGCTTGACCATGGCATTGGGGGAGATGGGCTCGTTCTTGCCCAGGACATGGGGCTGCTCCTGGGCCACAGGCTCACGCAGCATGGCCCTCTGGCCCAGAGGCTTGTCCGGGTCCACCTCGATGTGGAGCTGCATCCTCCAGCGGATGGTCTGCAGCACCAGGGTCTCGGCCGTGGCCTGATTGATGGCCACCAGCCAGGTGGTGAAGCTCTGGTCGCGGCGGATGCTGCTGAGCTGCGGCAGGTTGCTATCGCTCACAGGCACACCCCATGTAACGCTGGGGTAGAAGTTGTCATTCATGCTAACCGTGAACTTGGTGGCCTTCTTGGTGGGACCCACGATGGTGCATGTCTCCGTGGTGTTTCCATACCACGGGTAGTTGACGCCGTCCGAGTCGCTGATGGCCTGGATCTTGCCATCCCGTAGGTCAGGGAGTTCCCAGCTCGACCTGGACGTGGAAAAGCAGGCAGTGAGATTTAACCCGGAAGGGAAAACAGAGTGAAGCTTAAAGGGATAGTTCACGACAAAATAAAAAATGATGCGAATCACTCACATTCATATGGGAATAAAGTATCCTAATATATAGCTAAATCTACACAACAGGTGATGTGAACTGTCAACCCAACACAATTTTAGACCACTTTTATGGTGTGAAAACAGGAAGAAATTGTTGATTTTGGGTGGACAAATCCTTTAACGTGGAAGTGGAAACAAAAGGGTGAGACTTGTTTTACAAGTAAGAATCTCTCTGCATGTTGCTACTGCTAGATTGCCTAGAATCGCTTGAGAGAGATATCAATCGTAATAGGCTCCTACCCACTGTTAAATAAAAGCTGGAGGATAAGAAGAGTGGAGGAGACTATCTATGTCCATGAGAGGCTCAAACAGCCTGACTGAGTGGGTTTGCTCTACAAACATCAGCTCAGTAGCTATTGCGATTCAGGTCAGGGCAGCACAATCACAGCACACCACAGGTTCCCATTGTTAAGAGCCTCCCATCTGTCTAACCTGTGTAGTAAGTCACTATAGGTGCATCTCAATAGTGTTACGTGGCTTTCTTTTCTCATTTCCTTTACCACCTCTGCACTGACCACTGATCTGTCAACACAGGATAGGTGAAAGCAATATGTCCAAAGCCTATCAGGATTGCTTTACCTCATCCACTATTATTTCAGATCTGAGTGAATTAGGTGAAGGAAACTATGAAAGGAGGCCCCTTTGGAGTATTGAGACGCAGTTGGGGACAATGTGGGACAGAGGCACCTCATAAACACTCCGGTCCGTCCGCCTATCGATTCCCCCTCGGCAGGAAGAAGTAAAGGAATCAGCAGAACTACTACAGATAACAGTGATCACCAGACACATGACAGGCCTGCATGGCCATTTATTCACAGAGGAGCTAGATTATGATCTCTAGAATAATAATACTAGTTAAAGGTAAGCCCCAGTCTGTGTGTTGGGGGGGGTTAAAGTGTGTGTGTTTCAGTTGAAAGTTTTATTAGTTGTGTACAGTATCCACATCGTATACACTGTCTTTTTAATTTCACCTCTATTTAACCAGGTAGGCTAGTTGAGAACAAGGTCTCATTTATAACTGCGACCTGGTCAAGATGAAGCAAAGCAGTGTGACACAAACAACAACACAGAGTTACACATGGAATAAACAAGCGTACAGTCAATAACACAATAGAAAAAAAAGAATGTTTATATACAGTGTGTGAAAATGGCGTGAGGAGGTAAGGCAATAAATAGGCCATAGTAGCGAAGTAATTACAGTTTAGCAAATTAACACTGGAGTGATAGATAAGCAGATGATGATGTGCAAGTAGAAATACTTGTGTGCAAAAGGGCAGAACAGTAAATAAAAACAATATGGGGATGAGGTAGGTAGATTGGGTGGGCTATTTATAGATGGGCTATGTACAGCTGCAGCGATCGGTTAGCTGCTCAGATAGCTGATGTTTAAAGTTAGTGAGGGAAATATAAGTCTCCAACTTCAACGATTTTTGCAATTCGTTCCAGTCACAGGCAGCAGAGAACTGGAAGGAAAGGCGGCCAAAGGAGGTGTTGGCTTTGCCTGCTGGAGCGCGTGCTGCAGGTGGGTGTTGTTATCGTGACCAGTGAGCTGGGATAAGGCGGAGCTTTACCTAGCATAGACTTATAGATGACCTGGAGCCAGTGGGTCTGGCGACGAATATGTAGGGCCAGCCGACTAGAGAATACAGGTTGCAGTGGTGGGTGGTATATGGGGTTTTGGTGACAATGCGGATTGGCACTGTGATGGACTGCATCCAGTTTGCTGAGTAGAGTATTGGAAGCTATTTTGTAAATGACATCGCCAAAGTCAAGGATCGGTAGGATAGTCAGTTTTACGAGGGTATGTTTGTCAGCATGAGTGAAGGAGGCTTTGTTGCGAAATAGGAAGCCGATTCTAGATTTAATTTTGGATTGGAGATGTTTAATATGAGTCTGGAAGGAGAGTTTACAGTCTAGCTAGACACCTAGGTATTTGTAGTTGTCCACATATTCTAAGTCAGAACCGTCCAGAGTAGTGATAGTCGGGCGGGCGGGTGTGGGCAGTGAAAGGTTGAAAAGCATGCATTTGGTTTTACTAGCGTTTAAGAGCATTTGGAGGCCACGGAAGGAGTGTTGTGTGGCATTGAAGCTCATTTGGAGGTTATTTAACACAGTGTCCAAAGAAGAGCCAGATTTATACAGAATGGTGTCGTCTGCATAGAGGTGGATCAGGGAATCACCCGCAGCAAGAGCGACATCGTTGAAATATATAGAAAAGAGTCGGACCGAGAAATGAAGGATGACAAGGATATCCCTACCGGCCAAGCCCTCCCTAACCCGGATGACGCTAGGCCAATTGTGCGTCGCCCCACGGACCTCCCGGTTGTAGCCGGCTGCGACAGAGCCTGGGCACGAACCCAGAGTCTCTGGTGGCACAGCTAGCGCTGCGATGCAGTGCCCTAGACCACTGTGCCACCCGGGAGGCCACAGTACTGTCTTTTATCGATGGTGGTTATGGTATCGTTTAGTACCTTGAGCGTGGCTAAGGTGCACCCGTGACCAGCTCGGAAACCGGATTGCACAGCGGAGCAGGTACGGTGGGATTCGAAATGGTAGGTGAGCTGTTTATTAACTTGGCTTTCGAAGAATTTAGAAAGGCAGGGCAGGATGGCTATAGGTCTATAACAGTTGGGGTCTAGAGTGTCACCCCCTTTGAAGAGGGGGATGACGGCGGCAGCTTTCCAAACTTTAGGGATCTCGGACGATACGAAAGAGAGGTTGAACAGACTGGTAATAGGGGTTGCAACAATGGCGACGGATAATTTTAGAAAGAGAGGGTCCAGATTGTCTAGCCCAGCTGATTTGTACGGGTCCAGGTTTTACAGCTCTTTCAGAACATCTGTAATCTGGATTTGGGTGAAAGAGAAGCTGGGAAGGCTTGGGCAAGTACCTGCGGGGGGTGCGGAGCTGTTGGCAGGGGTTGGGGTAGCCAGGAGGAAAGCATGGCCAGACGTAGAGAAATGCTTATTGAAATTCTCGATTATCGTGGATGTATCGGTGGTGACAGTGTTACCTAGCCTCAAGTGCAGTGGGCAGCTGGGAGGAGGTGCTCTTATTCTCCATGGACTTTACAGTGTCCCAAAACTTTTGGGAGTTAGAGCTACAGGATGCAAATTTCTGTTTGAAAAAGCTAGCCTTTGCTTTCCTGACTGACTGCGTATATTGGTTCCTGACTTCCCTGAAAAGTTGCATATCGCGGGGACTATTCGATGCTAGTGCAGTCTGCCACAGGATGTTTTTGTGCTGTTCGAGGGCAGTCAGGTCTGGAGTGAACCAAGAGCTATATCTGTTCTTAGTTCTACATTTGGAAATGGGCATGCTTATTTAAGATGGTGAGGAAATTACTTTTAAAGAACGACCAGGCATCCTCAACTGACGGGATGAGGTCAATATCCTTCCAGGATACCCGGGCCAGGTCGATTAGAAAGGCCTGCTCGCAGAAGTGTTTTAGGGAGCGCTTGACAGTGATGAGGGGTGGTCATTTGACAGTGGACCCATAGCGGATGAAGGTAATGAGGCAGTGATCGCTGAGATCCTGATTGAAAACAGCAGAGGTGTATTTACAGGGCAAGTTGGTCAGGATCATATCTATGAGGCTGCCCATGTTTATGGATTTAGGGTTGTACCTGGTGGGTTCCTTGATCATTTGTGTGACATTGAGGGCATCTAGCTTAGATTGTAGGACTGCCGGGGTGTTAAGCATATCCCAGTTTAGGTCACCTAACAGAACGAACTCTGAAGGTAGATGGGGGCAATCAATTCACATATGGTGTCCAGGGCACAGCTGGGAGCTGAGGGGGGTCTATAACAGGCGGCAACAGTGAGAGACTTATTTCTGGAGAGATTCATTTTTAAAATTAGAAACTCAAACTGTTTGGGGATAGACCTGGAAAGTATGACAGAACTTTGCAGGCTATCTCTGGAGTAGATTGCAACTCATCCCCCTTTGACAGTTCTATCTTGACAGAAAATGTTGTAGTTGGGTATGGAAATCTCCTAATTTTTGGTGGCCTTCCTAAGCCAGGATTCAGACACGGCAAGGACATCAGGGTTGGTGGAGTGTGCTAAAGCAGTGAGAAAAACAAATTTAGGGAGGAGGCTTCTGATGTTAACATGCATGAAACCAAGGCTTTTTCGGTTACAGAAGTCAACAAATGAGAGTGCCTGGGGACATGCAGGGCCTGGGTTAACCTCCACATCACCCGAGGAACAGAGGACGAGTAGGATGAGGGTACGGCTAAAGGCTATCAAAACTGGTCGTCTAGTGCGTTGGGGGCAGAGAATAAAAGGAGCAGATAAAGGAGTTAACTGAGACATGTTGAGTGGGACTAGGGGCTCCATAATAAACGAAGACAATAATAACTATCCTAAACAACAGTGTACAAGGCATATTGACATTTGAGAGAGCCATAAAGCGAGGCATAAAGTAATCACAGGTGTTGATTGGGAGAGTTGGTTAAGGCAACAACGGGTAAGACAACAACAGCTAATCAACTAAGACAACAACAACAGGTAAAATGGCGATGAATGGGCAGAGAGGGTCGGTTAACTACACACAGGGCCTGAGTTGGGGCCGACAGATAAACGAAATGCTTACTTGCAGGTTCCTTCTAGACAATGCAACATCAATAAGAACTAATAAAAGATAAGAATACGAACATAAAGTTAATGGCTCAGTAGAATAGAATATACATTTTAGCATGTGTGTGTGTCTATGGGAGTGGGTGTGAGTGGGCAATATTGTTTTTCTTTGTGCGTGTGTGTCTGTAAAGAACAAGGATTATGTTTCATCCATGTCCATTCTTGTCGCTAAAAATCACTATATCCTCTATCAATCTGTCTCCAAAACAAGTTGAACAATCTTTCTATCTATAAATACTGTATATCTCAGACAGGAGCCAAACTGTTACATCAATTCCACTGTGAAGGGCCAACGACTGCAGACAATGGCAACAAAGCACTCTCCTCGTATTTTTATCTTGATAACACATGGTTTCTTGAGAACAGAACATGCCCAAGCGCAAGAACATTTGCCTTGTGTTCATCATGCTCCTTTTCTCTCTCCCCCTATTGGCGGTCTAATGATACTACAGGATCTACCTACTCTTTATTGATGGCATTTTCATTACAGTACTATACTATTTTCAGTATAGTGCTCTCGTTCAAAGCCATGGGAGGTGCTCTATTGAAATAGATCCTACAAATGTAGGATATTAATTTGATCACTCTGTTGTTGCTGAGAATTTTCCAGGAAATGCAAACTTGTAGTGTATTTGACTTTTAAAAAGGCTTTTAAAGTTTGTCATTTCCACATAGAAATGTCAGACCTGATTTGCCCTTGTGAAAAAAATGGTCCATTAATTATTTTGCCCTACAAAATGCCCATTAATTATAATCCACATAGTAATTCATATTTCATGTTGCTGCAGGATTATTTTCCTACTATAGCAAACTGGCTACAGAAGGAAAATGAAGATCTTACATCTGTAGAAAGGACCCAATGGACTAAACGGCCAATCAACTGTAGTGGTGAGCGTTGCTTCTTTTGATGTTGAGTGACGGACTAGATACATGACAAGCAGAGACACCAACAATTTGCTATACCCTCTTATAAAGTGACACAGTTGAAGTCAGAAGTTTACATACACTTAGGTTGGAGTCATTAAAACTTGTTTCTCAACCACTCCACACATTTCTTGTTAACGAACTATAGTTTTGGCAAGTCGGTTAGAACATCTACTTCGTGAATGACACAAGTCATTTTTCCAATAATTGTTTACAGACAGATTATTTCACTTATAATTCACTGTATCACAATTCCAGTGGGTCAGAAGTTTACATACACTAAGTTGACTGTGCCTTTAAACAGCTTGGAAAATTCCAGAAAATTATGTCATGGCTTTAGAAGCTTCTGATAGGCTAATTTACATCATTTGAGTCAATTGGAGGTGTACCTGTGGATGTATTTCAAAGCCTACCTTCAAACTCAGTGCCTCTTTGATTGACATCATGGGAAAATCAAAATAAATCAGCTAAGACCTCAGAAAAATAATTGTAGACCTCCACAAGTCTGGTTCATCCTTGGGAGCAATTTCGAAACGCCTGAAGGTACCATGTTCATCTGTACAAACAATAGTACGCAAGTTTAAACACCATGGGACCACGCAGCCACCATACCGCTCAGGAAGGAGACGCGTTCTGTCTCCGAGAGATTAACGTAATTTGGTGTGCAAGGTGTGAATCAATCCCAGAACAGCAAAATACTTTGTGAAGATGCTGGAGGAAACAGGTACAAAGTATCTATATCCACAGTAAAATGAGTCCTATATCGACATAACGAAAGGCCGCTCAGCAAGGAAGAAGCCACTGCTCCAAAACTGCCATAAAAAAGCCAGACTACGGTTTGCAAATGCACATGGGGACGAAGATCATACTTTTTTGGAGAAATGTCCTCCGGTCTGATGAAATAAATATAAAACTGTTTGGCCATAATGACCATCATTATGTTTGGAGGAGAAAGGGGAGGCTTGGAAGCTGAAGAACACCATCCCAACCATACCAAATGGGTGGCAGCATCATGTTGTGGGGGTGCTGTCACGGCCATCGTAAGAAGTTGACCAAGGTGCAGCGTTGTGAGCGTCCATTTTCCTTTTTATTTTGGAATGACACCAACAAAACGAACAACCGTGAAGCTTAAGGGCTATGTGCCACAAACAAAGTTAACCACCCACAAAGACAGGTGGGAAAAAGGACTGCCTAAGTATGGTTCCCAATCAGAGACAACGATAGAGAGCTGTCCCTGATTGAGAGCCATACCCAGCCAAAACAAAGAAATACAAAACATAGAAAATAGAACATAGAATGCCCACCCCACATCACACCCTGACCTAACCAAATAGAGAAATAAAACAGCTCTCTAAGGTCAGGGCGTGACAGGTGGTTTGCTGCAGAAGGGTCTGGTGCACTTTAAAAAATAGATGGCATCATGAGGACGAAAAATTATGTGGATATATTGAAGCAGCATCTCAAGACATCAGTCAGGAAGTTAAAGCTTGGTCGCAAATGGGTCTTCCAAATGGACAATGACCCCAAGCATACTTTCAAAATGGCTTAAGGACAATAAAGTCAAGGTATTGGAGTGGCCATCACAAAGCCTTGTGACCTCAATCCTATAGAAAATGTGTTGGCAGAACTGAAAAAGCGTGTGCAAGCAAGTAGGCCTACAAACCTGACTCAGTTACAGCAGCTCTGTCAGGAGGAATGGGCCAAAATTAACCCAACTTATTGTGGGAAGCTTGTGGAAGGCTACCCGAAACGTTTGACCCAAGTTAAACAATTAAAATTTTAACTTCTGACCCACTGGAGATGTGATGAAAGAAATAAAAGCTGAAATAAATCATTCTCTCTCCTATCATTCGGACATTTCACATTCTTAAAATGAAGTGGTGATCCTAACTGACCTGACAGAGAATTTTTACTTGGAATAAATGTCAGGAATTGTGATAAACTGAGTTTAAATGTATTTGGCTTAGGTGTATGTAAACTTCCGACTTCAACTGTATATCTCAATTGTGCTAGTATAAAGGAGGTTTTATTGCAAATTTTTACCAAACTGTGAAGGGAGAGATTATTTAGACGGGATACTCAGACACATGGGTGGCGAGTTGACTAATTCAGGGTAATCAATCATAGCATCCTTGAGCATTTGTATGCGTGTCTGCGTGTGTGTGTGTACACATAAATGGGTTTGATTGTGTCTGGGCTTCTTGACATATCCTCAACAAACAAGGTGGGTGTGTGAGTATGTCTGTTGGATGTTGTGGGCGAGTGGATGTGATGTGTCTGAGCCTGTGTCTCTGTGCCGATGCGAGTGTGCACAGTCTGGAAAAACTGCTTGGGACAGCCCCCTTGAGTCTTAGCACAGTGTGTGGGGTCTGTGTGTGTGCATGTATACAGCATGCGTGCCAGCCAGTGGAGGCTGGTGGAAGGAGCTATAGGAGGACGGGCTCATTGTAATGGTTGGAATAGAATAAATGGAACGGTATCAAACACATCAAAACATATGGAAACAACATGTTTGACTCTGTTCCATTAATTTCATTCCAGCAATTATCAAGCCTCCTATGGTGCCCACCTACAGTGCCTTCAGGAAGTATTCATAACCCTTGACTTATTCCACATTTTGTCGTGTTACACCCTGAATTCAAAATGGATTAAACATAATTGTTTTCTCAACCATCTACACACAATACCCCATAATGACAAAGTAAAAACATGTTTTTAGAAATGTTTGCAAATGTATTGAAAATGAAATTCAGAAATATCTCATTTACAAAAGTATTCAGACCCCTGAGTCAATCAATACATGTTAGAATCACCTTTGCCAGCGATTACAGCTGTGAGTCTTTCTGGGTAAGTCTCTAAGAGCTTTGCACACCTGGATTGTACAATATTTGCACATTATTATTACATTTTTATTCAAACTCTGTCAAGTTGGTTGTTCATCATTGCTAGACAGCCATTTTCAAGTCTTGCCATAGATTTTCAAGCTGAGTTAAGTCAAAACTGTAAGTAGGCCACTCAGAAACATTCAATGTTGTCTTGGTGAGCAACTCCAGTGTATATTTGGACTTGTGTTTTCGATTATTGTCCTGCTGAAAGGTGAATTTGTCTCCCAGTGTCTGTTGGAAAGCAGACTGAACCAGGTTTTCCTTTAGGATTTTGCCTGTGCTTATCTCTATTCCATTTATTTTTATCCTCAAAAACTCCCTAGTCCTTGCCAATGACAAGCATACACATAACATGATGCAGCCACCACCATGCTTGAAAATATGAAGAGTGGTACTCAGTGATGTGTTGTGTTGGATTTGACCCAAACTTAACACTTTGACCCAAATTGCCACACTTTTTTTCATTTTTACTTCAGTGCCTTATTGCAAACAGGATGCATGTTTAGAATATGTTTTATTCTGTACAGGCTTCCGGGGGCGGCAGGTAGCCTAGTGGTTAGAGCGTTGGATCTAGTAACCGGAAGGTTGCAAGATTGAATCCCCGAGCTGACAAGGTAAAAATCTGTCGTTCTTCCCCTGAACAAGGCAGTTAACCACTGTTCCTAGGCTGTCACTGAAAATAAGAATTTGTTCTTAACTGACTTGCCTAGTTAAATAAAGGTAAAATGAAAAAATTGCTTCTTTTCACTCTGTCATTTACACTACCGGGCAAAGGTTTTAGAACACCTACTCATTCAAGTATTTTTCTTTATTTTTACTATTTCTACATTGTAGAATAATAGTTTAGACATCAAAACTATTAAATAACACATATGGAATCATGTAGTAACCAAAAAAGTGTTAAACAAATCAAAATATATTTTATATTTGAGATTCTTCATATAGCCACCCTTTGCTTTGATGACAGCTTTGCACACTCTTGACATTATCTCAACCAGCTTCATGAGGTAGTCACCTTGAATGCATTTCAATTATATATTCAATGTCTGTGGGGTATTGTTGTAGTGTAAAAAATTGAATCCTTTTTAAATTCATGCTGTACCACAACAAAATGTGGAAAATGCTTGTGTGTGTGTGTGTGTGTGTGTGTGTGTGTGTGTGTGTGTGTGTGTGTGTGTGTGTGTGTGTGTGTGTGTGTGTGTGTGTGTGTGTGTGTGTGTGTGTGTGTGTGTGTGTGTGTGTTGCATTACATTACATCACTGTGTCTATACACCTAACACTCCTATACCACTAAAAGTGAATAATAGACTACTGCTGATCTATTCCGCAGCTGTAAGACTGGGTGTCTGGCAAATTCAGAAACCAGGGCACGCACCTGAGCTGACAGAGAAATCATCCAGGGTATCATCCTGAGTCACTCTGTCCAATTAGACCAGAGCATCCTGGAAGTTTACCGCAGTAATTGACAGACCTCAGAACAGGAGTCTCAATAGAGGGAGAGCTTACGTCCTGCATCTTAACTAACTCCTCAAACATGGATGACACAGCTCTGTGTTATTAAGAAGCTACTAAGTACATTTGGTCTTTCTCTGAGATTGCAGTCAAAAGGGCAACACTGAATGATAATGGCAATGAGCTTAAATGTATGAAGGCATTTGTCAAGACTAACGACAAGTTTCACAGGGAAATCATGGTTCTCTCTTTCAGAGAATAGGCTCTATACTACACAGAAAAGCATAAGGGGGAAATGCTACTATATTTACAAATCTGACTACCGGGGCATTTTTTATACCTCAAATCAGCAGAAATGTGTCGCTTTGAGGTCATAGCTGCTCTGAGAAAGAGAGAGGTTGTTAATGCCTGTTTCATCTCTCTCGCTCTCTTTTTCTCTTACTCTAGTCTCTCTTCAAATTAGGTTTTGTTTGCAGAGCAGAGGGACATGTCTCTCTAATCTCACACAGCATGAATATTGTTTTTCCGATTCAGTGTCTCTTTAGGCCCAGAGCGAGAGATTAACAGACACACACACAGAGACAAACACGCACAGACAAACACACGTAGCCAGACTAGTGAAAGGGGAGAAGGCAATGTAGGGGAGGAGATCGCAGTATTGGGATGGTGTGTGTAATCTGTGACATGCAGACCCAAACATCACATGCTGTAACGGGTGAAGATAAACCCTCAGCATTCTGGGTATACGTCAACTTGTGGTCGCCTCCACAGGATGTGGGACAAACTGAATTTGTGTGACATTGTGTAAGTCACAGACATCTGTAAACAGTCACCGAGCTGAACGAAAGGGGTATTTTAATGAATTGTCTGGCCTTTAATTAATTTCCTAATATTTTGAGAATAATTTGATTTCTCATACCACACAGTTTTTGTTGACTCCAGTAGCTTACCTCACAATGAAACCCAGCTTGAGTTGATACATTTTACAAACAGTGTTTGTGAAAGCCTTCTCACTGGGAAAAAACTGGTTGAGTCAACGGTGTTTCAACCCCAAAAATGCATGTAATAACTTGGAATCAATGTAGTTAACTGATCGCATTTGCAAAAAGTAATAAACGTAAGAATTTTGTATTCTTTTGTACCAACTTTGAACCTAAATCCAATGATATGGTGACCTTTTTTGTTGATTTCACTTTGAATTCACATTAGTTGACAACTCAACCAAACGTATATCAAAATTATACTGAACAAAAATATAAACCCAACATGCAACAATTTCAAAGGTTTTACTGCGTTACTGTTCATATAAGGAAATCGATCAATTGAAATCAATTATTTAGGCCCTAATCTATGGATTTTACATGACTGGGAATACAGATATGCATCTGTTGGTCACAGATACCTTTTCTTTTTAAGTAAGGGCGTGGATCAGAAAACCAGTCAGTATCCGGTGTGACCACCATTTGCCTCATGCAGTGCCTCACATCTCCTTTGCATATAATTGATCAGGCTGGTGATTGTGGCTTGTGGAATGATGTCCCACTCCTCTTCGATGGCTGTGTGAAGTAGATGGATATTGGCGGGAACTGGAACACGCTGTGGGACACGTCGCTCCAGAGCATCCCAAACGTGCTCAATGGGTGACATGTCTGGTGAGTATGCAGGCCCTGGAAGAACTGGGACATTTTCAGCTTCCAGGAATGGTGGACAGATCTTGTGGAATGGGGCCGTGCATTATCATGCTGAAACATGAGGGGAAACTACAGATTTTAGAGTGGCCTTTTATTGTCCCCAGCACAAGGTACACCTCTGTTATGATCATGCTGTTTAATCAGCTTCTTGATATGCCACACCTGTCAGATGGATGGATTATCTTGGCAAAGGAGAAATGTTCACTAACAGGAATGTAAAGAAATTTGTGCACAAAACTTCTGAGAAATAAGCTTTTTGTGCATATGGAAAATTTCTGGGATTTTATATTTCAGCTCATGAAACATGGGACCAACACTTTACATGTTGCATTTATATTTTTGTTCAGTATAATAATTTATTTGATTCTGCAGTATGAATAAAAATGTACACCTTCGTTCTAATTATCACTAACTCTTCATGACGCATGGTTCAGTGATCCAGCTACGAGGAAGCCTAAAGTAGACTGTTGATGTTCTAGAATTAACACCAATCTATCTGAAAATACAGTGCATTCGGAAAGTATTCAGACCCCTTTATTTTTTCCACATGTTGTTACATTACAGCCTTAATCTAAAATGGATTAAATAGTTTTTTCCCCTCATCAATCTACACACAATACCTCATAATGGCAAAGCAAATGAAATAAATATCACATTTACGTAAGTATTCAGACCATTTACTCAGTACTTTGTTGAAGCACCTTTGACAGTGTTTACAGCCTCAAGTATTCTTAGGTATGACGCTAAAAGCTTGGCACATAAAAGCTGGATTTGGGGAGTTTCTCCCATTCTTCCCTGCAGATCCTCTCAAGCTCCGTCAGGTTGGATGGGGAGTGTCGCTGCACAGCTATTTTCAGGTCTCTCCAGAGATGTTCAATGGGGTTCAAGTCCGGGCTCTGGCTGGGCCACTCAAGGACATTCAGAGACTTGTCCCGAAGCCACTCCTGCGTTGTCTTGGCTTTGTGCTTAGGGTCGTTGTCCCGTTGGAAGGTGAACCTTGGGCCCAGTCTGAGATCCTATGTGCTCTGGAGAAGTTTTCCATCAAGGATTTCTCTGTACTCTGCTCCGTTCATCTTTCCCTCAATCCTGACTGGTCTCCCAGTCCCTGGCACTGAAAAACATCCCCACAGCATGATGCTGCCACCACCATGCTTCACCCGTGAAAGTGCCAGGTTTCCTCCAGATGTGACACTTGGTATTCAGGCCAAAGAGGTCAATCTTGGTTTCATCAGACCAGAGAATCTTGTTTCTCATGGTCTGAGAGTATTTAAGTGCCTTTTGGCAAACTCAAAGCGGGCTGTCATGTGCCTTTTACTGAGGAATGGCTTCCATCTGGCCACTCTACCATAAAGGCCTGATTGTTGGAGTACTGCAGAGATGGTTGTCCTTCTGGAAGGTTCTCCCATTGCCACAGAGGAACTCTGTAGCTCTGTCAGAGTGACCATCGTGTTATTGGTCACCTCTCTGACCAAGGCCCTTCTCCTCCGATTGCCAGCTCTAGGAAGAGTCTTGGTGGTTCCAAACTTCTTCCATTTAAGAAGGATTCCATTTGAGAAGGATGGAGGCCACTGTGTTCTTGGGGACCTTCAATGCTGCAGACATTTTTGGTACCATTGCCCAGATCTGTGCCTTGACACAATCCTGTCTAAGAGCTCTACGGACAATTACTTCGACCTCATGGCTTGGTTTTTGCTGTGACATGCACTGTCAACTGTGGGACCTTATATAGACAGGTGTTTGCCTTTCCAAATAATTTCCAATAAATTGAATTGACCACAGGTGGACTCTAATCAAGTTGTATAAACATCTCAAGGATGATCAATGTAAACAGGATGCACCTGAGCTCAATTTCGAGTATCATAACAAATGGTCTGAATACTTATGTAAATAAGGTATTTCTGTCTTTATTTTATATTGTGTGAAGATGGATGAGGGAACATTTTATTCAATCCATTTTAGAATAAGGCTGTAATATAAAAGAAATGTGGAAAAAGTAAAGGGGTCTGAATACTTTCCAAATGCCCCAGCGCCATTGAGAGGTGAACATGAATAATAAAGTAGATTGCGGGTGGCAGGTATTGTCTGCCATTTTAATTCTGAGTTATTTTTTATTAGGCCTTTATCTAATCAAATGTGATAATAATTTAATTGTAATGTGGGTTGGGTTTAGGTTTAGGTTGATACTCACATCCCTTTGGTTCCATATTTGTTGTAGAACTCCATGTGGTTGCATGCTTGAATCCAGCCAACGGTCCACGTCTCTTTTCCGGCCACGGGCGGCACTAGTACCCGAGCAGAGGCTCGGAAGTGCGGTGTCCGATAGCGCAGAACCACGCTGGATGACTCGTCGATGCTGGTTGGCGTGGAGTCAATGGAGGAGTTCACCTCGAGAACGATGATACTTTCACGGAAACTCTTGGGCTTACACCTGATACTCTGGATACAGCCCATTGCATTAAATAGCAATACAATCCACAACAACGTCCCGAGGTCTGGAGGAGAAAGACGCATGGAAACAGCAAGAAATTCACAATTGCATCCACATTTTCAATAGTCAAAAAAGACAAAAAAAAACGAAAAAGGGTGGCACTGTCAAATGGCCAGTGTTCTCCGTTGAGAATGACTAGGCTATCTCTTTGCTGACATGTTCATAAAAGCCATGCACTTTGCAACCAGTTCTGTATTCCAACACTATGATGGAAAATGTAATAATTTACTCAATAATGGAAGAGTTGTGATTAAATTCATATCAGCATGCTTTCTGCTTTTCATTGGCCATCAGATCACATCACCAAAACAGAGCCGATGCAACTTTCTTTTCCGTGTCTTGAAGCTTCCTCCATCAATAGAAGTGCCTCCAGATGTGTGCTGTGTGCTCTCTCTCACCTCCACAAGCAGCGCGAAATCGACCGGGATTACTGGCAATTTGCGAACGTTGGATATGTGCAACAGCCACTGCTCACATGTGCCTTGTGGTCTAATTAAGCAGACTTAATTGATAATTGTGACCTAAGCATAATTTACAAAAACTGCTAACATAGCATTTCGACGTCATATTGGCCGAGCTCAGCGCCACTCATTTTTTTTGCCTATTCATGTCAATTTTCATTCTGAACATGCGTAAAATCTACTTTTGCCTCAATTAAGCATTTTGACACTGGTGAAAGGTTTCCATTCCCAAAAAAAAGTCGTTTTGGTGTGGATAGGAGGTCAGCAATGGCTTGTGTTGAACAACGTCTTAATTATGTAACAATATACTGTTGACGTTTAATACCATAGTAGGCTATAATAGGCCCCCTTTGCCACAATGCCACATAAAAATGGACTACATGAGGAGCACGTGCACATTAATTTAATAATATGTATCAAAAGTATTCCTTTATGCATATTATATAACCCCTCTAGAATATGTTGTTTAAGGTTCACACTACAATAGATACACAGCCCGCGTGCAATCCCACAATAACTTTGCACGGGGACTATATGAGGGATAAGAATAAATCTATCATAAATATTGCTGTCCTTACAACGCCGCAAATTGTAGACATGGTATGCAAAAGGAAATTTGTAAAGTGACGTTTAGCCTACAATAAAACAATTGGAAAATATTACTTTGCTGAATGAACTAACACTCGCACTGGACTTTCCCCTCCCCCTTACTAACTCTGATTTTGCTGATAGCTACTTTACTGAAGAGAAATGTACTTACTATGACTGTGATATGTGGTTGTCCCACCTAGCCATCTTAAGATAAATGCACTAACTGTAAGTCGCTCTGGATAAGAGCATCTGTTAAATAACTCAAATGTAAATATAAATGTAGTCTCGTTGCAAAAAGCCTGTTATAGCATAAACCAAATCTATTTTTTTTATTTTTTGGAAATAGAGGTTTACCACACTTTTGTCCAATGCAAGCCCGTCTTTGTGAATTGTCCCCTCAAGACAGTTTTTAGGACTGCCCTAGATGCGTGCGCGCATGGTTCGAGTGGTAATTCCGTTATCTTCCCAGTTGGTTCCCTTCTCTTTTATTGTTGCATTCAATTTCAAGGTCCGGTAGTGTTATCATTTCAACTTACATTTATTTAATCGTGGGTTACAATGAACACCGGAAATATTCAAAGGCAACCAGGTTAACTTTCCCCTCTCCGTTTGGATCCATATCTTCTTGTAGATCAACTAATAACAACTATTTTAAAACATGGAATGTCCGATAACCCAACCAGGCTCCCTCCTCGATCCCTGTCCTTTGAGTATAATTTAGTCCCAATTCCAAGACAGACTGTCATTTCTGTGTGCTGGTCCCATCGCGGCCACAGCAGGTTCGCCCTCCCGCATTGGTCTATTCTAGCGGCTTGAGCTTCAGCTCCTTTATTTAAGTACCTTTGAGACGACACTTCCCCTCGCCACTGCAAGCATTCTGGGAAATGTAGTGATGGCTTCTCGCTACGCTTATTAAATATAACATAATTATAGGCTATAATAGGCCAATTCTATATGTCAATGTTAAGCGAATAGCTGTTTTGGATGATGTTATAGGCTATAGCTCACATCAGTTTGGCTGCATGTCTAATTATAAAAAATACAGTGGTGAATATTTAATACAAATAAAATAATATACATTTAGGCCTAATTTGAATTAAATTGCTTCCCATGCTTTTCGCCTGATAATAGTCCAATTTATGTATGCTCCTCAGTCCTCATGAGAAGAAACCTTTTAAGAAATTGATCAAGTCAATTTTCATAATTTAATGTTTGTTATTGCTTCTTGATTTGCGGTTTATTTTCTTCTATTTTTGGTCATTGCCAAATTGACGAAGACGTGCCAATGGTTCGTGCTGAGAGTGTGTGTCTCTGTTGCTGTCAATTTAAGAACCTTGGAGAACTCCCATCCCGAAGAGCGTGTCCGTGAATGAGCACGGTTGCGTATGCTACGTCATGTCCACGACTGACTCGGCCCTAAGAGCTCTCATTGTTTTCTAAATATTGCATTTATTTTACATGGCTCGCCGAGATGACTATGGATTTGTTGATTGCCTTTAATTAACTCGACACGGTCTAGCTGGAATTCTTTCCGCATTCTCTAAATTCCAATCCAAGAGCCAGTGTTGTGCAGCGCGCGAAAGGGATCTGAACGATAGCCCATTCCTATACTTCGGCCTGGTAAGATGATACCATTTGTCTTTCTCCTTGAGCATAACAGATGTAGAATATGGCCCATCTATTTATGCATAAAACCAGTGTCTTCAGTTTCTGTTCGTGATAGGCCTACTGCACCACTGCACCTCCCGTTCAGGATTAAGACAAAACCTCTATGCCATTCCATGTTAGTTGCTCATTATTGTATATTTTAGTTCATGACATGTTAAAAGCTGATGATGACATTCTGTTTTCGCTGTAGATTGTGTCTCGTTCGATTGGCCCAGGCAGATGTCAGTCAAGACTCTTCATGCCTGCATGGATCCCGTTGCAGGCTAAACACAGCAGCATGGGCTGCGCGCATTCCAACCGGCTAAATATATCTGATAGGGCCACAGGAGGGGAAGGACAGGGCGACAGGGCTTAGCTTTGGACATTTAGCCTTCGTGCGTAAAACGAGAAATTGTCCTTCTGAAACGTAGTAAAGTGAGACCAATCCAAAATGCCCGCAATTCCGAGTTCTAGGTCCAGGACGCGGGATCGGAACAACGTCCTGAGCAGACCCGAGTTCATGTCCCTGAATCAGCCTCTCCGGTGCGTTAACTCTGAGACCCGTGGCACCGCAAGGCGACCGGCCCAACCCAAACACCAAGCAAGCCAACCGTGCGACCCGCAGGAACCTACCGACAGTGCCAACAAGGATCGGAAAGAGCCCGCGAAACTGCCCGATGAGGACTGTATCCAGCTGAACCCTTCCTTCAAAGGGATAGCAATGAGCTCCCTCCTCGCCATTGACATTTGTCTGTCCAAGCGCCTGGGGGTCTGCGCCTACACGTCGTCGTCTTGGGGCAGCGTTCGTTCCATGATCACCCTGCTCGCGCTTACAGGGCACGGAATCACGTGGATCTTTGGCACTATCGTGTGTCTGACAAGGAGTAATACGCTGGCCGGACAAGAGGTCTTGGTCAATCTATTACTTGGTAAATGCACTCCTCACTCTTTACCCAAAACATATTGTGTAATAATTATGTTATTGAATTGTAAGCTACATGTGTGACTCAGCTCTTCTTTAATGGCTTGGTTATTATAGTGTGTCTATCAGTGCATTTGTAATAGGTGTAGCCCAGGGGTCCCCAACCTAAGGGGCTCGCCCATCCTCATTTACTTAGAAAGTAATCTTATACAATATGTGACTCTGTCACTATCAATTGAATTAATTACTTTCTGTAAAAAACAATATGTATAATTCAATTGGGTTTTCATATAAATGATCATAATAAACTATATTTGGTAGCAGAATACCATTTGGGAAATTATAATAATGATAATTATTAATATTACTATAATTATATAGCCTACCTAAATTATGTAATGCATCTTGTTAAACTATGTAGAATTGCAGGAATTGAGCTTCAAAACAACCACATTTTCCTAAGGGGGTGTGACATTCTTCAAATGTGAAAAAGGGGGGCCTGGGCAAAGAAAGTTGGGAACCTCTGGTGTAGCCTACTGATATGATCACATTTCCCTCTACTTCCTTATCCCTGGACCCAGGCCCTGTATTAGGCCTATATAATCCATGTCAATATAGAATATATTTAAAGCATCGTTGTTAACAACATCTCACCAAAGGATGTCCTTGTCCACCAGAATATGATTTTAGAGCATTCTAGAGTATCATTTTAGAGTATCAGAAGCAGGTCATTATGAAATCCTAGCCCTCCATGGTCTCTACTCTCTCCATCACCCAGCACAGAACCAGGCCTGGGGAACAGGTGCAAGGCTTAAGGCTCCACACATCATGATTTGACTTTGGACTGAAGAACTATAAGTAGACATTTTAACAAGCCAGGGGCCTACATCGAAAGACTCAGTGAAGTCAGTATCATTAGTGTCAAGCATCGGCCTATATGAAGATACAGGCCTACACACTGCTTTGCACTTCTTATCCCCACTATGGCAGCTACTACAGACGCTACAGTAGAATAATTTTCCAAAGTACCTTATGAAAGTAATAAATACTTTATGATACTTACCTCCTTGATATAGGATCAATAGGTTATTTCCCTACAGTTGCTTTAGTCAAACGAATGTGACATAGCCAACATAAAGTACGACCCTGATTTCTCTAACTAGAGGTAATGGAATCCTCCTAGATGGTGAACTCATTTTAGGTGGTTATTTTTACACACTTCTGTGAAGGAGAGCAGCAGACTATCCCCCAGATTGATTTGAGTGAATTATGCATTTCTCAGAACAAATTGGGGCCACTGTGACAAATTGTGTGTGTGTGCATGTGTGTGTTTGTGTGTGTACATCTGTGTGTGCATGTGATACTTCAAAAGTGCTATAGGCCCACGCACATCCAACAGATTGCCGCAGGTTTGTGTATTATTCTCATTCAGCTATGTGTACTACTACACACCCCTTTGCTATCTTAGGCCCACCATGTTGACTGGTTCATACCTGTGAATTCACCATATCCCCCCTGAGGGATTTTATTTTTACTCCTGTGCCGGATGTCTGGTTTAGGTGGAATTACTCAGAAAAACACTGCAAATCTGTGGACTGAAGCTGTATTGTGTTCAGTCTATAATCTGTTTAATTTGGGACCGTTTGGGATATTGTGTTTGGGTCATTAATAGTGAACCAGGGTGGGATAGGGAACCACTGTGCTTAAACAAACATCCTGATTAAGGCGAGCTGTGAATGCAGTATAATTCTCAATAACACTTCTCTTTGACTTCATTTTGCAAGGAATAGACAGGCACAGTCAAATAGACAGATACACTATGTGGACACCTGCTCATTGAACATCTCATTCCAAAATCATGGGCATTAATATGGAGTTGGACCCCACATTGCTGCCATAACAGGCTTGAAACTAGATGTTGGAACATTGCTGCAGAGACTTGCTTCCATTCAGCCACAAGAGCATTAGTGAGGTAGGGCACTGATATTGGCCGATTAGGCCTGGCTCGCAATTCATCCCAAAAGTCCGATTGGGTTGAGGTCAGGGCTCTGGGCAGACCATTCAAGTTCTTCCACACAAATCTTGTCAAACCATTTCTGTATGGACCTCGCTTTGTGCAAGGGGGCATTGTCATACTGAAACAGGAAAGAGCCTTCCCAAAACTGTTGCCACAAGTTGGAAGCACAGAATCATCTAGAATGTCACTGTATGCTGTAGAGTTAAGATTTCCCTTCACTGGAACTAAGGAGCCTGAACCATGAAAAACAGCCCCGGACCATTATTCCTCCTCTGCCCGAACTCTACAGTTGGCACTATGCATTGGGGCAGGTAGCGTTCTCCTGGCATCTGCCAAACCCAAACTGTAGATGGTGAAGCATGATTCATCACTCCAGAGAACTCGTTTCCACTGCTCCAGAGTCCAATGGCGGCAAGCTTTACACCACTCCAGCCGACGCTTGGTATTGCACATGGTGCTCTTAGGCTTGTGTGCAGCTGCTTGGCCATGGAAACCCATTTCATGAAGCTGCCAACGAACAGTTATTGTGCTGACGTTGCTTCCAGAGGCAGTTTGGAACTCGGGAGTAAGTGTTGAAACCAAGGACAGATGATTTTTACACATTATGCGCTTCAGCACTCGGCAGTTCTGTTCTGTGAGCTTGTGTGTGTGGCCTACCACTTCACGGCTGAGCCGTTGTTGATCCGAGACATTTCCACTTCACAATAACAGCACTTATAGTTGACCAGGGCAGCTCTAGCAGGGCAGACATTTTATGAATGACTTGTTGGAAAGGTGGCATCGTTGAAAGTCACTGAGCTCTTCAGTACGGGCCATTCTACTGCCAATATTTGTCTATGAAGATTACATGGCTGTGTGCTCGATTTTAGAAAAGATACACATCTTTTTGCTTTGAAGGGCATCATACAGTACATAACATTCTAGACTGGTGATATCCATGGTTCTCCTCCCTTACCTTCAGTAGTGCTGAGGTGGGCTGTATCAAAGAGCAGAGCTGGGTCCTATAGTTGGTACCAATTGCTTTCTTTCCAAGCGACTCAGCGCTGTGTCCCCACTGTCCCAGAATGACCCCAATGTACCACCTACTCACTTCCATGCTGTCCATTTTCTTCTCTTTGCCTTCTTTCATTTTCCCCACATTCCTTTTCCTTTTTCATCCTTAACCCAGTTCTTTCGTCCCATTCCATGCCATGTAATGTTAATGTCGGTGACCACAGTAAATTCTTTAATTGTTAACAGTTTACTTTAGTCCAGAACTAGGGGGTTATGTGTGTGTGGGTGTACAGGAAGAAGACAGCGTAATCAATGTTGTAATCCTGAGTCCTGACAGATTCCACAGGGTGGGGTGGTAGCTGGGTAATCAAAAATGAAAGGTGGTGATTGTGGGGATATTTTGGGCTGCACGAAGAGGGTTGGATGCTTCTAAAAAAGAGGTCTGCAGAAGACATGACATGAAAATATCAACTTTAGGCCTGCATCAAGTCAGACATATTTATATCATTCATAGGTATCTATATCACACCCAAGCATGGTTAAGTAAGTCTATTATACATCTATTACCAGTTTATTACAGTCTTATTACAAGGGTTTGAGGAGGAAAATGTTTCTATCTCAGTATTTCATTTGCAAATACTCTCAGCGACAGTCGCCTCAGATCAAATGACTACACAGACAGAGCACATAAATTAAGCCAAAGCTGAACTAACTATAAGCTAAGAACTCTCCCAGTCCTGTGCTAGCTTCCAGACCTATTTATAGAGTACCTAGGCTGCTAGCCTGATAATGTTGCCATTGGGATGCTGTAGCATAGAGGCTCATACATTCTGATCACATACAGGGAAGAGAGGGGGGGTGAGGTGATGCGCTACTGTTCCACAAACTCTCGGCTCTTCGTTAAATCCACTGCGGCATTGCTGAGGTACTGCCTGGCCTGCCTCTTTGCTTAACCACTGATGCTTAACCTTGTAACAGATATTACATAATTGAGAATGTAATTCATCTCCATGGGTTTTTGACTACTGATATTGCGTGTTGTGGTTTACTGCCCTATGGTTAATTGATCTAATTGGGCTTTTTCATGCAACATTGTTTTTTTTTTATCCTCCCTCCTCAGCCCTCCTACTTGACATCATGACTGTGGCCGGTGTCCAGAAGCTGATCAAACGCAAAGGACCCTGGGAGATGACTCCGGGCTTCCTGGACTACTGTGCCATGGACGTGTACTCCTTCCCGGCGGCCCACGCCAGTCGCGCTGCCATGGTGTCCAAGTTCCTGCTTTCCCACCTGGTCCTGGCCGTTCCACTCCGTATCCTTCTGGTGCTCTGGGCCTTCCTGGTGGGCATGTCCCGGGTGTTGCTGGGTAGGCACCACCTAACCGACATGGCGTGTGGCTTCGCCCTTGGCATGCTGCACTTCAGCCTGGTGGAGACGGTGTGGCTGTCGTCCAGCGCCTGTCAGACCCTCATCTCTATAGGGACCCTCAGCTGGAGCCCTTTCTATTGAGGGCTATCTATCAAGGCCCTCAACTCCTGTTTGAATCTGTAAAGCCTGGCTTTATGAAGCCATATAAGTATGGCCAGGAGTTTTTCCTGACGAGAGTTTTTCCTGATCAGGGCCTACTGTCTAAGGCTGCGTTAGACCTACATATAAGCTTTATCTGTGATGACAATAACTTCTATACACACAATTAGGTCCTATCTGGGTGACCTCATTTACAGTATTTGCAGTAAATGTTATTTGAGGGAGGTAAATGTGCTCGTTGGAGTCATTTTGATCATTGATGACTCAAAGAAAGAAAATGTGGTAGTGTTGATATTTATTCATATTTACAAAGACTTCTGTAATGTCTCTACCACCTTTTCTCTTCCACTGAACTAATCATAATGCTTGAGAGCCCACACTGGCGTATATCTAATGTTATTGGTTCTCACTGCTGTCAGTTTCTTTCTTTTCTTTCTGCCTATTCCACCACTCCTAACCTTCCTCTTTCTCTTCTGCATCCTTTTCCTATTTTCCCCCATTCCTCTTTCCTCCTGTCTCTCAACCTTTACCCCTTTTTGTCTTTTGAAATGTTTTAATTGTACTTGATCAAAATATTGCCCAGTACTTTGAAGGGATGAAATGGTTTTCTAAAGGTTTTGAAATGTGTCCACACATGATTGAGCCATTTGCATATTAAGAAAAGAGATGTTAGGAAGCTCTTTGATTTCCTTTCAATTATGTTGTTTGTATGTTACTGCTGGAAACTATCAATTGTTATAACTACCAATTGTTGAGATGGACTGGACTCCAAATGAATATATTTCTGCTGTCGTTGAAATGGGCTATTATGTAAAATAAATAGCATCATTGTTGTCTAGATCAGGGATTTTTCTACTGGGTTAAATATTTATCTTATCCAAATAAGTTTCAAAAGTAGGTTTTGATTAGTTTGAGGCTAGCAGTTTCATGATAGATGTGTATGTGTATTCCATATTGTTTGCCTTCCCTGCAGCAATAAGCATTAACAAAACAGACACTGTCGGTTTGGTAATGATGCTTATTTCATGCCTCACTTACTGAACAACATCTGTGAGAAGTCTCCATCAGGCCTGGGCTTACCATTGACACTGTGTTTGTGTGTGTATGGGTGTGTGTGTGTGTGACGTGGGTATGTGCGGATGATTGCGTGTGTGTCTCTGTGTGTCTGTGTGTGTCTGTGCATGTGTGTGTGCATTGCATGCATGCATGCATGCAAGATCTCTTATGTTTGTGCCTTTGTGAGCCAAATGTAATGTATTTTGGAGGGTTAAAGTCAATGAGTAAACCTATGCAGTCTGGGTAAAGTCATGAATGTTCACTGAAGTGTACAAAATATGTATTATACCTGATATCTTTATAAACTCAGCCAAAAAAGAAACGTCCTCTCACTGTCAACTGCGTTTATTTTCAGCAAACTTAAAACTGTAAATATTTGCATGAACATAACAAGATTCAACAACTGAGACATAAACTGAACAAGTTCCACAGACGTGACTAACAGAAATGGAATAATGTGTCCCTGAACAAAGGGGGTGGGGTCAAAATCAAAAGTAACAGTCAATATCTGGTGTGGCCACCAGATGCATTAAGTACTGCAGTGCATCTCCTCTTCATGGACTGCACCAGATTTGCCAGTTCTTGCTGTGAGATGTTACCCCACTCTTCCACCAAGGCACCTGCAAGTTTCCGGACATTTCTGGGGGGAATGGCCCTAGCCCTCACCCTCCGATCCAACAGGTCCCAGACATGCTCAATGGGATTGAGATCCGGGCTCTTTGCTGGCCATGGCAGAACACTGACATTCCTGTCTTGCAGGAAATCACGCACAGAATGAGTAGTATGGCTGGTGGCATTGTCATGCTGGAGGGTCATGTCAAGATGAGCCTGCAGAAAGGGTACCACATGAGGGAGGAGGATGTTTTCTCCATAACGCACAGCGTTGAAATTGCCTGCAATCACAACAAGCTCAATCCAATGATGCTGTAACACACCGCCCCAGACCATGACGGACCCTCCACCTTCAAATCGATCCCGCTCCAGAGTACAGGCCTCAGTGTAACGCTCATTCCTTCGACGATAAACGCGAATCCGACCATCACCCCGGGTGAGACAAAACCACGACTCGTCAGTGAAGAGCACTTTTTACCAGTCCTGTTTGGTCCAGCGACAGTGGGTTTGTGCCCATAGGCTACGTTGTTGCCGGTGATGTCTTGTGAGGACCTGCCTTATAACAGGCCTACAAGCCCTCAGTCCAGCCTCTCTCAGCCCATTGTGGACAGTCTGTGCACTGATGGAGGGATTGTGTGTTCCTGGTGTAACTCGGGCAGTTGTTGTTGCCATCCTGTACTTGTCCCGCATGTGTGATGTTCAGATGTACCGATCCTTTGCAGGTGTTGTTAGACGTGGTCTGTCACTGCAAGGACGATCAGCTGTCCGTCCTGTCTCCCTGTAGCGCTGTCTGAGGTGTACGGACATTGCAATTTATTGCCCTGGCCACATGTGCAGTCCTTCTTGCAGTATGCCCAAGGCACGTTCACGCAGATGAAGAGGGACCCTGGGCATATTTTTTTGTGTGTTTTTCAGAGTCAGTAGAAAGGCCTCTTTAGTGTCCTCTAAGTTTTCATAACTGTGACCTTAATTGAAGCTGTTAGTGTCTTAACGACTGTTCCACAGGTGCATGTTCATTAATTGTTTATGGTTCATTGAACAAGCATGGGAAACAGTGTTTAAACCCTTTTCAATGAAGATCTGTGAAGTTATTTGGATTTTTACAAATTATCTTTGAAAGACAGGATCCTGAAAAAGGGATGTTTGTTTTTTTGCTGAGTTTACCTAGTGTATGCCTTCATTCATATATTTCATTTATTGGTCTTCTGCTGATAATCTATTTTAGTTGACAATTTTTTTGTGATATTATGGACTTGGGAACCAAACTATTTTAGCCGTAGCCTTTTTGCTGCCACAAAAAAATATTTTTAATTGGGTTGGACCTGTATGTATAGATACAATATTGCATTTGTGCAAGTCAGCATGATTTGTTTTGCACAAGGATGATAAAAAAAGTCATTTTCATGCAGTGTTTCAATTTATCCAGTCTAATTTACAAAATGAAGAAGATGGATCGATAGCCTTTGTAAGATGTGGACTCTGAAAAAGTGGAATGTCTTGTTCAGTATTTCCTAGGTTGTTTATGCATGCTCATAAATACACCATTTGCCATGACTTATTTTCGTGTTGTTTTTCTCTGTATGAGTGTACGCATACGTGTGTGACATGTATGTTTTGATGATGGTGTAACAAATCAAAGTTTACTGGTCGCGTACACAGTTTAGAAGATGTTATAGCGGGTGAAGTGAAATGCTTATGTTACTACCTCCTAGCAATGCAGTAAATGTCAAACAAGTACACAAATAATCACACAAAACAACACAAGTAATCAAGAAATGTCAAAACGAATCCAATTAACTCAAATTGCATTTGTAACAGTAATCAAAATTAAATCTAAACATACACTACCGTTCAAAGGTTTGGGGTCACTAAGAAATGTCCTTCTTTGTGAAAGAAAAGTACATTTTTCGTTCATTAAAATAACATTAAATTGATCAGAAATACAGTTTAGACATTGTTAATGTTGTAAATGACTATTGTAGCTGGAAACGGGTGTTTTTAATGAAATATCTACATAGGCATATAGAGGCCCATTATCAGCAACCATCACTCCTGTGTTCCAATGGCACGTTGTGTTAGCTAATCCAAGTTTATCATTTTAAAAGGTTAATTGATCATTAGAAAAGCCTTTTGCAATTATGTTAGCACAGGTGAAAACTGTGGACCTGATTAAAGAAGCAATAAAACTGGCCTTCTTTAGATGAGTTGAGTTCCAACTAAAATCAGGTCCCATTAAAAACAGCCGTTTCCAGCTGCAATAGTCATTGTGTGTCAGTGGCGGTCACCTTGTTCTGTTGCATCATCTTGGATGACTGTCATTCATATTCCATTCACCCAGCTCAATGTAACATCGATAGGTTTAGGCTACTACATAATACTCATATTTTCCCTTTATCCATCATACGGTTGCATTAATCTAACCTATGAATGAAAGTTTACAATGAAGGTAAACAGGTCGAGAGAATTTTGAGTAATCAATGTGACAGAGTGACACATTCAATACCGCCTTGCACACTCTTGCCTGAATCTAGCTGATATAGTGTGTAGTTGCAAACAAGAGTTTTGTTCCGTTTGCTTCTGTTAAAGAAATGTTTTTCAATAGAATCAGCGCAAAGAATTTGTATTATTAATATACCTTTATTTAACCAGGAAGGGCTCATAAAGATTTAAAATCTCTGTTTTTCCAAGAGTGTCCTGGCCAAGATAGGCAGCACCAAGTCATTACAAAAATTACAGGCAAACAACATGAAAAACCACAAGTAATCTAGTAAAAACCATAGAATTCACAGGAGTATAACAAAATCATAAACAGCTAATTAAAAGCATTGACAAGCCAGGGAATCAGTCTCAATATCATTCATCAGTGATTTAAAAATACCAATCGTAACAAGTTCTTCCAATTTAAAAGTATTTTGTTTGGCGTTCCAAGATGATGGCGCAGAGTACCTAAAAGCCCTTTTACCAAATTCAGTTCGGACATTTGGAACAGTTAGCAGGATAATGTCCAGCGAACGAAGAGAGTACCCACCACATTTCTGAACAATAAGAATACACCCCTGATCACACGCAAGCACACTTCCCTTTCATAGCAGCCACATACAAACAGCTTGTTGTATATACACAATTCCGACTCGGATCTATCTACTTCAGTGCACAACACATCAGCTGTCTGTGACCAGGCAAAAAAAAACTTTACAAACCAAACCTTCATATCCTGACCGTTAACTGCTACACACAGCCTATATTGTTGTCACCATATTAGCTAACCTCATAGTCAACATAGATAGCTACTTGAACTAACATGCTGACCAGACCGCGCGTGCGTCTGCGTATACCAACTCACTCATGTTGATTTTGTCCACCGACACCAGGCGTGATCAGGACAAGCAGGTTGAATCAACTATATTAATTTCGAACCCTGAATTAATCTCTCCTCCTTCAGGCTTCTTCTTTGGACTTAAAATGGCGGTTGGAAACCAACTTTAAGGTGCATTACCACCACCAACTGGACTGGAGTGTGGACCTTAGTTAATCTTTCAATCACTCACATGGGTATATGCTCCTAAAAACCAATGAGGAAATGGGAGAGGCGGGACTTGCAGCCAAGTTCTATTTTAGCCCCTGGCTATGCAGATGCTTGTTGACATGCATGAGCAATCTGGGTACAATGGTTGAATAACATGTATGTGTACATTTATTTTGCAAAGCTCATGCACACAACGCAAGTGGAGTGGTCAGCATGTAACACGTTAGTAAAACCGCCCCAATCATGCAGTATAGTGTACAGTCAGCAGAAAGCAGTTTAGCACCTACACCGGCGGGCCCCAGTGGCAATACATTAATAAAACCAGAAGCTTACCTTGACTTAGAAGAGTTCCAGTATTGGATAGCCATAGCCAGCTAATTAGCATAGCATCCCTTTCCATTTGAGCCAGGTGCATTCAATGCTAGCTAAGTAAGTGAAAGTTTTTAATAAACATACTACGAAATATCTCTCTCTCTCTCTCTTTGAGTCAAAAACTCACCACATTTCATGCACTGGCTACTGTAGCTGTAGCTTATGCTTTCAGTCAGTGCTTAATTTGAGCCGGATCCTGCCAGAACAGGATCCGGCACCTCTCAGATTTGACTTATTTTGTTCCGGCACCTATTTGCCCGGAACCCGTACCTCTCGCAGCATGATTTATTAATTGTTTCACTGTTCGCACTGTAAACATTTTAGTAAAAGCGATCAGAGTTAAATCAAGTTGCCTCTTCGTTATTTCTCCCGCCCCCATGAAAAACCATCATGTAAAAGAGCAGGGACCCTTAAGGCTGTAGTGAAATATTTGTCCCAAATACAATGCTTCTAGTTTTATAAATATATAGGGCTAACTTATTCCTTGCAGCAATTCTGAAAATAACTGCAGCTCTTTGTTAAGTGTTGTAGTCATTTCAGCTTGTGTACTAGCTGACGTGTATAGTGTTGAGTCATCTGCATACATAGACACACTGGCTTTACTCGAAAGCCAGTGGCATGTCGTTAGTAAAAACTGAAAAAAGTAAGGGGCTTAGACAGCTGCCCTGGGGAATTCCTATGTAGGAGAGGCTTCCATTAAACACAACATCATCACGCACAGACTTTTATTTGCTATAAGTCAGTTCGGTGAAAACACATTTCTTGGTGGGAAAATGCACATATTATTTCATGCAGATGTTAGAATATTTGCATGAAAATCTGTCGCAAATTGGATGGAAACAAATATCAAATTTAAAAACATTATAGATTCAGATAGCTGTTTTCTGCTCCATGAAGGCTTACTTTCTAGCTAGCCAAAGTAATTTGTTGTACATCCTTAACATGTTTTTTCCTAGTCAATACATGCATTCCGTGTCTGATTACTATCAATTCAACAACCTCTCTGTATTGTGTTGCACCATTGGATTTAGGGGCTATGTTACCAGCTAATGATGCACTATGCTGAAATCACTCCTCCATTAACTGGTGGCTAAAATTCAAAGAGTTTGTCTAATTTCAGTTTATGTGACAAAACAAGCACATATAAGTGTAGAGAATTGTACCATCTAAATATCTTTTCCATAACCAAAAATATTGTATTTTCAGCTGTTTGAAGCTGGTGTACAAAACCAAAACTTAAGAAAGGGAAGCATAGAAACTGTACACATAGAACATATCTTCCACTTCTTAGAAATGTGTGTTATTTATCTAACAAGTCTACGTGAATTTGGTCTGGAGAGAGAAGAACAGTCTATGACTAGGGTGTCTGGAGTCTTTGACAATTTTTAGGGCCTTCCTCTGACACCGCCTGGTATAGGGCCTGGATGGCAGGAAGCTTGGCCCTATGATGTACTGGGCCGTGATGTACTACCCTCTGTAGTGCCTTGTGGTTGGAGGACGAGCAGTTGCCATACCAGGCAGCGATGCTCTCGATGGTGCAGCTGTAGAACCTTTTGAGGATCTCAGGACTCATGCCAAATCTTTTCAGTCTCCTGAAGGGGAACAGGTTTTGTTGTGCCTTCTTCACAACTGTTTTGGTGTGCTTGGACCATCTTAGTTTGTTGGTGATGTGGACACCAAGGAACTTGAAGGTCTCAAACAGTTCCATTGCAGCCGTGTCGATGAGAATGGGGGTGCACTCAGTCCTCTTTTTCCTGTAGTCCACAATCATCTCCTTTGTCTTGATCACGTTGAGAGAGGTTGTTGTCCTGGCACCACATGGCCAGGTCTCTGACCTCCTCCCTATAGGCTGTCTCGTCGTTGTCGGTGATCAGGCCTACCACTGTTGTGTCATCAAATTTAATGATGGTGTTGGAGTCGTGCCTGACCTTGCAGTCATGAGTGAACAGGGAGTACAGGAGGGACCTGAGCACACACCCCTGAGGGGCCCCTGTGTTGAGGATCAGCGTGGCGGATGTGTTGATACCTACCCTTACCACCTAGGGGCAACCTTGTCAGGAAGTCCAGGATCCAGTTGCAGAGGGAGGAGTTTAGTCCCAGGGTTCTTAGCTTATTGATGAGCTTTGAGGGCACTATGGTGTTGAACGCTGAGCTGTCGTCAATGAATAGCATTCTCACATAGGTGTTCCTTTTGTCCAGGTGGGAAAGGGAAGTGTGGAGTGCAATGGAGATTGCATCATCTGTGGATCTGTTGGGGCGGTATGCAAATTGGAGTGGGTCTAGGGTTTCTGGAATGATGGTGTTGATGTGAGTCATGGCCAGCCTTTCAAGGCACATCATGGCTACAGACATGAGTGCTATGGGTCGGTAGTAGTTTAGGCAGGTTACCTTCGTGTTCTTGAGCACAGGGACTATGGTGGTCTGCTTAAAACATGTTGGTATTACAGACTCGGACAGGGAAAATGTTGAGGTTGAAAATGTCAGTGGAGACACTTGCCAGTTGCTCTGCGCATGCTCGCAGTACACATCCTGGTAATCCATCTGTCCCTGCGGCCTTGAGAATGTTGACTAGTTTAAAGATTTTACATCGGCTGCGGAGAGCGTGATCACACAGTCTTCCGGAACAGCTGGTGCTCTCATGCATGTTTCAGTGTTATTTGCCTCGAAGCGAGCATAGAAGTAGTTTAGCTCCTCTGGTAGGCTTGTGTCACTAGGCAGCTCTTGGCTGTGCTTCCGCTTGTAGTCTGTAATGGTTTGCAAGCCCTGCCGCATCCGATGAGCGTCAGAGCCGGTGTAGTACAATTCAATCTCAGTCCTGTATTGACACTTTGCCTGTTTGATGGTTCGTCAGAGGGCATAGCGGGATTTCTTATAAGCTTCCCGGGTTATAGTCCCACTCCTTGAAAGCGGCAGCTCTAGCCTTTAGCTCAGTGCGGATGCTGCCTGTAATCCATGGCTTCTGGTTGGGGTATGTATATACGGTCACTGTGGGTGTAACGGTTTTCTTGAGTCGAAGGAGAGGCGGACCAAAACGCAGCGTGGTTATTATTCATGGTTCTTTAATAAAGAAACTATACATGAATAGACTAACAAAACAAGAAATGTGAAAAAAACAAAACAGCCCTATCTGGTGCAAACACAGAGACAGGAACAATCACCCACAAAACCCAACACCAAACAGGCTACCTAAATATGGTTCCCAATCAGAGACAATGACTAACACCTGCCTCTGATTGAGAACCATATCAGGCCAAACATAGAAATAGACAAACTAGACATGTAACATAGAATGCCCACTCAGATCACACCCTGACCAAACAAAACATAGAAACATACAAAGCAAACTATGGTCAGGGTGTGACAGTGGGGACGACATCATCAATGCACTTATTGATGAAGCCAATGACTGATGTGGTGTACTCCTCAATGCCATCAGAGGAAACCCGGAACATATTCCAGTCTGTGACAACAAAACAGTCCTAGCTTAGCATCTGTTTCATCTGACCACTTTTTTATTGATCTAGTCACTAGTGCTTCCAGCTTTCATTATTCTTGTAAGCAGGAATCAGGAAGATATAATTATGGTCAGGTCTGTCAAATGGAGGACAAGGGAGAGCTTTGTATGTGTCTCTGTGTGTGGAGTATACAGTGGGGCAAAAAAAAGTATTTAGTCAGCCACCAATTGTGCAAGATCTCCCACTTAAAAAGATGAGTGAGGCCTGTAATTTTCATCATAGGTACACTTCAAGTTTCACAGACAAAATTAGAACAAAATATCCAGAAAATCACATTGTAGTCTTCACAAGGTTTTCACACACTGTTGCTGTTATTTTGGCCCATTCCTCCATGCAGATCTCCTCTAGAGCAGTGATGTTTTGGGGCTGTTGCTGGGCAACATGGACTTTCAACTCCCTCCAAAGATTTTCTATGGGGTTGAGATCTGGAGACTGGCTAGGCCACTCCAGGACCTTGAAATGCTTCTTACGAAGCCACTCCTTCGTTGCCCGGGCGGTGTGTTTGGGATCATTGTCATGCTGAAAGACCCAGCCACGTTTCATCTTCAATGCCCTTGCTGATGGAAGGAGGTTTTCACTCAAAATCTCACAATACATGGCCCCATTCATTCTTTCCTTTACAGGGATCAGTCGTCCTGGTCCCTTTGCAGAAAAACCCCCAAAGCATGATGTTTCCACCCCCATGCTTCACAGTAGGTATGGTGTTCTTTGGATGCAACTCAGCATTCTTTGTCCTCCAAACATGAGTTGAGTTTTTACCAAAAAGTTATATTTTGGTTTCATCTGACCATATGACATTCTCCCAATCTCCTTCTGGATCATCCAAATGCTCTCTAGCAAACTTCAGATGGGCCTGGACATGTACTGGCTTAAGCAGGGGGACACGTCTGGCACTGCAGGATTTGAGTCCCTGGCGGCGTAGTGTGTTACTGATGGTAGGCTTTGTTACTTTGGTCCCAGCTCTCTGCAGGTCATTCACTAGGTCCCCCCGTGTGGTTCTGGGATTTTTGCTCACCGTTCTTGTGATCATTTTGACCCCACGGGGAGATATTGCGTGGAGCCCCAGATCGAGGGAGATTATCAGTGGTCTTGTATGTCTTCCATTTCCTAATAATTGCTCCCACAGTTGATTTCTTCAAACCAAGCTGCTTACCTATTGCAGATTCAGTCTTCCCAGCCTGGTGCAGGTCTACAATTTTGTTTCTGGTGTCCTTTGACAGCTCTTTGGTCTTGGCCATAGTGGAGTTTGGAGTGTGACTGTTTGAGGTTGTGGACAGGTGTCTTTCATACTGATAACAAGTTCAAACAGGTGCCATTAATACAGGTAACGAGTGGAGGACAGAGGAGCCTCTTAAAGAAGAAGTTACAGGTCTGTGAGAGCGAGAAATCTTGCTTGTTTGTAGGTGACCAAATACTTATTTTCCACCATAATTTGCAAATAAATTCATTTAAAAAATGTGATTTTCTGGATTTATTTTTTTTCATTTTGTCTGTCATAGTTGAAGTGTACCTATGATGAAAATTACAGGCCTCTCTCATCTTTTTAAGTGGGAGAACTTGCACAATTGGTGGCTGACTAAATACTTTTTTGCCCCACTGTAGGTGGTCCAGAGTTCTTTTTCCTCTGGTTGCACATTTAACATGCTGATAGAAGTTTGGTAAAAACTGATTTAAGTTTCCCTGCATTAAAGTCCCCGGCTACTAGGAGCGCCGCCTCTGGGGGAGCATTTTCTTGTTTGCTTATGGCGGAATACAGCTCATTAAATGCTGTCTTAGTGCTAGCCTCTGACTGTGGTGGTATGTAAACAGCTACCAAGAATACAAATGAATACTCTCAGTAGGTAGTGTGGTCCATAGTTTATCATGAGAAACTCTACCTCAGCTCGAGACTTCCTTAGATATCGTGCACCAGCTGTTGTTTACAAAAATGCATAGACCACCGCCCCTTGTCTTACCAGACGCCGCTGTTCTATCCTGCCAGTACATCGTATAAGCAGCCAGCTGTATGTTGATGTTGTCGACTCTGTGAGGCATAAGATGTGGCAGTTTTTAATGTCCCATTGGTAGTTTAATCTTCCGTGTAACTCATCAATTTTATTATCCAAATATTGCATGTTTGCTAGCAGAATGGAGAGAAGTGGGGGTTTATTCGATCGCCTGCAAACTCTCAGAAGGCAACTGGACCTTCGGCCCCTCTTTCTCCGCCTCCTCTTCACGCATATCCTTCGCATCAGGCTTGTCAGTCGTGAAAGGAAAAAGAGGATTCTGCTAGTCCATGGTGAGTAATTGCATTCCTGATGTCTATAAGTTATTTTCGGTCATAAGAGACGGTAGTGGCATTATGGACAAAAATAAGTAATGTACAAAAATAAGTAAAATAATAAGTTACAAACAACGCAAATAAGTAAACAATAAAACACAATTGGCTGGGGGCAAGTAAAACGTCTGCCATTTTTTAATTGTGTAAAAATGCACAGTTGTTATGATGATGGGTCAAGATAATCTTATAGTTGTTATGTAAAGAAAATGTGAAATGACTAATTAAAAGTTAATCTGAGACAACTTGATCATGATTATGAATATGTAAAACAACATAATGATGGCATATTGAAGTGCCCAACAATACATTCACTGATTCACACACATTGACACACCCTGTCAATCTATTCACACACAGAGAAGAAGTTAGCGAGTCATCAGGAACAGCAACCATGTGCTATTGGCTTGGCTTTCTGTGTAACAAATGGTGTGTGCTGCCCAGTTGACATATAACTCCATATTTGTATTATATTCCTACTGTTCCCACAGAGCTGTCCATTCTGAGTCAACCTAGAACCATGACCCCACTTGTCCTGTTCTACCACTGACCAACTGCTTTTAGACCCTACTGCAACTCCCCACTTGTCCAGCTACCGTTTCTTTCAGGTTCTTCCTGAGTTGATTGATTGGACAGCTGACGTTCAAGGACCAATAGCTGACGTTCAAGGACCAATAGCAGCTTTTCCCAAACACGGTCCTGGGGACCCCAAGGAGTGGACATGTTGGGGTTTTTGCCCCAGCACAACTACACAGCTGATTCAAATAATCAACTCATAATCAAGCTTACATAGACCAATATATTTCAATTATGTGATACACATTTCATGTTCAATAAATGTAGTTCCATGTTGCTAATTGTAGGCTACTGCCTGTAATTTGTGCATCAATATATTTAATGATGTGTAACAACATGTGTGCAACAAGGTTATTATAGTTTTGTGGGAAGGGGAGGAGAGGAAAGGGGAGGAGAGGAGAGCTAAAAAGTCTCCTGAGAGACTTGAAAATCGGGAGATAGCAGACATTCATACACTACAAGGTACATGCAGACTGCTATTCCCTTGCCTTGGGAGAAGAAAAACAGATACAGTTGAAGTCAGAAATTTACATGCACTTAGGTTGGAGTCATTAAAACTAATTTTTCGGGCCTCCTGGGTGGCGCAGTGGTCTAAGGCACTGCATTGCAGTGCTAGCTGTGCCACCAGAAACTCTGGGTTCGCGCCCAGGCTCTGTCGCAGCCGGCCGCGACCGGGAGGTCCGTGGAGCGACGCAAAATTGACCTAGAGTCGTCTGGGTTAGGGAGGGTTTGTCTCATCGTGCACTAGCGACTCCTGTGGTGGGCCGGGCGCAGTGCACGTTAACCAGGTCGCCAGGTGCACAGTGTTTCCTCCGACACATTGGAGCGGCTGGCTTCCGGGAAGGATGCGCGCTGTGTTAAGAAGCAGTGCGGCTTGGTTGGGTTGTGTTTTTCGGAGGACGCATGGCTTTCGACCTTCGTCTCTCCCGTATGGGAGTTGTAGCTGTAACGCTCAATGAGTGAATAGGTGTGGAGTCAGGCGCAGAGAGCAAAGGATGCGGGAAAAACACGCTTTAATGTCCAAAAATAATAACAGGAACAAAAATAGTATACCAAACCAGGTATAACTACAGAACAAAAGTACCCTATCGTGAAAATACAAGGACAGCGAGAAACCCAAATGAAACCACTAACCACTCTAACACATACAGATGAACAAGCCCGCACAAACAGAAGCGGGCTGAACGAACTTAAATAACCCCACCCTAACAACCAAACAAGGAACAGGTGAAACCAAACCAAGACAAAACCAAACGAACACAGAACAAAGGATCGGTGGCAGAGCTAGTAGACCGTCGACGACAACCGCCGAGCGCCACCCGAACAAGAATATTACCTTCGGTAATATTCGTGACAGTAGCAATAAGACAAGATAGTAACTACCACGAAATTGGGGAAAAAAGGGGGTAAAATGAAAATTATTTAAAATATTTAAAAAACTCCTTTTTCAACCACTCCACACGTCTTGTTAACAAACTATAGTTTTGGCAAGTCGGTTAGGACATCTACTTTGTGCATGACACAAGTGATTTTTTCAACAATTGTTTACAGACAGATTATTTCACTTATAATTCACTGTATCACAATTTCAGTGGGTCAGAAGTTTACATACACGAAGTTGACTGTGCCTTTAAACAGCTTATAAAATTCCAGAAAATTATGTCATGGCTGTAAAAGCTTCTGATAGGCTAATTGACATAATTTGAGTCAATTGGAGGTGTACCTGTAGATGTGTTTTAAGGCCTACCTTCAAACTCAGTGCCTTTTTGCTTGACATCATGGGAAAATCTAAATAAATCAGCCAAGACCTCAGAAAAGGAATTGTAGACCTCCACAAGTCTGGTTCATCCTTGGGAGCAATTTCGAAACACCTGAAAGTACCACGTTCATCTGTACAAACAATAGTACGCAAGTATAAACACCATGGGACCACGCAGCCGTCATACTGCTCAGGAAGGAGACGTGTTCTCTTTCCTAGAGATGAACGTACTTTGGTGAGAAAAGTGCAAATCAATCAGAACAACAGCAAAGGACCTTGTGAAGATGCTGGAGAAAACAGATACAAAAGTATCTATATCCACAGTAAAACAAGTCCTATATCGACATAACCTGAAAGGCCGCTCAGCAAGGAAGAAGCCACTGCTCCAAAACCGCCATTAAAAAGCTAGACTACGGTTTGCAAATGCACATGGGGACAAAGATTGTATTTTTTGGAGAAATGTTCTCTGGTCTGATGAAACAAAAATTGAATTGTGAAAAACTGAGTTTAAATGTATTTGGCTAAGGTGTATGTAAACTTCCGACTTCAACTGTATTTGTATTTATGGATCCCCATTAGCTGTTGCTAAGGAACCAACTACTCTTCCTGGGGTACTCTAAGGGCGTACTACAGTACAGTTTTAAAATTAGCTCATTAATTAATCATGACTTTTTGCGGGTAGGAAATCTAGTGTTGCGTGTTAGTTTCGTGTTTGTGTATCCTTCTGTTCAGTCACATTTAAGAGAACATTTTGCCTAGAATTTGCAGTGTCTAAAGCATTCATGACGAGCGAGAAGATGAGAATTGCTATAGTGGAACATGGAATGTTTGTAAGCATTCAGAGTGCTACATGTAGTCTGATCTATTTCCCTCCTCCCTACACAACACAGAAATCAGGAAACTGTAGAAACACAATGTCTGATTTAGTGCATCACAACACAGAAATCAGGTGTGTTTAATTCTATTCCATTTTTTTCCTAGTTTTTATTTAGTGTCAGTTTGATAAAAACATTTATATTTTGTTTTTATATTTATTTCATTTTCACTTTTGGTGTTAGGGACAGAACGTAGCCGTATGCATAGAAGGCTAGGAGCCATTTATGTGTTGTAGGCCTATAGATTGTTTTGACACTAGGGTGCAATGATATTGTATAAGGTGATGGGCCAGGACCATAGACTTGGATAGACATAACATCTCTGTATCTGTGTCATAATGGCTGAGGTGAACTAACATCCCTTTACAGTTCTCCCTCAAAACTGATGCTGTACAAGACCTGGATAGTTCAGCCCTGAGCTATATATTTAACTCTTCTGCTTTCATTCATGGTTAAATTGCAAGGCAGATGGCTGTAGACCGTATCATGTCTCAATGCTGTCTGATCTTGAGGATAGAAACAAAGAGGTGTCCATTATTTTAGGCTTTTTTTCACTCACATTTCTCATTCTCACATACCTATGTTACAGTTGTCTAACATTATCACAGAGAGATGATTTGCTTTTGGTATCACTGAGACTGTAGCTTCTTGTCATCAGTTGTTTTTACAATAGAAAGCTGACTGACACAGGAAGTAGTGGCGATGCCTCATGCCTGAGTTTGTGTTCTGAAACGACTGGTGACAACTCTGTCCCACAACTCTGTCACACTTGAAAGTAACAACTTATAAAGCATTAATGGAGTCTTCATAAGCGCTATATAGATGCTTTACAACTAATTTATAAGCAAAATCATACCACATAAAGGGTGAAATAAAAGGTATTTACACTTGGTGCTTTGCCAAATGTGTCATAACCTCCTTGCCACCCTTTATATAGCAAGACATTTTGGGACAGACAACTCCGTTGCACTGAGGGTGAATATTCAAATCAAATCAAATCCAAATAAAATAAAATTTTATTTGTCACATACACATGGTTAGCAAATGTTAATGCGAGTGTAGCGAAATGCTTGTGCTTCTAGTTCCGACAATGCAGTAATAGCCAACAAGTAATCTAACTAACAATTCCAAAACTACTGTCTTATACACACAAGTGTAAGGGGATAAAGAATATGTACATAAAGATATATGAATGAGTGATGGTACAGAGCGGCATAGGCAAGATACAGTAGATGGTATCGAGTACAGTATATACATATGAGATGAGTATGTAAACAAAGTGGCATAGTTAAAGTGGCTAGTGATACATGTATTACATAAAGATGCAGTAGATGATATAGAGTACAGTAGATACGTATACATATGAGATGAATAATGTAGGGTATGTAAACATTATATTAGGTAGCATTGTTTAAAGTGGCTAGTGATATATTTTATATAATTTGCCATCAATTCCCATTATATAAAAAGATCAATAACAGGAAAAGAGAAAGAGAAAGAGAAATTGAAAAAGATTGTTTCTTTTTCTCAGACTTCCTCATTCAATGTCGTATTCTATTTACTTCTCAACCCATCTTTCACTTTCTTCTTCTCTATTGGCATGGTAACCTTGCTTCTCTCTCTTCCTGTCTGTTATAGAGTTTCTATGAATAATAAGCAAATGTATTTGTGTCATGTTCATTATGGAAGGCCATCCTTTACTGACAGGTCCTTTCAGCCCGTTCTTACTACATCTGCTAGCCTAGACCATATAGCACCATTATACATCACCTCCAAGTCTCTTACTCATCATTTTCATAATGCATCATTCAACAATGAGCCAACACAATTACACCACTGATAACATGCAAATCATTTCCTACATATTCACTTGAAACATGTCCAGTGAAACACAGCAGGCTGAGAAGAGTGATAGGCAGTAGGTAGAGAGTAAGAAAAGAGGAGAGAGAGATGAGCGTCATTCGGGGGATTCTATCGCTTTCTCACAATAGCTTCTGACTAGAGGCGGATGATTCTGAGAGAGAGAGAGAGAGAGAGAGAGAGAGAGAGAGAGAGAGAGAGAGAGAGAGAGAGAGAGATGAGTGTCCTTCAGTGGGTTCTGTCACTGCCTGCCAGTAGCTGCTGACTAGAGGCGGATGATTCTGACGGCCGTAGAGAGCGAAAGAGAGAGAATTATAAATGTATCTCACTTCGCTTTAGCAATATTGGCCTTGTCATTCATGCTAATAAAGCTTATCTGAGTCTGAATCTGAGAGAGAGAGAGAGCAAGAGAGAAAGAGAGAGAGAGAGAAAGAGAGAGAGAGAGAGAGAGAGAGAGAGAGACAGAGAGAGGTGGAGGAGGGCCAGGAACTAAGATGTGGATCCCATACTGAAAACCCCTGTCATTGTGCCCAACCAGTGCCAACGTGTAATGCACCCAGATACAGACCAGGATCAAATGAAGGGGAATTAGACAATTATATCAATCTCTACACTATATATGATCTAGGAAATAGAGTGAGTATTCAAAACATGAAGCTCTTTCCATGACATAGACTGACCAGGTGAATCCAGGTTAAAGCTATGCTCCCTTATTGATGTCACTTGCTAAATCCACTTCAATCAGTGTAGATGAAGGGGAGCATACAGGTTCATTAAAGAAGGATTTTTAAGCCTTTAGAGAATTGAGACATGGATTGTGTATGACACAACTGTGGGAAGCATTGAAGTCAACATGGGCCAGCATACCTGTGGAATGCTTTGGTAGCTTGTGGAATTCTTGCCCTGACAAATTAAGGCTGTTCTGAGGGCAGAAGTTGGGGGTGCAACTCAATATTAGGAAGGCGTTCCTAATGTTTTGTACACCACCATATACACTGTGTGGGGAGAATGGTAGAAAATGGACCAGATCATCTTAGAAACTTTGGCTCCAGTGAGTAGCTTCACGTATCCTTCATAACGTTGTCATTGTCATGTCCTTCTTTGTCTTATGCTAGGATTCTAAAAGCTGTTAACTATAACTCCCTCTCTTTCTCCGTCCCTGATCACAATAATCGTCCGGGTTTGGCTGGGATAGGCGTCATTGTAAATAAGAATTTGTTCTTAACTGACTTGCCCAGGTTAAATAAAATAAATAAATCCTCTGCTCAGTCTGTGCGCCAGCTCTGACTCAGCACTCTATTAAAGGCCCAGTGCAGTCAAAAAAGTGATTTCCTATGTTTTATATATATTTCCAAACTACGAGGTTTGAATAATACTGTGATATTGTGAAGATGATGATAATTCCCTTTTAGTGTAAGAGCTGTTTGATAAGACCACCTGAAATTTCAGCCAGTTTGGGTGGGATGGAGTTTTGGCATGCCTGGTGAAAGAGAGTTCCAAACCTCTCTGCCAATAACAGCTAGTTTTCAGTTTTCCCTCCCCTCCCCACTCAGACCACTACCAGACAGTTCTAGCAAAATTGTGGCTTGAGAAATTGCTACAATGTGCTACAAACACAGTAAGGTACTTAATTGTTACCCAGAAAGGATTTTATACTGAGATAAAAAAATGGTAAAAAATTATATTGATAAAAGTCACCTTATCCTAGAGAGATTTACAAAGTTATCAAAATGTCACGTGAGGGTAGGCCTACATGAAACACAGCCCTTATTAAGTGTTTCTTAAATCCCCTATGGGAAGAATGGTGTAAAAATTATTGGAACCATTTCCATGTTTGACCACTAGGTTTTATGGGTATTATGAATCCTACTGTGGTACTCTATTGCCCTTTGTAGTCTGTCCAAACTTGAACTGGCATCATTATCATTGGTTGTCATAACATGATGATGATGGTAATGTGATAGTGAGGTTGATGACTGTGATGATGATGATTTTGGTCAGCATAGTTTTGATGATATTGACGTGATGATTCAAAGATGTGCACAGTGCACTCTACTTGTTATGTAACTTTGTACTATTGCTATACTTGTGTGCTGCTGCTAATGTTAAACATTAGTATTGTACATATTTACATCGATGGCTGTCAGCCCATGGACGATGTGCTAGTCCATTGTTATTCAGTATCCTTGTGTATGTGGATTTTTACATGTTTCTTATGTCTCATATTGTCACGTTTCTTCAAAATCGAACCCAGAAGCAGACCAGGACAAGGAGAGTAGGAAGAAGGTGAGTATTTATTTACAAGTGAATGTGAGTGGGTAGATATATCCAGGTGGTGTAGCGGGCAGCGGTGGTGAGTTGATGGGAGTAAATAGGTGGATCCAATGGGGAAGCGGAATCCTCCGACGACCAGGCGGGAATGGGGTAAATGATCCGGGTGAGTAACTGAAGACAGAACAAACGGAGGTAAGTTGAAGGCAAGCAAGACGTACAAAACAACAAAACAAATTCTATCCAACTTGAGGCTGATACTATGGCACAACATACTGTTCATGGCTAACGATCCGGCAGGGAATGGTTGTCAGGTCCGGGCTTATGAAGAGGAGAGATGATGATCAGGACCAGGTGTGCAGATAGCTGATGGGATACAGGTGCGGGTAATCAGAACTCCCAACTGGCTACATTGCCCGGCAACCAGACAGGGTGCGTTCCAGGACGCCGGGAAAAACACTCCAGGACAGAACACTGGCAAAAAACAGACTCAGGAAACGGGATTCGTGACAGTACCCCCCCTCCGACGAACGCCACCGGGCGGACTACCCGGAGCGCCAGGGTGGAGGCGGTAAAAGTCACGAAGCAGGTCATCGTCAAGGATCTGACGCCGAGGAATCCAACTCTCCTCAGGACCATATCCTTCCCAATCCACTAAATACTGGAACCCTCAACCCCGCCGTCTGGAGTCCATGATGCGGCGCACCGTGTAGACAGGACCACCTCCGATCATCCGAGGAGGAGGAGGACGAGGAGGAGGGGGCAACAGAGGACTGAGGAGAACCGGCTTGAGGCAGGAGACATGAAAGGTGGGATGTACTCTTAGTGTAGCAGGCAACTTGAGTCGGACCACAACAGGATTAATGATCTTCTCCACTACAAACGGACCAATTAACTTCGGTGACAGTTTCCTCGACTCAGTCCGTAGAGGAAGATCCCGTGTAGCCAACCAAACCTTATCTCCAACGGTATAAGCGGGGGCAGGAATACGGCGACGATTCGCCTGGATCTGATACCGGTCAGAAACCTTAAGGAGGGCCTTCCTGGCCCGATGCCAGGTGCGGTGGCAACGACGAATGTGGGTCTGGACAGAAGGAACCGAGAGATCCCGCTCCTGAGAAGGAAACAAGGGAGGTTGGTAACCGTACAGGCACTGGAAGGGAGACATCCCAGTGGCATATGAAGGGAGAGTATTATGAGCATACTCGACCCAGGGTAATTGAGAGGACCAAGAGGTGGGATCAGAGGAAACAAGACAGCGCAGCGTGGACTCCATCTTCTGGTTGGCTCTCTCCGCCTGACCATTAGATTGGGGGTGAAATCCAGATGTGAGACTGACTGTAGCTCCAATGGCCAAACAGAAGGACTTCCAGACAGCAGAGGTAAACTGAGGACCACGGTCAGAAACAATGTCACAGGGCAACCCGTGGACCCTGAACACCTCCCTAACCAGGATCTCGGACGTCTCAGTGGCAGAAGGCAGCTTGGAGAGGGGAACAAAGTGGGCAAACTTGCTGAATCTATCCACAATGGTCAGAATAACCGTGTTACCAACAGAAGAGGGCAACCCCGTGACAAAATCCAGGGCCAGATGCGACCAAGGTCGCCGGGGAATAGGTAGGGGGTGAAGCCCAGAGCTGGCCCGATTGGTACTCTTATTCTGCGCACAAACAGGACAAGCGGCAACAAACCTCCGGGTATCTTCTCCCATGGCAGGCCACCAAAATCGTCTGCGCAGTAACGCCATAGTCCGAGCAACACCAGGGTGACAAGCTATCTTGCTGGCGTGGGACCACTGAAGGACAGCAGAACGAACCGACTCAGGCACGAACAACCGACCGGGTGGACCGTTATCGGGCCCGGGCTGTGTCCGAAGAAACGCCATCACCTCCTCCTCAATCCTCCATGTAACGGCTCCCACGACAACGTTCTGGGGAAGAATCATCTCAGTCTTGGCCCCACTCTCCTCCGTCTTGGAGAACATCCGGGACAGGGCGTCCGCCTTCCCGTTCTTCGACCCAAGTCGGAACGTCAGGGAAAAATTGAAGCGTCCAAAAAACAAAGCCCACCGGGCCTGACGGGAGTTGAGACGTTTAGCCGATTGCACGTAAGCCAGATTCTTGTGGTCAGTCCAGACCACAAACGGTTGCTCCGCTCCCTCCAACCAGTGACGCCACTCCTCCAAGGCGAGCTTCACAGCGAGAAGCTCCCGGTTACCCACATCATAGTTTCTTTCAGCTGGAGAAGGACGACAAGAGTAGAAGGCTCAGGGATGGAGTTTACCGTCAGTGGAGCTACGCTGGGACAGGATGGCGCCCACCCCCACATCAGACGCATCCACCTCCACAACGAACTGACGGGAAGTGTCAGGTTGAGAGAGAATCGGGGCGTTGGTGAATCGGCTCTTCAAATCTAGAAATGCTCGGTCTGCCTCAGGAGACCAACAGAACTTTCTGGTGCAAGACGTCAGTACAGTTAAAGGGGCGGACACCCGGCTGTAATCACGGATAAACCTCCGATAAAAATTCGCAAACCCCAGGAATCTCTGGAGCTGCAATCTCGTACCGGGCTGGACCCAATCCCGAACCGCCCGAACCTTCTCTTGGTCCATCTTGATCTCTCCCCTGGAGATGATGTACCCGAGGAAGGACGTCGTGTGGGCGTGAAAATCGCACTTCTCAGCCTTCACGAACAGACGGTTCTCCAATAACCGCTGCAGGACCTGCTTGACATGCTGAATGTGGCTAGAAAGCTCCTTCGAGAAGATGAGGATATCATCCAGGTAAACGAACACAAAAATACCAATCATATCTCTCAGAACGTCATTCACCATACTTTGGAACACAGCAGGAGCGTTGGTCAGTCCAAACGGCATCACCTGGTACTCGAAATGTCCCATCGGAGTATTGAACCCAGTCAACCACTCGTCCCCCTCCTTGATCCGAACCAAATGATAAGCATTACGTAAATCAAGCTTCGTAAAAACCGTAGCACCCTGTAAAGAATCGAAAGCCGAGCTCATCAAGGGCAGGGGATACTTGTTCTTGACCGTAATATCATTCAAACCCCGATAATCAATACACGGTCGAAGAGAGCCATCCTTCTTGCTCACAAAAAAAAATCCTGCTCCCAGAGGTGATGACGAGGGCCGAATGAGACTTGCAGCTAGAGACTCCTTGATGTAGGTCTCCAAGGCCTCACGTTCAGGTCGAGAGATACTGTATAACCGTCCCTTGGGAAAGGCGGCTCCAGGAAACAGATTAATCGCACAGTCATAAGGTCGGTGGGGAGGAAGGGACTGAGCCTTCTGTTTACTGAATAATTCACCCAACTTGTGATATGTTTCTGGAACCAGGGACAAATCAGGAGGAGCAGAGGCACTGACCTGACTGGAAACGGCAGGAGAACAGGCAGTCCTAAGACAGTTAGCATGACAATCAATGCTCCAACTAGTTATCTTACCCGTCACCCAATCAAACGAGGGATTGTGTTCCTTCAGCCAGGGGTAACCAAGAACCAGAGGAACATGGGGCGAGGACAGAATGAAGAAGGAGATAAACTCTGAATGATTCCCCGACAACAACATCTTAACCGGTTCAGTCCTCATAGTGATCCGTGCCAGACTACTGCCGTTCAGAGTGGTTGCTTCAATGGCTTCCGGCAATTGCTCCTTGGAAAGCCCCAGCTGTTCCACCAAGTCGGCATCAATAAAGCTGCCATCGGCACCTGAATCGATAAAAGCGGTCATCTCTAAGCTCTGATCCTTATTCATAAGGGTCGCAGGAAAACGGGGTCTGACAGGATTCTTGAGAGGTTGAAACTGGCTCGCTAAAATTCCTCCCAAAACTAGCGAGCCGGGCAGTTTAACGAGCGCTGTGGACAAGCGGAGATGTAATGTCCTGAGCTACCACAGTAGAGACAGCGGTTGGTCTCACGTCTACGTTGGCGCTCCTCCTTAGTTAGCCTGTGTCTCCCCACTTGCATTGGTTCAGGATCTGGTGGCAATACCCCTCCACTAATCCCGTGTGGGGAATAACGATCAATACGTTCTGGTTCACTTCCTGAACCGAATGGTAACCGAGTTGCTGATTGATTGGATGGGCCCCACTGCTTCTGCCTCCTTCTCTCTCGGACTCTATTATCTACCCGAATAGATAAAGTCACCAAGCTGTCTAGGTCACTAGGCTCTGGATAAGATATCAGCTCGTCCTTGAGTTGCTCCGACAACCCCTGGTAAAAAGCCGCTTGTAGTGACTCCTCATTCCAACCACTCTCCACAGACAATGTCCTGAACTCGATCATAAAGTCTGCCACACTGAGAGCTCCTTGGCGAAGAGTGAACAAACGTTTAGCTGCGTCCTTACCTCGGACTGGATGGTCAAAAAGCCTTCTCATCTCTCCCGTGAATTCCTGGTATGAAGCCATGCAGGTCTCCTGTCGTTCCCAAACGGCTGAAGCCCATTCCAGAGCTCTTCCACGCAGCAGTTCAATAACAAAGGCTATCCTAGCCTTGTCAGTGGCGTAAGAATGGGGCTGCAGATCAAACACTAACCCACACTGCATAAGAAACGAACGGCATCTTCCCAAATCCCCTTCATATTTATCAGGCGTCGGTACCTTGGGTTCACGGAAGGAAACCGCATCAGACACGGCAGGTGAGATGGGTGAAACAGGTGGTGAATGAATCGCCAGCAAACTAAGCTGATCCTGGATTTGTGTCAAGCTAGCAGA